>NC_056748.1:103125845-103335845 GCF_019279795.1 Protopterus annectens
AAACAATACCTGAACATCCTAACCTGATGCATACCAGGACTGAATCATTCTATCATTCAGGTAACGAAAGCCAGGTTAGGAGGAAGGATGGGGGTCGGTTGCTGACAAATGAAGTTACCTACTCAGATGGAATGTTATGGTGAGTACATAACTTCTTTATCTGAAGTAGTTAACTTCATTTGATCAGCAACCTGTGGGACAGAGTCCCCAGCTACCAAAAAACTTGGGAGGTCCTCAAGGAAGAATATTCCGGAGCACTGCCAAGCCAAAGGCCACCCTTTGGATATCGATCTACTTTATAATGTGAAATAAAGGTATGAGAAGAAGCCCAAGTAGCCACAGAACAGATGTCATCCAAGGGAACTCTTGACCAAAATGCAGCAGAGGTAGCCATAGAACGGGTAGAATGAGCATGAACCCCCCAAGGGCTCCGGCCGACCAGAAATCTTATATGTAAGCAAAATGCAGTGAGATATCCATCTAGCTAGAGTCACCTTTGTTACTCATTTACCCAAGGATGGCTAAGCAAAGGAAACAAATAGCTGCTCCAACTTGTGAGAAGCAGCTGTTCTGTGCAAGTAAAAGTGCAATTGTCTATGCACATCTAATGAATGCAGTCTGTACTACCCCTTGTTCTGATAGTTAGGGAAGAAAACAGGCAGATTAATGGATTGGTTGATGTTAGCCTCAGAAGCCACTTTAGGTAAGAAGAAAGCATTAGTCCTGACAGATACCCTGTCCTTATGGAAGACAAGATACTGGGGTTTAGTACAAAGGGCCTGAAGCTCAGATACCCTTCTAGCTGAGTTAATAGCAATTAAGAAGGCAGTTTTCCAAGACAAGAAATTTAAGTCAACAGAAGCTGCAGGCTCAAAGGGTGGACCAGTTAGAGCCTGAAGGACTAAGGTTAGGTCCCATGGAAGAACCACATTCTTGACAGGAGGTCTTAAAAGAAATATGCCCTTTAAGAAAGTTTTACAGATCTTAGTGGAAGCTAAAGGACCAAGATTGTCCCCGATGTGGAAGTGGGAAATGGCCGCCATTTGAACCTTCACAGTAGAAGAACTGGCCCCTTGATGGAAAATGTGCAATAGAAATTCAAGTACTGCTGGAATAGGAGCCGTAAAAGGGTCCAAATTCCTACGCCAGGCCCAGGTGGAAAAATGTTTCCATTTACTGTTGTAGACCATCCGCCACCAGGATGGATTTAACTGCGGACGAGATACCGGGAGTCCTAGCCACTAAGGGAACTGAATCAACCAAGCCGAGAGCTTGAGTTCATCCAGATTCAGAGTTTTCAATCCCGAAGGATGAGAGATCAGATCCGGGATGGGATCCAAGATCCTAAGAGGAGCTATGAGATGAGACCATAAGTACGGGAACCAGGTTTGACGAGGCCAGAATGGGGCTATGGGGATAACCTTGCTCCCCAACTGACAAGCTTTCTGTAAGAATTTTGTCATTAATGGGAGAGGAGGATAAGCATAAAGAAGACCAGATGGCCAAGCATGAACTAGAGCATCTCTGGGGCTCTCTCCCGGTGGGGGAATTAGAATGAAAAACTTGCTGTACTTTGCATTAGAAGGTGATGCGAAGAGATTGCAGCAAGGTTGAACCCATTTGAGGAAGATCTGTTTTGCTACTAAGGGGTTCAGAGACCACTCGTAAGGCGAGAGGATAGTTCAACTCAGCTTGTCCGTTAAAATGTTGGACCAACCCAGAATGTGCATTGCTAGCAGAAAACGGTTGGTGGATATCGCTCACTCCCAAACTCTCATGGCCTCTCGGCAAAGAGGGTAAGACCTGGTCCCCCCCTGTTTGTTGATGTACCAGACCACTGACATGTTGTCTGTCTGAATTGCAATAGTCCCTGGAGGAAGAAGGGCATGGAGAGCTTGCAACGCTAGAAGCACTGCCCTCATCTCCTGAACATTGATATGCAGAACGGTCTCTGTTTGAGTCCACGTGCCTTGGACAGTTCTGCCCATGCAATGCCCCCCACCCCAGGCGAGAAGAGTCCATGGTCACCGTGGCTTGGGGTTGAGGCATCAAAAATGGCTACCCTTCCCGAAGCTCTTGGGACTGGAGCCACCAAAGTAGGGAGTCCCTGCAAACTCTACTGAAGGGAATCGGAGAGTCCAACGGATGTCAAAGGATGGACCACTGGACCTGTAAGGTCCATTGAAGAATCCTCATGTTCAAGTGGGCCAGGGGTGAAAGGTTGATAGCTGCTGCCATGGACCCTAGGGCTCTCAGGACTAATTCCGGTGGTGGGGCCGGAGATTGTAGAAGTGCTAAGATGTGGAGAGTTAAGTTGTGCCATCTGTCTGATGTCAAGAAGGCCTTGGACTGAAGTATGTCTATTCTGGCCCCTATGAAATCCAGGACCTGAACAGGTTGAAAGGACAATTATTTGTAATTTATAGTGGTCCCCAACTGGTGGGCCAAGAGCAGGAAGCAATCCCTGGCTGAGCATAGTAGATGCCTGGTGGGAGCGGCGAGGGGCCAGTCATCCAGGTAAGGAAAGACCTGCATTCCCTGAAGCCTCAGGTGGGCCGCTACAACTGCCATGACCTTGGTGAACACCCTGGGGATGTGATAAGGCCAAAAGGGAGGACCCTGAACTGATAATGACTGGTCACCAACCGAAAGTGGAGAAACCTCCTGGATCGTCTGTCCATGAGAATGTGGTAGTACGCATCCTTGAGGTCTATGGAGCACATCCAGTCATTCTCCTGAAGAAGGGGGAGAATAGATTGAAGAGTGACCATCTGGAATTTCTCTTTGGCAATGAACAGGGTCAAAGTAGATAGGTCGAGAATTGGTCTTAAGTCCCGCGTCTTTTTTGGCACCAAAAAGAACCTGGAGTAATTGCCCGACCCAGACTGGCCTGGGGGGACGTGCTGGATGGCTCTTTTTCTTAGCAGCTTCTTTATTTCTAAAGCCGCTACCTCCCTCTGACTGGGTGGAACATCAGGGAGGTGCCTCAACTGAGGGGGAAGATTTATGAAGGGGATAGAGTAACCTCTGGATATTATTCGGAGCACCCAGCGATCTGTCGTGATGGACTCCCAATGTGCTAGGTGTTCTAAGAAATGCCCCCTGACTGCCTCCAGAGAGGAGCAGTTGGGCAACCCCTCAGGGTTGCTGTGCGGGTCAGTCGGAAAAAGGTTCCCTTGACCCGAAATTCTTCGCCCCCCCCCCTCTGCCTCTGGGCTGGCGTCCACCTTGTCCTCCCTTGCCTCTGAAGGATGAAGGGTCCGGAGTGTAATGGGACTACTGAGATTTTCTGAACCACATCTTCTTTTGTCCTCTCTGGTTCCTGGAAAAGGACTTTTGAGGAGCCAAGAAGTGGATTCTGATGGCAGACAGCGTCTTCCCATCTTTCTCGCTCTGGAGCAACGTATCGCGGATGGTCTTGCCAAACAGCATAGAACCGTCAAAGGGAGCATTTGTGAAGGATGCCTTCAAGGGTTCAGCAAAGTCGCAAAGTCGGAGCCAGGCATGATGCCGTAGGTGATGCCTGCTCCACTGGCTCTACCTGCCCCCTGCATGGCATGGGAGAGAAGCCACATAGATGTGTTGGATATTGATTTTAGAGTGGCCATGCGAGCTGAGAAAGTTTATTTGTCCTTGGCCGACATGGACTCCGGGGGAGACCCAGCGTACTCTTTTACTAGATCCCGCTGAAGCCTAATCATGTGTGCCAAGTAATTCAGTGCCCTTATGGAAAAGGTGGCTGAAGCAAACATCTGATTTCCAATGTGATCCATCATCAGAGACTCCTTGTCGGGAGGATGGACCGAGGAACTATCCTGTGCCAGTTCCTTTTTGTTGGCAGCCGCCACCACCATGGCATCTACCGGGGAACCTTTACTCCATGCTGTCTTGCCTGTTGGGGGACTAAGGATCTTATTTGGTCTCCTGGGGATTGGCTCTACAGTGTCCGGCTCCTTCCACGCCCTGGTATTAATTAGGTCTACCAGGGGGTCGGCCGGAGGGGACACCCAAGAGGTAGATGGGCCTGTGTCAAATGCCTCCAGAAACACTGACTCATCCGAGGAAGGTTTCTGGGCTGACCACCCCCCTCTAATGTGCAGCATCTCCATAATGTCTCCAAAGGAGACGTCCTCGGGGGGGTGACTTGGGGGAACCTTCCCCTTCCTCCAAGACAGTGTCTTCCATGAGGGACTCGGAGGATTCCAAGTGCCTCCTCTTACACTTTCATTTGTGAGGGACCTCCTCAGCGGGACTGTCTGAGGAGGGCTCACCAATGGGGTCATGCTCCTCTACAGGAACTAGCTGGGGCATAGAAGCAGGCTGTCCCTGGGGCCGGATGATGGAAGACAGGCCCATCTGCGAAGGAATGGCGAGTGGATCCGTAGCACGAGCCGGGGACCTCGAATCCCTTGACAGGACCCTCTCCACCACGTCGAAAGCCGAAGGCGAATCACTCTTCCTGGGATCGGAGAGCAGCCCCCTCGAATCCGACACGTGGATCGGTGCCAGAGCCAAAGCCATCAGACCCGAAAGGGAAGTGTGCTCTGACCACATCGTAGCTGAAGACACACTCACCCCCTCTGGATCCGAGGCTCGGCTCACAGCCCCGAGAGCTTGGATCCGAAAAGGGACCCAATAAACTTGAAGGTAAGGCTGGCGTCAAAGTAGCGATAACTATCGGTGCCGACTCCCCAGCTCCAAGGCTATTCGGATACGATGGCTCCAAAACCCAATAATGGATCAGAGAAGGAGCAATGGGGGCAAAGATGGGGGCCGAGCTCCCCCCGGAGGGGGAGGAGGCAAGAGCACTCCCATCTGCATCTGGGCCTGAAGGAAGCGATGCATCATCCGATCCATGTCCGCGTCAAAAAGGCTTCTCGTAGACCTAGGAGAAGCCGCCGAGGCTGGCCAGGAAGGCCGCCTCAATGACGTCAAAGATGGCTGGGGCTCCACTTCCAGCTCCAGAGAGAAATGTGGGGAATGGAGCCAAGAGGGGGAGGACCCGGGAACCTTCAAGGGAGAATAGAGCTGCTTAGCCATTGGGGCCAAGGGGGGTGAGTCAGTCCGCCGCTTTTGGCTCCTATGCCTCTCCCTGTCTTTATCTCTCTCTTTCTCCCTCTCTTTATCTCTCTTCTTTCTAGGGTCCCTCTCTCCCTGGGACACAGTGGGATGTTGAGTCCCAGCCAGGGGAGCAGGAACCATTGGCTGAACAGCCGCAGCCGCAACTGGCGCCACTGAAGGAGAGGAGGAAGAAGTAGAATCCGTGGGTAAAAGGCCCGCTAAGATTAACTTGTTCCTCCTGTCTCTCAGAGTCCGGGGGTTAAAGGCAGCACATATTTGGCAGCCTGATGTCAAATGTGCAACCCCCAGGCAAAGAACGCACTGAGTGTGGCCATCAGCTGGGGACAGCTTATGGCCACACTCAAAAGATGGCCTTAGGGCCTTCGGCCATGTCTACCACAATCACACTCCCTAACACACAGATAAGGGGAAGTGGAATACACTAAAGTTAAATTAAACTAAACTAAACTAGTCTAAGGGATCAACTATCTCACACACACATACACCTTTTAAACTGGTAAAAAGGTAGAGAAAATTCCTATCCTTATCTTACCTAATCACAAGGAGCTCGTCACTCATGCTTATAGAAGCCATGGCAAATGAGATCTGAGGACTGGAGGGAGGTAGCAGGGTATCATGGGTAAGGGGGAGGAGCTAGGAGCTCGGATCTCTAGCTTGGAAAGCTGCCAACTCGGATCCAGGATGGATCCGATACACACAGGTTGTGGATCAAATTAAGTTAACTACTTCAGATTATGTGTTCCCTTGACACCTGTAGGGTAAGTCCTGCAATAGCTCACCTAGTTAATGGCGTGTGTGTGATTGTGTGTGCGTGTGTGTGTGTGTGTGTGTGTGTGTGTGTGTGTGTGTAAGAATATTACTGAACAGAGTAATGGGTTCAGTTCCAAAAGATGACTTCATTGGTTTTCATTGCATTCACTATTTTGGTACAGGTTTGTTTGTCTTTTTCGGCTTTTCTCGGTTAGGGGTCACTACAGCAGAACTCTGGTCTGCTAATGATTGGCATTAGATTTTTATGGTGCTGAGCTGCCAGCCTGATGCCCAACCTTCAGCGAAGGCAAGCCCATTCACACATGTCTTTCGTAGGCCACTCGACTGCGGGGAGGACATGCAGACTCTCCTGTTCGATTCTTGGCTGGAGTGGCTTCTGTGTGGAGTCTGCATTTTGGTCCAGGTACACAGAGAAAATAAAAATGTGATGATGTAAGGAGTGGTGTAGGTTGGTATATCTTGCTACTATATCTATACAATATCTCCCTATCCTGTCTGAGTTTCATATTTTGTCTATGTCCAGATGTTTCAGATGGATAGCTATGTATTTGGCATAACTCTCCACCTTATGCTTGTATCGCTCTTATATGTACTAGCTCCCTTTGTAGTTTTCTATCAATTTCTGTTATTTCCTTTGCCCTACTGCCACCTTTACACTTAACCCTTACCAACCATAGCTTTACTTTGGTCCACAAGAAATTTTTTGCATACCTTTTGCCGTGGGTCACAGCAATAACTCCACACATTAGTATTCATCTGTGCTTGCACAAAATCAGTGCACTATATACTTGTGCATGATCAATGTTTACAATAGCTGCCCATTCTTTACTATGGCTGCAGGTTAGTCTAACATGACCTCCCTGCATTTGCTTACAGATGCCACAAAGAAGAGCTGCTCATCATGTAAACTGGCCTGACTGTATACATTACTAATGAGCCTCAGAGCCCATCACACACACATGGCAAACAATGTTGAATTGGCCTCATTTGAGGATATGACATTTCTGACTCCATGATCCTGTCTTGTGCAATGTTAGTCAAGCACTGTAGTATATTTGTTTCAAAAATTCTCTTCATGTGTCTTGGCAAGTGCACTCCATCTTGTCTAAATACACACGCCCAACATTAGGCTCGGATGTTCTACACATTCCCACTTTTTAAAATGGGTAATTTTTTTCATGTAGGCATATACCCCAAAAATCTTTTCAGTCACATGGACCCGTCTCTCCTTTTTATATGTGATTTGTGAGAAATATGTCCTAACACTTGTACAAGCTATGTTATCTAAGCGGGCTGTAAGTTCCTTTCTAACAGTTAGTGAATACTAAAAGATGAGATCATTTGAACCAACATGAATAAAAACGGATCTTTACTCATTTAAATTAAAGCATTCTGACATCCTACTCTCATCTGTATTTTTGTTCCTAGGAAGAAAAAATCTATTCGATGTTCATTATACCTTCTGCATATGTGAATATCTGTTCCTTTAATAACTGAATCAGAGTGTACTAGTATATCCTTTCTCACCAGATCTGAAGACTCTCCCACATCTAATTCAGTAAAGTATGTCTTTTAATTGTTAGAAAAGAGAGAACGTTATCACCATTAGTCTTATAAATGTCTCTGCCTTTTCTACCTACTTCATTTGCAAGCATACCGTTCTCACCCAGCTGCCGTTATACTTCCATGGCATGATCCATGTTGCTATCTTCTTTCTCCTCGTTTTTCTTACAACAATGTTCTTTAATCCTCCCAGTTCCAATTTAGATTTCTTCCTTTCATCAAGCTCCTTGTCTCTTTGTTCTACCTTCTTTGATGGAAAATTAAGACATTTTCTGTAGACTAAATATTTTACGATTGAACAATGTTATCATTCTCTGCAATCTTATTGTTATATAACAGAGCAGTGTTATTTTGTTTACTGTGTTTTTTCTTAGCATTGCAGAGATTAGTCAGTTTCTTTTTCTTATGAGTTACTTGTTCTGAGCTGCTTTCTTTCATTCTTTATTTCCTTTTTTCTACTTCCTTCTACACGCTGTTAATCCTCAGATTGCAGTACACATACAGTAAACGCTCAGTTAACAGGCACCCATGGGGATTGATAGATGGTGGATAACTGTAGTTTCTGGTTGCTTGAGAATTACTATTAAAAATGGCCTGACTAATACTGTACCCTGACTTGTTCTCAGGTTGGGGAGAGAAGGGATGCATTCCTATCTTCATTTTTAAAACCTAAAAACTCTAAACATGTAAGGTATGTATCTGCAGGGGGGGGGCAGAAAGTGCAGCACATGAAAATTGTGCTGTATTTCTTCGATTTTTTTTTTTTTTTTGCTGGTTTCTTGAGAGTACTGGTTGCTTGAGTTCCAGTTAACTGAGAGTTTACTGTATGTCCTGAATTCCAGACTTGTCATCTGTACTGTTATGTTACTAGGCTTCCCTTCCTAAATGTGTTACAATTTGGACTTTGCCTAATATTATTTACCTCATCAGCCCTCTTATCAATATATGTATCAACAGTTTTCCAAGCTGCATATGTACAATCATCTCCAGTAAGTCAAGATTTAATATCAATAATAGTAAGCAAATTATCCAACTTTTGACATGGGGAAAGCAAGTCTCCACTCTTATAGGTTCATAGGTTCATAGGTTCATACTAGACTATCTGCCCTAGGGCATTTATAAGCCTAGCCAGAATGTGTTTGGCTTTCGCCACCCATTTTAAATTTATTTTGCTATGCCCTTTTTCGAGGTTAGTATACTGTGCCTCTATCTAACAGTGACACAGAAGTGATACCCGGGGTAAACCTACGATCTCCCATCCACTCATCAAGATTCCTCTTGAAGAGAGTCAATGAGGGACTCTGCCTAACCTGGACTGGGATTTTATTCCAGAGTGAAGGGAGCCTCTGGGTTATGAATCTGTCCCTCCAGCATGTCCTATTTATTTCAGTGCTGAGGTTCAAGTCTCTCGAGTAGCTCGATGGGATTTGGATTTTCTGAGGTGCAGCATGTCCATTAATTCCGGGTTGGACATGGCTTTATACGTCAGGCACAGATCTCCTCTGAACAGGCGGTATGCCACTGAGTAGAGCTGGAGTTTCTTTAACCGGGCAGCATATGGCATCTGTTTGAGCCCTTTGATCCTCTTGGTGAGGTACTTTTGGGGTCTTTCCAGTTGCTGCAGGTGTCTGGTAAGGTACATCCCAAAAGGGGCATTGTACTCAATTATGGGCCTGATGAGGGATGAGTAAAGAGGCACCATGACCTCCCCTGATCTAGATGTGAATCCCTTCATGATTAGGTGGGCTATATAAAATGTTTTTCTAACCACTTTGGCCACGTGGTTGTCAAATGAGAGATTGCTATCAACTTGGGTCCCCAGGTCCCTAATTACTTCTTCTGTACTTAATGGATTACCACCTATGTGGTAATTTGTGGGCACTTTGTTTTTGCCAAAGGGGATGACTATCATGTGTTACTTTTATAGATGTGTGACTCTGAGCAAGTCACTTAACCAGACAGCATCCCCAGAGTCTGAAATAGGCCCAAGGAGATGAATGCTCTACCATGGTTAACAAGTACAAATAAAATAAATAAAACATATAGACATAATTTAATACATTGGAAAAGATAATTATCCTTCAGCAAATTGTTAAATTATATACTTATTTAAAGAATCCATACTAAGCTGCAACTCAAGTAAAGAAATTTGAAAGAAACAGGTATATTGAAATCAGTAACCACAAAATTCACAAAAAATTAAAACAATTAGTAATTTAAGTCAAATTGTGTGAAGAAATTACACAAACAATATGCAGATAAATAGTAAGTAACTTGATCTAACCTTGTACAAAGGGAACTAATTCATAAAGTAGATTTTCTGACCTAGCATGCCAGTTGTGCCAGCCACATTAAAACCTGGACATTATACAATGCCTACCCTCAAAACGTGCACGCTGATTGGCCAGCCCAACCAGCGTGAAAGGTCCGTCGCCCGGACTTTTCCGTTAATATAAAATACTAATCTGCTAGATTAAAGAGTTTAACATAGCGAGAGTTAAAAAAAGCGGAGATCTCCTGTTAAACTCTTTAACATAGCGAGATAGTGTGAACGGAGATCTTGCGATCTCCGTTGCTTTAAACCTGTCCGCTATGTTAAATGAGTTTAACATGAGATCTCCGTTAAACCCATTTAACATAGCGAGATTAGAAACGGAGAACTTCTGATGTACTGCGTGAGGCATGCAGTACATCAGAACTGCCGGAACACCAGAATGCCATTATTTAAGAAAAGTAATTATTTATTTTCTTAAATAATGGCATTAATATAATAACAATAACCACTTCTGGGGTAATGCTGGATTTAGGACCAAACCAGTAAATCAAATTACCCACACCCAGGCGTGGGTTATTGCTATATTCTTTACCTCAGTAGTAAACAAGTACAATGCATTGTGTTCACTGTCAATGCAGTCACACATCATTCTAATTAGTGATGCCTCTTTGGAAGGCCAGGGTGTGCCTGACTACAAACAGAACAAAATCAGAGGTGAGAAATAAAATATAAAACAAAATAAATCTTTACACACCAAGCAGTTGCACAATAAATTATAACACAACACTGGATGGTTTCAAATAGGCTGTGGAGTTTGATATCTCTCTGCTACCCACAGTTGTGAATGCCCCGTTAGTTTTTGTACACTTGTACTAGAATGCTAATTATCCAATCATCTGGAATATGCTCTTCTCTCCATACTGCTATACGTGCCCTCATTTGCTGCGACCTAACCTGATTATGCTGCTTTCCCTAATTTCTTGTTTTTTAGTGTTGTTCCTGCTTATACAGTAGGATCTTATTCTTTCATCAAAGGCTGTGTCTGGGGCAGTACAACTCTTTTTTTTTAAATTGAGTGGTTGCTCTTCCATATGTCTTTAATTTCATATGGGCTGGGGAGCAGGCTGTTGCTTGCATGCCTTAGGAAGGGTGTCTGATGGTGATCTTATCTTTATGAATTTGCCTTGCAACTTCATAGAATTTCTATGTCCCATCTCCCCAGTTACTTTTCAGAAGCTGGTAGAGTGCCTCTAATGCCTTCTTCTTCTTCTTTGTTCTTTTGAATCCTCTCTTAACTTCTTTATTAGCCAACCAATATTCTTTCTTAGCTTGGTCCATCTTTTCTATTTGACACATTGCACACACTCTCCTTAACTGTTGATCTCACCTCTTCAGTTGTCTCCTACCTTACTTAACAACTGCAACTATGAATCCTACCTATTAGTAGCTTAGACTATCTGTGCTGTCTACTCTAATATGCTTATACTATGTTCCTATGTAGCTATATCCTTAGTGAGTTCTTCATATATAACCTTAGTACCTTTACATCATTATTTGTAAATTGTAAACTATGTGCTACCCTTTTTAATACTGTACTGTACTGTTCATATGTTGTTAATGATGGAGCTTTTCTCCCCAGGCCTCCACTGAGAAAGGGTGACAGCTCAGCCAGACTGACCTGCTCAACAAATGTCAAATAAATACATAATAAATAAATAAATACATTTCCCTGTACGCCTTCTTTCCTCTGATAACTTCCTAGACATCTGCATTTCACCATCAGCTTTTTTAATGTTCCCTATTTCCATGACTGGCTTGGTGACATATCTGTTCTATTGTTTTCATGACTCTATTTTGAGGCACTGCCATTCTTTTGCCCCGTATTCCCTCTTCCTCCTGAGGTGCTAGATCCATGAGTATTTCCTTAAACTCTTGCCCTTTTATTCTAGTCAGCCTTCAAGTTTTCAGTCTAGTCTATGTTGAACTCAGAGCCTTCTCTGACTACTGCTTGCAGTTGATTTTGGCCACCAATGGCTTTTGCTTTATGCCAACTGTTGGGGATGACTTTGCAATTTCTGATTGTACCCAGTGTCCTTTCCTTACTAAAGGAGGAGGTATTCTTGAGTTGCATATAGCTCACTCTTGTATGTGATCTTATAACTGTCTCTTTTGCTGAGCCATGTGTGGGTCCCCATTTACCAGACATACAGAAGTCCAAAGTGACCTCTCATTCTTTATTGCTGCTGCCCTACTCATGTGGACCTTGGCAGCCTTATATTCTGTTCTGTATACTCTGATATGAACATTCAATTCCCCCGTTATCACATCAGCTCAGGTCTCCTGCTTTATCTATTTGGTTCTGCAATGTCTGTTTGAATGTACCTCACCAGCACCTTACCATCACAGCCCTGCAGTAGGGCATAGGTTAAGATTATGAATACTGATCAACTGTATACTGAAGTCTGATTGCCACAAGGCTGTCACTAATTCTGAGAACATCTCTCACTGCCTTCTGTACACTGCCTCTCAACACAGTTCCCACATACTTTCTAATCTGTCCTCCTCCAAGCCAAGTGGCTTTGCTACACTACCCTTTTACCTTGTCTCCAGGATGCACACTATGTCCCATCTCCTGCTTTTCATTGTGTCATCCACTTTGCATTCTGTCAGTGATCCTTTGTTGAGTATAGCAATCCTTAGTTCATGCTTGTCAGGTTGACTGGACTGACATCTAGTTATCCCAGGTAACCCAAGTTGTGCAACTGGATACTAACCAATCAGTAGGTTACTGGACTTTATAGTAGGCATATAATGGCCAATAGAGGTACATATTCCCCTTTCTTCATTAACATGAATCCTTGGCGTAGGTGTGGGGGTCCTCAGTCCACTTATAATGTCAACTTTTTTGGCAACATTGGTTAACTTGACCACCTAGAATGAATTTTTTCACTATCCCTCTCATACTACACAGTCTGAGATCTTTGTTCTCATATCTAAATGTGCACATCAGATTTGATCTCTAAAGCAGCTGGTTTGTGCAATGTTTTGAGGTATCCTAGACTCTGTGCTACTTCACACAACTCCATTTCATTTTAGGAGAGTTGATATGGAAACATCCAGCATGTTTTCGGGAGGAACTGCATGAAGAAATGAGAACATGCAAACTTCATATAGGCATTGGCCAGATGCCAGGATCAAACCCTGCACCTTGAGTAGGGGAGGTGAAATCCTTTTGTTAGCCTTCCCTTGAATTCCCTTTTCTCGCACATCAGCAATTTGCTTAGTGAAATCTATTCTACTTTGCATATGGACTGCCAATCCTTTTCTGTGAGCCTTTGCAATAGTTCCATGCCTTAGGTTCTGCCAGTACTATATCTCAAACAATATGTAGTGCAGCCAACATTTTATTAAAGATGGATTATCACCGCCTTCTTCTATATGAACATTTTACTGGTGGCTAATTGTTGTGACCCAGGCCCACGTGGTTATACAACACCTCTCTGTCACTCTTGATTTGAATATCTTATAAATGCCACAAAACACACTCACATTTGAAACACTAAACAATGGTTTCTGCCCTTCCCTCAAAAAGTAAACTTCAGTTCAAATCCATTCCATACTTTTACTCTATTGTTCACTCTCTGGTCCCTCCATAACAGAAAAAAAGAGTTTTAAAGGTTATTGCTGCTAACTAGAACCATTGTCAAGTTCCACAGACCCTAGTAGTCTTACTAACTACAACTAGTTCAGGAAAAGGCTACACAAATACCTACAAGTATAAATTGTACATGCTTTATAGATAAAAAGCTAAGGTCAGATAGCCAGTGAGACTGAAAATCTCACTCTGTCCCTTATGTTTATAGATATTTACAAGGCATGTGATTCAGGAAGCCATTGAGGAGCCTAGCTTATAGTTTAAAAATTGTCTCAGAGAACTATATGGTTAAGTGACTTGCTCACACTCACAAAGTAGACAAAATAATGCTGAGAGACTCAAACCTAGAACTATAAGAAACAGTTACTAAACGTAATCCTGTGCCCTGCCAGCCCTCTCAGCACAATGCTCTTACTACACAGGTGAAAAAATACTTTTATATCAACTTCATTAGTCAAGTTTCTGAGACTATAACTCAATTAATCTTTCATAAATGATAGGTATGTGGACGGATATATACAATAATATCTTATCATAATTAATACAGAGTGCTTTTTGCACTCTTCTTAACAATGCAAATGAATAAACTGTATGCTTTCAACTGAAATATGTTAGTTCATGAGAATATATAATGGGGCTTCCTTGTAAAATGTGAGGGCTTGCAATGCCAAGTCCCAAAACACCAAAATAAAAGACAAAATATACAGGAGAAAAGCAAATATTGAACAACACTTTTTAGCTTTAAATCTGATGCTTTGCAGGGGTCAAGCCATCACCCCTACTCACCACCTGATGTGGGGAGTGGCATGTCCCCCACGCCCCATAAGCTTATACACACTGACTCAGAGATCACTATACCTTGGAGAAAAGGTAATACCCAGAAATGGCAATTTCAGATTTAGTACACTTTAGTCCAGATTTTTGTATCCTTCAGTCTTCACATTTCAAGACACAGAATGAAGAAGTCCAACACGTTAAATGGTTACCCGTATGATGCAATTGCTTTGTAACTCTTTGTATTCTTACACCCTATTGTTGATTGGACAGGGTCCTAGGGCAAGTCTATGTGTAAGGTTAACAAAATCATAAATAAATAAAATTCTCTCTTGATTCAGTTTTCAGTGAACTAAGCTATCGCTGATTACTGTTCATACTACTAGCATTATTAAGAAGGCTATAGAAAGTTCTACCTTACAGCAGAGTTTGCAAATCCCACAGCCATGTGCTTTATGGCATCTATTATTTCATGAAACTTTATGAATTAAACGTGTGGTTGCTAAGTGTAATTTGCAGTCAGCAGAGTCTTTTTTTAAATTAGTGAATTCTGTTTAGTCAATTATTGTATAAATCTGGATTTGTGATTGACTGCTGTGGGACTGAAGATGTGCATAATTCATGCTTTGATTAGAAGTACAGAAATTTTCTTGTATTCATTTATTATTCTATCCGGCAGTGGGGAGGGGGGAGGGCTCAGCCTCCACAAAGATGCTTTGTTCTAGATTTAATTTGCTGAACTGATGAGAGTGACATTGGTAAGTGTTTTATCCTAGTAACATTTGTAAATTGTGAACATTGTTGGTGTGTTACATCATAAATGATGTTACGTTTACCCAGTGCTTTTCAATTTTGATTACATATGTTTTCCTTGAGATTTCTTTAATATTTTCTGGGTCATTGTTTTTGGTCTTGCTGCTTATCTTTATATCTATTAGTCATTACTGTAACACCGCTATTACCTTTAATCCACTTGTGTATAAGCAAAGCTAAAAGAGATTCTAAGAGCAGAAAACTGAATAAAACAAACTGTCAGTTTTACAAGTAGGAGGTGTGTGAAGAAATGCAAGCAATAGTAAACAGCTTACATGATTGCTCAGTAGTTAAGATCTCCTCCATCATGCTGCAGTTTGGAGTTCACACCTGGCCTTCAGTCATTGACCTGTGGTATTTATATGATCTACCTTTACCTGCATAGGTACTCTCATTTCATCTCTTAGGCATTCTTATTCATTGGATACTCTAAACAGTCTGTGTGTATGTGTGTGTGTGTGTGTGTGTGTGTGTGTGTGTGTGTGTGTGTGTGTGTGTGTGTGTGTGTGTGTGTGTGTGTGTGTGTGTGTGTGTGTGTTTACGTGTATATAGTGGATTTGCCTTTGCATATGTGGCTGACAGGGATCACAGCTGAATCGCTTTCACCACACTAACAAGTCATTTACATTTTGGTCTAAAACCCATAATCTGTGAACTCTCATGATTTCCTCTATAGCAATAGCCCATATTCTGGAATTAGGCAATCCTGTCCAAGAAAACTGAAAAAAAAACAGTATTCCTGTTCACATTGGATGACACATGGAATCACATAAGACTGTCCCTTTTCTCTTTCTAGCTATATTTCAAAGGTAGGGCTTGGTCTGACTTACCTTGCATATTGCTCCTTTCTGAATCACAGCGTATCTCTGTTTCTGTGTCCTCTGTGCTATATTAATAGCTATCCATCTTCATCATTCTCCACAACCTGCTGCTTAATAACAACACATTTCCTGTACTGTCTCTTTCTTTATATTTATACATCCTTCTTTCTAGCCAACAATTTCTGTAGTCAAGTATTTTATTTTTCTTGTAATAAGAGTAACCTTGGACCTTTGCATAACCCCGGTCTGATTTCTGTTACATATATACATTGTCACTGAAGCAGGCTTGCTTATATTTGTATTCTCTCTCTCTCTCTCTCTCTCTCTATATATATATATATATATATATATATATATATATATATATATATATATATATATATATAAATACGTATGTATGTGTATATATATAGATTATGGAAAGGGACTAATGCTACCAGTTCTTTTAGGGAGAAATAGTTATCTTTTTATAATAGTATTTAAATTATGTGCAACTCATTAAAAATAGTTTGAAACAAATGGTTCTTGATTTGTATAAAGAAAACTTCAGTTATTAAATTTAATAAATCTTTAGCTTTATGGCAGCAATTGTTATATTCTTTTCTTTTTTGTAGAAGTCTGTTTAGTTAAACTATGAATAATTTTGGTTCACACTATTCAATCTTTAAAATGAAATGCAGTCCCCCATACATAGAGAATACACAATAAACATCTGTAGATGCTATGATTTATGTCTCTTCTATGTAGTCCCAGAGTGCAACTAACTTTTATCAGCTTGTGGTAATAAAACATAGTAAAGGATTGCTAGTCTTAGCACTTGTCCTATTACCATTTTGTAGATTTTAAATAGCCCTCAACAAATTCAATTTGGCTTAAAGATCTTTGTGTGTATTAGTGAAAAAATTTAAATATCTTGACTATGCTGAGAATCATATAAAATATTAAGATCATCTGCATTTATGACTAAAGGAACATAAGTTACCATACTGAATTGTCTTATGTAAGTACATATAGTGCTGCCTACTTAAATGAATACTCAACATAACTGTTGGGTTTCCATGAAAAAAATGGTTAATTTTGAAATAAAATTAATGCATATAAAATGCAAAATTTGGAAGAAATACCGAGATTTAGCAGTGAATGTCAAAATATAGCTCTATTGACTAATAGACCCAGTACTGCTTTCACACCTTTTAAAATGTTATGATAGATGCTAAAGTTTCGGTTCAGAGGGGTGAGAGGTTAGAAAAGATTAGATTTGTTCTAGCAGCAGCACGAGAAACCTGGCATTGCTCCAAGAGTTTTAGTCAAGCTGATGTGGCAAAAAATAGTTTCAGCATCTTTTCAAAAGTTGTCCTGCCATGAGGTCATTCTGCTCATCATTGTTCTGTTCTAATCAAATGGAAATAATAGTTTTCACACTGTGACCAAGAGAATCAAGAAATACCCCTGGAAGGCAAGCTCTTTTAAGAAAACAATGTTACATCTATAGTATCATAGGAACAAAAAGAGTGTTTTGCCTTTTTTAAGAGTTGATTGTATAGGCTTACAGAATGACTGTCACAATTTTGTTGTTAAATGTGTCAAAAAATAGTTCTACAAGAAAACATGTATTAGACACTAAACATATTTAAGTACTTTATATTATATGCCTCTTTTCATTAATATCAAATGCCTAGAATATGTTAAAGAAAATTATATTGATAGATATTTTAAAGGCTAGTGTTTTCTAATTGTTTACAATAAATGAAAAACGAGCTATGATGCTGGAATTCTTAAGAATATAGAAAATGAGTTCATAGTGAAATAGTTGGCATAAATAACTTTGAATGTGCATAAACTGCAACTATACCATTGAAACCAGAAATATAACAGTCATGTTGTTATGAATTGTAACATCATACAGGCAAATGGTGATAAATGTTAGTATAGTTGGGAAACACCATTTAATTCTATGTTTTCTTTGTTGGAGTGCAAACACTTCGTAACACATTATGGGACGGGTGTTCTCTTAAAAATTAATTATATAATGTCTGCAAAAAAATTATTTTGAGTAAGTGTGGAATAATTATATTAATATTCTGCAATATTTTGCTTTGGGACTCTATAATTAATTCTGAAGGTATCATGGATACATGCGTGTTTGCACCTTCACCAAAAACAGGAATTCTATGGTGTAATTATTAATTTCAGCCTGTAATCAGTATAATATATATAATATATATATATATATATATATATATATATATATATATATATATATATATATATATATATATATATATAGATATTGTAATACATAATAAGAACAGCAAAATAAGAGTTTAGAGATTGGAATGGCTTAACTGGCAAACTTTCTATCTGTTGGAACAGACAGATTGAGGCTACGAGCTGTACTTCTTATGGTAAAGGGTATGAATCTCTAACCCTTCATCTGCCTACTGTGCAACCTTGAACAAGTCACTTAACCAGACATTTTTCCCAGATTGTCCCAAAAGGGAGAGTAGGCCTCCCAGGTTAACAAAGGTGTATTACTAAATTGCAGATTCAGATTTCTACAATAGCTGTTCATTACTTTTATCAATGTTGTTATGCTTTTCTTGTATTTGCAATGTGTGTTCAGCATTGTGTATAGAAACATAAAGTATCTAGTGACTGTAGTGATAGTAGTTAAGTATTGTATTCATTTCAGTACTCTACTGATAGTAGTAATACTAGTTTGTACTGTTTTTATTTCAGTACTCTGATAACAGTATTCATTTTAGTACTCTAGTGACAACAGCGATGCTAGTTCCGGGTGGTTTTCCTTTCTGTACTCTAGTGATAATAGTAAGACTAGTTCAATGCTGTTTTATTTCAGTACTCTAATAATAGTAGTCCTTTCAGTACTCTAATGATAGTAGTAGTAATGATAGTTCAGTACTGTTTTCATTTCAGTACTCTACTAATAGCATTTCAGTACTGTTTTAATTTCAGTAGTCTGGTGATAGCAGTTTGGTACTCACGATAATTGTCTCAACATTCTTCTCTTTTTGATCCATCTTCTTATTTAATACAGAGGTCTGGATTTACAGTATTTTTATTCTGTTTGGCTCAGGGATTCAATGTAAGTACACAGATATCTCAGTTTGTGTTTCACTGCATCATTCATCCAGCATGTAAATGAAAAAAGACTTTGTGAAGCAAATGCACCTTGTTGCCAGTACTTCATTGGGTTTTCCTGGAACATGCTTGGCATGCACCAGTCCAAAAGCTCTCAGAGCATGGTTTCATGCATATATGGGAGATTGCTTGGTTTACCTGTTAGCTGACACCATTGGGAGGGTAAGCAAAACTAAAGCTGTCTCATGCCAGATAAGTTAGGGAAGGACAAATGAGTTGATAACACAGATACAACCTACTGGTCATATAATAGGTTGTATCTCTGATGTCTTCCACTTATATCAGTATTTGAAGAGCAAATATTTTATTTTGGTAGTAATAGCTTGCTTTTTCTATAAGATTCAAAGTTATAGCTCCCAGGAAACAAGCTTTGTTTCTTCAGTCTGAACAATTAAAACTAATAAGGAGTTTAACAGACTACCTGAGGCTTAACTTTTGGAAGTATTGGGAATTCATTAAGGGAAGAGTTTTAGTTATTTTACAGTAAATATAAATATCACTATAGTATACTTGAATTATTTTATGTATATGTCCTGACTGTGGAAGGACTGTGTTTAAATTACAAGCAGTCTGTATTTGTTTTCATTTATAAAATGGTTACTATTGTATAGATGCCAGATATTCACTAAACATCTCCTGGACCTCAGTGCTGGGAATTTATTTGATTGATATTGGCGTTTAAGTGTGCTGGCCAACTTTGTCAGGAAATGGAATGCAGATGAATTAAAGGTAGCCTTTGGTAAAAGGATGTTTGTAAAGCAAACTCACTGAAAAAAATTCCATTTAAAAGTGAAGTTTTCTGTGAAAATGTTTTACATTCCCAAGACTTCTCCAGGATCATGTGGTTAGGTCTTTGATGTTTCTGAGCTTTGTGGTTAAGTTTACTGGTTAGATATGCTTGGATTGCAGACGCATTAAAGAAAGTCTTTAGTTAAACAGCCTTTTAAATATACATTCAGATTAACATGTTCAGTTAAAAAAGTTCTGTGTATACACTGGGATTTCACTAATTAACCCCTGGACTATGAGGTCAGGTTTTTGTGCTTTGTAAAACTCACCATTAAGTTTGATAAACTTACTTACTGATTATTGTGGCCTAGCGACTGCTGTTTTAATTTCAATTTACAGGCTCTAGACTTCAAACTGTACTCGTAGCAACTTCTGAGTAGCGCTTTTATATTTTTCCTTGTCAAGTGTGCAAGACTGTAGGGGAATTAATTTCTTTAGTTTAACAACTATTTTGAAAATAAAACAACCTAACTTAAACATTTCAGTTAAATCATACTTCTAATCCTCATAGTGCAGGAACTCTTGACACAGCCAAAAATAAATAGATCCAAGAATAGGAATAACTTTAAATACTTATTATTATAAATCTAGAAAATTGCTAGAATATCATGTTTTGCATTAGAATGCATTTTCTGATAGCTATGAAGTCTGAAACATGTATGTATGCATTATATAATAATTACAATTGTCAATGATTTGCCAGGAAACACAAATTTTATGAGGAGCAGGCAAAAACAAGAGGCAAAAATCAGGAAAATCTATAATGTAGTTCTGGCATATTAAAGATAGTTTTTATTTTACAATGTGTAGTTTTCCTGTGTATACATGTTTATATGCATGCAATTATGTAATCATTTATTGGTATATGCTATTTTTGTATAGTGTTCATAATATTTATTGCTTTAGTTCTCTTTGTAAATATTAATACCACAGTTCACAGCAAGAGGTTCTCAGGTTCAATCCTCGGCTGGGGTACCTTCTGTGCAAAGTCTGCATGTCCTCCTTGTGGTCACGTGGGTTTCTTCTGGGTGCTCCAGTTTCCTCCCACATCCCAAAGACATGCTGTAGGTGGATTGGATACTCTAAATTGGTCCTAGGCATGAGTGCATGCGTGTGTGTGCCTTCCGTGGAAGGTTGGGCACCGGGCTGGCAACTCGACCCTGTAAAAACTCCACTGCCAATCATGAGCAGACAGGTGATCCGCTGTGGCGACCCCTAACCAGGAAAAGCTGAAAGAAGAAGATCCTATTTATAAGTATGAATTTCACTAACTGATCCCTGGGCCTCTTGTCTAGCCTTTGTTCATAAGGAATGTGGTATCCTGTATTTGCAAGTAGAGCAGAAGAAGCTGAAAAGGGTGGCATATAAAGGACTATTTTGAAGATAAGCTTATGATAACATTCTCGGTGTAATTAGGATATCTGACAATATTTCTTTTAACTGTGACAGGCAAGAGCATAGTGAGTCAGAGGTAATTGCCCACATTCTGTATGTTCATGCTAGCCAAGGAAACCCAGAGAGGAAAATCCAGCAGACTTCATGAGTTACCATGCAGAGAGCAGAAAACTATTATTGTACTGGGGAAGGCTTTTTTTGTGGTTACATAAAGAAAGTTTGGCGATAAGACAATTTAGATATAGTTACTCTCTTATACAGGTAATCAGTGCTTAGAAGAAAGTGATTAAACTGTAAAGGAATTGATGACAGTTCTCACATGAGCAGGGAAGCCTTATTTTCTTAATTTCATTTTGTTGACTGAGATCTTCCCACTAGTTGGAGCTTATTTTTATGGGAGAGCTGATGCAATGTTCATATTGACTAGGAGAAATTTAGCATGTAGACCAAGGAAATTTCATTTTTTCTTTATCATAAGTACTGCAGAATGTTCTGCATCCCCTGTACAACTACCAACTTGGCAGATATGTCAAAATAAGACAAAGACATGGGATAATGGGTCAATAGTTGTTGTTATCTTATGGAATTAGTGTCAGAAAAGGAATGGTTCACAGTGTGGCTATTCAAACTCTTGCATTGTTAGAATCCTGAGTTCTTTGGCATATTATGTCAAGAACTTACGTATGGGATGGATGGAATTCGACCAGTGTATATGTGTGTGTGTGTGTGTGTGTGTGTGTGTGTGTATGTGTGTATGTGTGTGTGTGTGTTTGTGTGGGTGCGTGCTTCTAATTTTGTGCATGTTTGTGCATGTGTAGGTCCATTCCTAAAACACTGACGTGTATTTATTTTATGTATTTGTTTTATCAGTGCTAGTCTGAATGGGCAGGATCCATTTTGAAAAGAACCTTGGGAGAAAACATCTGCTCACAAATACATTACAATAAATTGAAAGTATTAACATTTTACATTAGATACATTGATAGATGTACAGACAGTAAATGAGCATGCTAAAATAATAGACATTAATAAAGTGCTACATTCATGGAATACAACAGAAGTGGTATATTGGCAGTTATAGCATAACATAACGCAATGTAATGTAATATGACATAACATAACATAACGTAACATAATGTAATGTAATGTAACGTAACATAAAATAATATAACATAAATGCACTCCCATCTGTATATAACACTGACAGTATTAGTGCTATGTTCAAGGATCAGTGTAGTCTTAGTAAAATGTATGCACCCTTACTATTAGTGATTAGTTGTCTTGCACCGGCAATAGGGCACTAACAATCTAAAGGTGAGTAAGATATCAGTCAAAATAGTTAAATCCTGAGAGTCATGTGACTATCGGCCCTTGATCAGCAAATCATACTGGGATTGACAAATTACAGAGTTAATCTAATAAACCATAAAGTAATTACCTGGACATGCAGCCCTTGTCATAAGAATTAAGCACTGAGCCTATGAACCAAGCGTCTTTTTCTTAAAGACTCCCAAAGGACACTTTTTGTGTCAGTCTATGTTTAGTTACCAAATAAATAATTGTGCACCTCATGTCTTTAAACTGTCATATCATTCACATGGTTTATTTTATCTTACCGAGTGTGATATTTCCATAAGACACTGCTGATATATTGATAGTGAATTTACCACCAACTCTTTAAGTCAGCACTGGATGAGGATTTTGTAAAGTATTAACTAAAACCTGCTTGTTGACATGTCTGATATTTCAGATTAGCATTTGGTTTGTAGAAAGCTCTTGAATGAGATGGAACTTCTGTAGAAAAACTTTCTACCTTCATGTACATTGATGATATCTTCTATGAAATTATGCTGAGGATATGCCCTCTAATTAAAATCATAATACACTGAAAGGCATGTGACATGTTTTTATCAGGAATTTCATGACAGACTCAAGACAAACTATTGTGAGGAGGATAGTTGTTACAGCTGGTATATGGATGACAAAAAAGCAGTCATACAAGGTCCAAGACAAGTAGTTTTCATTTCTTACTGCGTTTACTGTAATAACTGTGCACAGTTTGGTGATTTATTACTAATATAGCTAAATCTGAAATTAGTTGGTACTCTAGTGAGAGTAGAGAAAGATCCTATCCATTTCTACACCTCTGATAGTTGTAGAACCTTGAAGAACATCATTTGCTATTGGCCAGTGTACTCGTTTGAATTTATTTTAGCTTTTTTAGTGTGGTTATAAATTGCCCTCATTTGCAGTGTTACACATCCAGCAGTGGTGGTTTAAAGCACACAGTATAAATGTTGGAATCTTGAGCCATATCTGTCTGTATACTGTTTAAACTCTCTTAATCCCTATTGCTTAGTCTGACAATTTAAAATACCTGTAGTATGGACAACTGCCTTCAGTTGTGCAATGAGACATACTGGGCACAAAGGGTCCTTAACATACAATCTAACAGCCCAAAGCTGATCTACACTGCCAAAATTAGCTTGTAGTTGCTTCATGTTGCCCTTAGCAGCTGGATGTTGTTATACATAACACATATGTAACACTTGCTAAGCATAACTAATTGTTTCCTTCAAAGTATAGCCTGGGAGCTGTCTCATTTAACTCAATACATTACTTTGTGAAATTGCAACAGATTATCCAAATTCCTGGACTAAAATAAAAGATCACCCTGCTTCTCATCCTTCTGGTGCTAGTCTCATATCACTTGGTATTCTCATGGAGGGCAGCGGTAACCTGCTGTTCACAGATAACCTTTTATTTAGTACAAAACATTCTGCTAGTAAGAGAAGCAACGACTTACACAACATAAAGGCCTGACTCACAAAAACACAGAATGAGACCCGTAGACTTTATCATTATTATTTCTCTGACATTTGTTTACCAGGAAGGTTCGACTGGGATAATATCCCATTTTCAGTGGAGGCCCAGAGAGAGAAAAACTCCATTTTGACATAATATGGTTACAGTTAAATAAAGTTATTACAATACCTAATACAAAACAAGAGCATATTAACTAAATAAAGCATTCAACTTCAGTTCATATAGTGTGTACCTATATATATATATATATATATATATATATATATATATATATATATATATATATATATATATATATATATGGTTTACTATCACAATGCCGACATGCACTTGCACGACTATGAAGTATTCGAACAACAGATGTTCAAATACTTCATAGTTCAGCAGGTGATGTGAGCGAACGTTACCATTGCGAATGGACTGTGCATTTGCAATTCTAATGTTCGCTCATGTGAGGGGATCACGGTACAGTGTGGTTAGGGAAATACATCCCTTTCCTCACTATAGTGCGATCTCGGAGTTGGAATATTAAGTTGGGGGTGTGTGGGGGGCGCAGCTGTGTGTTTAGGCTAGTTAGGTAGGTAGTTACGGGACGGGTGGGAGTGCTGTGTATTGCTGGAAATGTCGCGAGCGACAGTTTCGACAATACACAGCTGTTTTCGACATTAGGAAAATTCAGAACTGTTCATTTCCGATGTATAAATTCGAAAATGCAGACACGTTTTGTTCTGATTTTTGAATTTATGATAGTAAACTTATATATATATATATATATATATATATATATATATATATATATATATATATATATATATATACAGTGCAAATATTTGGACAGCTATAACAAGTTGAAAAACAATATTGTCAATAGTTAAAGTATTCACAATTTATTTGCAGGTCATAGAGATGATATTAAGCTGGGGTGCCTTCTGTGCGAAGTCTGCATGTCCTCCCTGTGGTCGCGTGGGTTTCCTCCGGGTGCTCCGGTTTCCTTCCACATCCCAAAGACATGCTGTAGGTGGATTGGACACACTAAATTGGCCCTAGGCGTGAGTGCATGCATGTGTGTGGCTGGCAACTCGACATCGTAAAACTCCACTGCCAATTATGAGCGGACGGTGATCTGCTGTGGCGACCCCTAACTGGGAAAAACCGAAAGAAGAAGAAGAAGAGATGACATTAAACACACAGAGTACACTCGATGGAACAGAGATGACTAGATAATATAGCCAGGGGAAATTATATTCAGCCTTTATCTAAGAAATAGATTGACTATGTTTGGAAAGACGAAAATAGTAAGAAGTAACTTAAGAGTGGAAGGAGGGAGGGAGGGAGGGACAAGTTCAGCCTGGGGTAGTGCAGGAGCAGGATATGGTATTGTTTGCTGGTTTGAACATTTAGGTAGTCTTTTAGTAATAGTAGTAGTTTGAAGTTGGAGAGGTTAGAAGTAGATCTAATTCACAGAGGGCTAGAATTCTATTTCTTAGCATCAGAGTATGAGTACAGACTTTAGTCACAGAATTTGTTCAATTTAGATATGCTGAAAAGATGTTGCTCATTCGATTAAAGTACTGTATTAGCATGGTAGGAATGGAGAATAGGAGTTAAAAGCAGGGCAGTCGTCGTTTTATGAATACTATTAGTGTGCAGATAAGCTGTATAAGTGATGAGGCAGTTCCAGCCAGTTCAAAGCATTGAGGGCAATACACAGTTGGATATGGTATTGTTTGCTGGTTTGAACATTTTGCAAACTTATTATAGCATGCCTCCAGCTTATTTTTTAAATGTAGCCTGAAGATTGGTTAGGATGGGTGCACCATATAAAAGAGATTGGAGGAGGTAAGTAGTGGCAAGAGCAGTTTTGGTGTTGTTGGTAAGGATTTTTTTTTCCTGTAGAGCATTCTTAATTTTTGGTTAGTCTTTTTCTATGTTATTTTGAACATGCATGTCAAATTTAAGGTTACCATTTCAAATCACTCCAAGAACATTTGTATGGGAGACTATTTCTATTTCAGTTTTGTTTTGTGAAAAGATTTTGAAATTTGCTTTTTCAGTCAAGTGTGATTTGCAGAAAAATAGCAGTATTTTTTTATTTTTTTTTTTTTTAGGCTTGAGTAATAGCCGGACATTATGAAGCCACTTCTCAGCCAAGCAAAAAGCTTCTTGCATGATATAGAGGAGTTAAGTTGGGTTATTAGATGCACATACAAGTGTGGGATCATCAGCATATTGTATATGCTAGGCTGGACCAATGAAGGCATACAGGTCATTGATAAAGATTTTAAAGAGGGGGTGACCAAGAGTAGAACTTTGGCATACATCAGTGGAGACTTTTGAGTAGGGGGAAGAGACTATTCTGCCAATTTACATACTTGCACCTGTCAGTTAATTAGTTATTGAATCACAGTAATAAAGAAGGGGGTAGTCCAAGTTGAGACAGTTTATACGTTTAGGATGAGAAACTGTATTGCAGGCTCAAGAATTAGGGAAGAAAGAAGTTTGCCTGAGTTCTTGTATTTTTTATGGTGTCAGTGAAGTGTAAGATGGCAGCAGTTGAACTGTGTGTTGTGAAAAAGCCATTTTGGGTTGATGTTATAAGCCATTCTTGTAGGAGATAGGTGAGGAGTTGTTTATGAATACATCTTTCAAGAATTTTTGAGAGAGCTGCTAGTATTGCAATAGGCTGGAAGGTAGACACCAGCGAAAATGCCATCTTCGTGTAAAGGGATAATATAGGACTTTTTTCATAGTGAGTTTACATATGATTCAGCTACTGATCAATTGATAAGTATAGAGACTGGACATGCGATGGCATTGGCAGCTATTATCAGGTAATCAGGTGGGATATTGTCAGCTGCAGTGCAGCAAAGTTTGAGTTTACGTAGAAGTTTTTTTAATTATTGATGCAGAGACAGGTTCTATGTGGAAGTTGCTGGCAATAGACGTAAGTGGTGAATTAGGTTCAAGTAAGGATGATGGGGGATAAAGGAAGTGATAGTGTGTATGGTGTATGAAGAATGATGGTTTTGGCCTAACCTGTTGATTACAGACCTACTAGGAATGGATATTATTATGGGGGTGGTAGAAGCAATAGATGGGGGTGAAGAGTTTTTTAGATAGGGAGACAATGCTTTCTATGAAGTAGTTATCAAATGAGGTAGCAATTTCTAGTGGACAACTATTACTAGAAATATAGTGTTCCTTATTTGAGCCGGTATGTAAGAGGTTATTTATTGATGTCCAGAATTTTTGGGGGGGTCATTTTTGTGTTGAAGTGACAGGTGGCTATAATACTGTTTTTTTTTTTAAATCTAGATTGTTATTTTTTTAGCCAGATTTCAACCTCTATAAGGCTGCGGGTTATAGGGCGATTTTAAGGTTAAGCCATTCTTTCCGAGCTTTCTCTGTGTTCGACATTGTAGTTTTTGTTTGAGTAGTAACCCATGGTGAGGTGGTTAATTTTCACTCTTTTTTTTGCAGAGTGGAGTGTGGCTGTTTAGAGCATTTAAGAATAAGGTAAAAATATTGACTGCCTCACTGAGTGGAAGAGATTTTAGGACAGAACAGTTAAAGGCTTTCAATGTATTGATGAAGGATTCCTTACGAGAATGGTTTTGGGATGTTTTAAGTTGGTGAATATTAGGTTGGTGGGTAGTATTTCTATGGATATAGGCTAGAAGGTGGTCACTAAGTGAATCTGAATAGGTTTCAAAGGTTTTAAATTTACTAGGGTCATAAATTAATATCCAGTTTAGAACTGCACCTTACACACTTACACAGCACTCTAAACCGACCCATATAAATTGCCTTATGCTGCGTCTGTGAAAAAAAATCCATGAGAAAGCTTCCTAGACCAATGAAGACTAGGTCTTAATGAAAATATAATACTGCCTTACCTTCTGGCACACTTAGAACAAAGAGTCACTGATATTTAAATCATCTCAAGTCTAGTACACCAGACGGCCTTACAAACAAAAATGTTTTACTAACTGCTGACTCTATAGTCAGACACACTGATCCTCTTCTCACTAGGCTGGGCAAAGATAGAGTGATGGTGGATTGTCTTTCAGGTGCCAGGATCTCTGATATCTTATGACCCTGTAAGACCATTTCTGCTGGCAAATATAATTACTATATGGAGGTGGTCCATTCATGGTGCAATAATTTGGCACACAAAACCCTGAGAGATATGCAGAGACATGTAAGAACTCTTCATGTATGTCACAAATGCAGACAAGACTCTGGTCCTGAGTGGAATCCTTGCTTCTCCAAGAATAATTCTGTGAAAGAAAGAAAAGATAACTGGCTTCAACACTGGGATAGATATTTGGTGTAATTCCAGGAGGAGCCATGAGTGTCATCTTGTGATGAGATGTTTTACCATCCTTCTGTTTTAACAAGACTGATCTGTAGCACTCATTCCAAGGCTTACTTATACAAGATAAAGCATTTGCTGTCCCCAGATTGCCTTTTTGTTGGACCAAGTCCAGCTTATTGACATCAAAACATAACTTCCATCAAATTCACAACAATAACTGTATGCATATCCATGCCACTGCATAGAAAGTGAAGTTAATAAAGGTATCTGAAAAAAAAAACTACATGTATTCATGTCGATGTGTAATATGTGAAGCTGATAAAGATGTTTGAAAAAAAAAAACCCTCCAAAACAGGATCACATTAAGGTGGCTCTACCCAATGCTAAAAGTCTTAACAACAAAATGCCAAACCTTTATACTCTTCTTCCTTGAGAGAACATCCTGCCTGTGTAATTACTGAAACTTAGTTTAAATGTTCCAAAAGCACTCCCTCCATACCTGGGTTTTGTGTCTACTATGCCTTCAGACCCTATGGTATTTATGGTGATGTCTCCATATTTCTAGAGACCAAAACACCTCTAGACAGAGTCCCAGAGACTGACAAACAGAACTGTCTAAGCTCCAAATCATACTAAACTAGGCCAACTACCAGTTTATTGCCTGTTACCTGGCACCCTCTGTGTCCCCTGCCAATCATGTTAGCTTCCTAAATGTACTCAGTGGACCTCCTATAAAAAGACTTCTGTAAGTTTGGGCAAACTTAACTGCCTATTAATAAAATGGAGCACCTATATCACAAATGTAGGATATACCTAGAAGTCCTTAGATGTCATAAAAAAGCTCCCTGGAACAGATTGTAAACAAACCCACTAGAGGAAATAATATTCCTGACCGGATCCTTACAGATATCATGTTCATGTATTATTTCCTTGATATTATGTTTCAACAGTTAAGTTACACCATAAGCTAGTGACCTTCATCTTTAAATAAATTCATACTGTTACTAGGCTAATGATCAGGGGTAGCCTTCCTAATCCCAGCCTAGTTTTCCTGAAAGAATAATGACATCCTGTATCCAAACAGGACATTGAGGGCCAGACATTTACAAGCTACCTCTATCCATAAGGGACATGGGTTCCAGGCCCAGTGTAAATGTCCTCTTCCCCATCTACTGGTCTAGGTTGCACTTAAATTGGGTAATAGATGAACTCACATGCTGATACACACTGGCAGAATCTCAGACACATATCTGTCTCTCCAGCATGTTTTGTTTAAGTCACAGACAAAATTTAAGTCCTTAGACCTTGTATTTCTGGTACAGTTTGACTTATGAATATGCAGGAGATTCGTAAGTGTGGAGTGTGCGGACACCTTGTAAGCCAGGTATAGCTC
Source organism: Protopterus annectens (assembly GCF_019279795.1). Taxonomy (NCBI): domain Eukaryota; kingdom Metazoa; phylum Chordata; order Ceratodontiformes; family Protopteridae; genus Protopterus; species Protopterus annectens. The sequence goes on from NC_056748.1 coordinate 103,155,483, forward strand.
ACTCCTCAGCAGTCTATAGGAAACTCAGTAGAGGGAAAGGGCTTTAAGGCACTCTGCATAAGGTAGGTTTGTTATGTCATATAATCTTTTTTGTAAGGAACCTTTGAGGTTGCTATAGCTGCAACATATAGCAACCTCAAAGGTTCCTTACAAAAAAGATATGGTTGCAGCATAATGCCTGGTCAGGAGCATACTGAAGGGAGCATTGTACTCTATGACTCATCTGATAAGGATTTCTGCACCACTGTAACCACATGGTGGTTGAAGATAAGGCTACTGTCTACATGTGTCAACTTATATGGGCATGCTATCAACATGGTAAATAGCTGGTATGCTTGAATTCTGAAAGGGTACAATTATGCATTTCTTAGCATTGAGCTTAAGATCATGGCTTTGGCCCTATTTGTTAGAGATGGGCCTTTTTGAAGAATGCTAGTGTCTGCAAGGGAGTCAATAACCCACAGCTTGCAACCATTTGCAAACTTAGTCAGACATAAACCTTCAGCATTTTCTTCCACTTCAGAGAAATAGATCCCAAAAAGGAGTGGGCCCAGTAGTACTGAGCCCTGGTGAATCCACTAGTGACTGGCCTCTTGGTGGAGGTGATCTCTCCTATTTTGACTTCCTGGGTCCTGAGCCAGTTGACTATCCATTGGCTGATAAAAGGGTTTATACCTAATTTAGTGAGCATGTCTATAATGCCTGAGTGGGGTATTATATCAAATTTAGCCAGGTCGAGGTAAGCTTTATGTACAGTCTTGCCCTCATCCATTGATTGGGAACCCTCTTAAACATGTACACCAGACATAATAGGCATGACCTACATTTAGCAAAGGTGAACTGTGATGGATCTAGTGTTTCCATTTAATCTATGTCCTCATTTATCAGGTCCATAATGATTCTTCCCATGGTCTTACATATGAGGCCGGTCAAACTTGTGGACCTGTAGTTAGCCGGATCTGTGTTTGGACCTCCTTTGTGCAGGTGAGTGACTGTAGCTTTAGTAGCCATCTTCCATTCCTTGGACACCAAACTTGACAGTAGGCTCCAGTTGAAAAGTGATTCAAGTGAACCAGACAGGTTATGTTTAATGCACTGTTTTAGCCTTGGAAAGTGGATTGAAGACCTGTTCTTTGTTTAATTTCCTTTGAATTATCATCAGGGAGTGGGTGGAGAAATTTGAGCTGTGCCTGTCAGCCAGAAGGTTGGCAATGGCATCTTGTTCAGTGTGGGTGATGCCATTTATAATAAGTTCTGCATGTTGTTGCATATTTCCCTTGAGGTTATGGAAATAGATATAGAAAGCTTTGTGGTTGCCCTTTGTCTGAAAAGGTGTTTTTCTTCAAATTTAGCTTTTGAAGTATTAAATGACCTTCTAAGCTGTTTGTTTACATTTGTCAGGAGGTTTTTAGTACTTTGGGCTTTGTTCCTCCTATACTTGGCCAAGATTTTTTTCTTTTGTTGTATAACCAATTGATATTGTAATTCCACCAGGGTGGCTTGTCATTTGAGTTTGTCTTATTCTGTATATGAGTGGGCACAGCTTACTCTATACAGCTATCAGTATGACAGTAAATGAATTTTGCAAATAGGTCAGCATATGATATGATGCTTACTTGGTTTAGGGCTGCTTGGAATTCAGCCAAGTTGTCGCTTAGTAAAGAGAGGTTCATTTTAGAATAATTCCTAAAGGTTTTTGGTTTCACTGAGTCCCCAGATTTAATTTTTATTTCAAACAATACTGCCTTATGGTCAGGTCTGGCAAGTGAGGACATTACATTGGGTAAGAAATATTGCTTGCCTTTGTTTGTGAATACAAGGTCAAGGATGTTCGTACCCCTGGTAGGAGAATGGACCAGCTGTACCTGGATGTTGGGATTAATAAAGTTTAAGAATTTCTGGGTTTGTGTAGGATTACTAATCTATTGACGTGTAGTTGCAATCCCCTATGAATTGTCAAATTGGGTTGAATGGAGAGGGACTCCAGTACATTGAGATAGGTAATGTTTGTTTCCTGGGACATGGAGTGGCTTGCTATAGGATTTAAGGCTATGGTACGAGACCATTTTTATGGTGAGCTGCACATGTATGAGTACCAGTGGCTCATACACTTTAACTTGTCTGGATGTGAGGTTGGTTCTAATATAGGCTGAGAGTCTGCTACCTTTAGTTCCCTCCTGTGCAGTAGCTGGTATAAAGTTGTGAAAGGAATTATAACCTTGCAATGATGCGGTACTCTCCATGACTTTAAACCATGTCTTTATTACTACACAGATGTCTACATTCTTCAGGAAGAGGAAAACTTGTAGGAAGTGAAGTTTCTTGTTAAGATTTCTACCACTGAGCAGTACCACCTTCAGATATTCTTAAATAGGTTCACTTAAGTCAAGAGGTCTATCAGTTTAGCATTGCCTAAAAAAGTAACAACAGGGATGGAAAAGGTATTTTCCAATATCCTATTATCCTAGAGGGGGTAAGTGCAGACCATCCCTGGCAAAGCAGTGTGGTCTGTCAACCATGTCCTCCCAGGTCATCAAATATTTTTCTCCCTTGCACTGTGACCATAACCTAAGCCAATTGTTAAAATAATTCATTTTCTGTTTGTAACATGGCATCATCTTTGGAGAACATAGTGTGCTACTCAGTTTTAGGCTCATGTCTGCCCGAGACAGATAATCATTGAGCTCAATCATGCCTTGCTTCATATAGTTAAGGGAGGTACGTTTCAAGTCATTAACGCCTACTTGTATTCTGACTGAGTCGTACTGCTACCTGCCGTTTAATGACCTGAGCGCCTGTGTAACTTGATGGATCCTATCCCTGGAAAAGCAATTAAGTGTGACTTACTCTTTATTCAGTCTGGTGAGGCGGACATCAGTGTACCTCAGAATTACTGATGACCAGCAAATGTGGTTGTGTGCTGGTTTAGCTTAAGGGTTTAGCAGCTGAGACATTGAATACAGTGCTACTATGTGTAGCTTTGGGTGGTGTTTTAATGGAATGTTTCACTGATTTCCTTTTTCTTGAAATTTTTCTTCTAACATATAATAAAGACTCCTTTTTGATTGCACTGTGCAAGTGGTATTAGTGTTTTAGAAAGGTTAGTAAATGCCTCAGCAAAAGTAGTTTATCGTGTAGAGTATTTACTCTGTGCAGTAGGCATGGTGCAACTGTTAATGACAACCCTTTATGGGATTAGTTTTAATTGTATGAGAGAGTTTTACCTCCAGCATTAAAGTGTATTTACATCTCTCACATACTTTATCTGTTTTATTAAGAATAAATGGGTTGACAGTGTACATGAAGCAATTGTTACAATACCTCAGAATACTCATCCTAACCAGACTGGCCACAAAGTGAGTTTGGAAGTGCATAATCATGGTTGCTAATTTACTAGAGAGGAGTGGGAGAAATTTAACTATTAAACAGGTCAATAACACAAGGAACTTGATGAGCAGTACTCAGCTATGTGCAAACGATGCTCTAGTAGTTAAAAACTCTGTCTAGACAGTAAGGGTATTTTAAGGGAAACTTACACTGCGAGAGATTGGTGACTATATAGATTACAAGAGGGAATTATGCTGCAAGATATAGGCATTTATACAGTTCATTGCTAGGCTCTGCTGTGCGGAGAGCAGCAATTCTAACTAAAGACTGTAATAAAGAGCAAAAAGTTCAGATATTCAACACAGGAACACTCGATGAATGCAGCTGTGACAAAAACTTTGGGAAAAACAAATGTTGAAACAGTGGATATGGAAATATAAGTCTTAACTTGCTCATAGGTTATGAGCCAAGCATTGTGCAACTGCGATACTTAAAAAAAAAAAAAAAACACAAGCAATGCCAAGGTATAAATCAAAAATAGCACACTCTTATTTCCTTTACATAATCCCGGGCCAAAAAATGACTCAGGTTTCCTCTACTCTCACTAAAGTGGAACCAAGGTAGCTCTAACTAAAAACTGTAAAAAGGTTAAAAAAGTGCATACATTCGACACAGAAATACTCAATGCAGCTGTGACAAAAACAATGCAAAATAAGTGCAGAATGACTGGATATGATAAAGTAAGTCTTAGCTTTTGTAGAGTTTAGCAAAAACCTGCAACACTCTTCTTCTCAAGCAGAGTAGTTGCCAAACCTCGTCAAATGCCTTGGAGCTGATAGATTATGAGCCAGGCATTGTGCAACTGCAATGCTTAAATAGCACTGGAAATATGGAAAAACCACAAACAAGGCCCTGTGGCCAATCAAGAACAGTTCATTCTTCTTTCCTTTAAAAAATCCAGAGCCAGGAAATGATTCAGGTCCTTCTACTCTCACTAAAGTGGAACCAGGGCAGTTCTAACTAAATACTGTAAAAAAAGTCAAAAAGTGCAGATATTCAACACAGAAATAGTCCATTAATGCAGAAAAAACAAGTGCTGAAACAGTGGATATGGTAATGTAAGTCTTGGCTTTTGTAGAGTTTAGTAAAAAGCAGCAATACTCTTCCTCTCAAGTAGCACAGTCACCAAACATCACCAAATGTCGCAGGCACAAAGATACACATTTTAAACAAAGTAGACATTTGGCCAATCAGATAAAAGCACAATAAGACTTACATAAGTAATTCCCAGCTCAGAAGGGCATAGGCTATCCTGTCCTGCCACAAGAGTGTAAACCACAAGATCCTCTAAACTTGCAGATACCAATATTTCAAGGATTTCAAATATACAAATCTCATTAAATTCTATGGTGACATTTCAAAATTCAGTTTATACCAGTATTATCCCCAGATATTGCCACAGCAGGTAACCTCACAAAGGAATTATATGCCCAATTATACAAATGTATAAAACTGGCAGTATCTACCAAGTCTAAACATAATGTAATGTTTAAAACGAAGCCACCCTGGTGATCCACCAACATAAATAAAGTCTACAATAAAAGAAAAAAAATGTCTCCCTGATGAAATATCAGGAATTGGAATAATGAGTCCCTAAACACCCCAAAAAAGACAGAAAATACAGTGGAACAGTGAATATCAAACATATCTCTTATATGAACTTATTTTTTGAACGGGCTAGCTGGTGTGCTAACCTAAACTTACATGTACTGACTTTGAGACTGCCATACCTTGAGAAAAAAATATTCCAAGAAAGGAAGCCTTGGACAATGTATATGTAAGTCTGAATTTTTGGTTGTTCAGTCTATGCATTTCTAGATTCTGCAATCCAAGTCCTGATGTTTCAGTTACCAAAAAAAAAATCCTTAAAGTATACAGCAGATAAAAAAAACAATCAATGATAACATCCGAACATTGATTAAAATCTTGAGAAGTACTTTTAGGAATACTAAGGCATGAACACAGATTAGCATCTGAAGCCAAGGACAATTACACATCTTTCTTTAGTTATATTAAGAAATTAAAGAATAAAGCCCAACATTTCCCTAAGCTTAGTGAATAGGGCACCAGCTATTTTAACCTGCAAGACATTGTGAGCATACTACAAACATATTCCATGCAAACTTCATCCCAGAGACAATTATCCAAAACTTGCTTATCCCAGAAACTCTATACCCCTCCATCATCACTAAAGATCATATACTAAAGGTTGTCTCCAAGACTAATTATACTTCCTTTGTGGGATCTGACAATATACCTGGCTATTTAATAAACATTATAAACAAGCACCAGCAAAGCCACTCCATAAACTAATTGCCCTGAGGTTCAGTGCACAGCAGCAGTGATATCATGCCATAAGTGTTGCCCCACCACTGATCCAAGAAATTGCAGACCCATAAGACTGATGAGTCTTTCTTTCAAAGCAATGAAATATATAATAACTGACCTGACAAGTTATGACAGTACAAATCTCATCACTTTACAGGAGAATTTTTACTTGGAATATTTTACACAGAAGCTTTTTAACCTCACATAAAATTGCCCTATTTATAAAAAAGAGAAAATAAAATGCTGGCGATGTGATGAGGTTCTTGATGTAAATTGGCTTCATATGATTACAGAATGTAAAGTGATTGTTGCATTTTGGGTAGAATTCCAAAACTTTGCTAAAGCATTGTGGTCAGACTATTGCACTATTACAAATTCTTTGATTTTATTTAGCGCACCAATTCCAGATTCCATACTAAAAACACAAGTGCCTCTCCTTTGGATCATTCTGGTTATTGCCAGGAAAGTTATTACAATGACTTGGAAAACTAAAAATATCCAGTCTTTTACTGATTTTATCTGCCTACCAAAAATGTATGAAACAAAGAATTAAAAACTATTTATAGCAGAACATCAAACATCACGCATAAACATTTATCTTGGCAAAAACTTAGAGATTTATTAGAAAAGTTTTAATGGTTTTATACAATGTTCACTATAGTTTTATTTGTTTTTAGTTGATTATGATTTGTTAAATTTATACTGTGATTACATACTGATTTAAAATGCAATAAAACGTTTATAAAAAATCTCTTCAGGTGAGACTAACAGTAGTTTGGCTTTATCAAGGGTAGATTCTGTCTAAAAAAGCTGGTTAACATCTCTGATAGAGTAACACAAGCTATTGAAAGCAGTCATGCTGTCCACACAGCATACCTTGACCTGACCAAGGGCTTTGACACCATACACCATGCTACCATAATCAATAAGCTTAATGCATTACAAATAGATCACTACATGGAAGATAGATAGCAAACCAGATAAAGGACAGAACCTACCTGGTGCAGGTAGCAGGTTCCTCATCAAAGATTGTGAAGGCAACCAGTTGGGACACCTTTTATTTATTTACTTTTTTCATCTCCATACTACAAACAAAGACCTCTGACTAACTAATGTTGTGGATGACTGCAAACTGGGAATCACTGTCAATTCACCTTCTCACTCAGAAGTCCAGCAGCAAGAACTTGCTTAGCACATCTGGTTCTCAAGGGAAAAATCATTCAGATTCAGAGAGGTCATTGTCCAATTATATTCAGCATTGATTGGGCCAATTAAAAAATATAGTTCCCCTTCTGGGATGTACCTCCCAAGACATATTTAACAATTAGAAAGACCTTACTGGTTCCAAAGTACGAAGATCACTGGCTTAAAATCACTAAGGTATCAGAAAAGACTGGAAGCATTGTCCCTATACTCAATATCTTACAGTCGTCTGTGGAAATAATCTATTTCTTGCCATTTGAGTCATTAGTGGCCTAGTGGTCTTTGATCTTTATATCACCATAACTGAGTAGTCAGCCTTACAAATACCAAAACAAAGGACACAGATAAATGATAGATGGTGGAGAGTTCATTACATAGTGCCTTTCAAACCTCTGGAATAGACTTCCTCTCCAAATTAAACAGTGTGATATATTATCTTCCTTCAAATGTAAACTAGACAATTGGATGGCCATTCTTAGATTCACCCCTGGCTTGACTGCCCTGATCTTCCTCAAGAGAGGAGATTCATTCTAAGGGTGGGTATAGGTAAGGTGTAAATACTCATGAGACTCAGTTGACTTGCTTTATATATGATCCTATTATCATATCTGAGGCTCTGAATTCAAATTGTCAAAACAACTGCTGAAACGTGTTCACCATTCTGTCTTCAATTCATTCTTCATTCAGCATTATGTAGCTATTAACCAAATGAGATGTGCTCATAAAAGCAGCAACCTAACAAAAGGTATGCTAACTCAGATGTTACTATTCTTTCAAATTCTCCATACCTTGCAAGTGTAGACCTCAACAGTTTTCTTAGCATAGCAAATACACCGTCCTTTTTTGCTTGTGCTACATTCAAAGTAAATTGGTAGTCGTAACTTCTGCCCTGTTAGATACCATTATATCCTGTCTCTTTATTATGAATACACATTCATTATTGTATACTGTGATGAGTTTTGTGAATGTTGTAGATATTTGGAAAGGTTGGCACATATTTACTAACTATGACCCATTGTATAAGGTAGTTATCACTGCCACCAGAACCCCTCTCCAGGTACTTTAAGGCCATTAACAAAGGGTGTCCAATTTTACTGAGTAAAATTAATATTAATACAAATGGTAGTTTGACCAAGAGCAAGCCTATTAGGACTGGTCCACACATGTCACCAAATAAATATGCAAATACTCTCAAAACTTAAATATCTCTACAAAGATCAGCCAGAACGAAAGGTTTAAATATATTTAATAATGAATAATAAAAAACAAGGCAATACTAAATATCAATTCACAGTGACATCAGAGTTTGAAATCACAGGAAATATTTAAAATAACATTGCTGTACAGACTCAGATAAATAATGAAAAATAATATCTAAACTAATCTTCACTATATTTCTGACTGAATCTAAGAGAATTATACTATTCCCTAATAATTTACTTAATAGAGCAAAGCAGATGATATGGTGAATGGTCCTTCTTGCTGTCAGGCCCAAAACAGAGTACAGAATGCTTAGTCTCACTAAGAGACTTCTCAAAATAATATCTAAAATATTATGTCTGGGATAGCTTGCAGAATTATGTCATTTCTGGTCATCTGACTTCTAGTTCCCATGCAAACCCCCCCATTGCTGGAAGCTGGCAGGATTTAGCACCTACCTATAAAATTGCACATAGAAGGACTTTTGCTCAGATCTCTGGCAGGTGCTGGAAGTCATAAAGCAATTGCATACCTACGTGCTTCCAGGGTAGTAATTAATTCACCCCAAAGACAATGCAGAAAGCTTACTAGTACAAGCTTTGTGTCTATAGCTGCATTGAAACCTGTGAGATAGTATCTTTATGGCTTAGACTAGAAAGTGATTTAACTTCAGATATATTTTAAAGTTTTCTGGACTGAGGTTAAACCCCTGTTTTCCAGATTCCTCTGTTAAAACATATACATTTAAACAGTTACCCCCGGATTCACGAATCCTCTGTGTAAGACTAAATAAGTCTTACTCGGAGGCTGCAGTTGAATGGTATGATATCAGCATGCCATGAATATTCATGAGGGCACGCTGACTCAACCGCAAGTCTAACACGGACCGTGTAGGAAAGCAGAGGGCGTGTCCGACTGCCGAGCAGTCTAAATGTTCACGCCCCTGCAAGGGGTCGAAAAGAAAAATGTAAACACAGAAGAGCAAGTCCACTCAAATGTCCATGCACCTAACACCACACTCCCTGACATTATAAACCCCCATCACAGTTATAAAAAGTAAAACATTAATTTTATTTTTTTTATATTCCCAAAATAGCTGCCCGTATTTGCGCGTGTGTGCGCGGGTGTGCCCATTGCTTAGCTGCAGTTAGCAATCCCGACATGGAAGCACATAAGAAAGAATGTTTATGCAAATCACACCAAATAGCAATAGTGTAATGGTAGAGCATTCGCACAAAGAGGAGGCATTCATAGTTCGAGTCCCACCACTCCCCTTCCAATTTATGATTTAAACCAGTATATGAAATAATACCTGACATATATGATTAAAATATTACTGAAAAGCAGTGAAATGGCCTATGTATCAGTGAACAAAATATATATTTTTAAAGGATCCTGATATACAATTGCCTGCAGTTAAGCAGCGCTTTACCCAGCGCAATATAGGTGCCCATAGTTCGACAGCGCTTTACCCAGCGCAATAGAGTTGTCCATAGTTAAATAGCGCTTTACCCAGCACAATCGGTTTGTGCGGACGTGCACGCCGTGCCAACCAGCACACCATAGGGCAACATGGAGCAACGTAGAGCAAAGCTGCTTAAACACAGCCACACCCACTAGCCTGTCTGGACAGTATTAAAATAAAATGAATGACAAGGTTCAAACCCAGGACTCTGTGCACCATAATCAAAGTACTGAACCACTAAGCTATGACAGCTTAGAAGAAACAGCCACTGTTAACATACATATACTTAGAAATGGTAGATTAACCATTACTAAGCAGGTCTGCAGTCAGCCGAGAATTTTCAGAAAGGGCCAATCACAAAAAAGTGTGGGAAATGCGGCATATTTAAGCCCCATAAGCGGGAATACTCACCATAACTGATTGTAGCTCACATCTGCAGTTAGAATGGCTGGTGCTGGAGAGGTTACATGCTTCCGAGTGCAACGTTGGGGCATTGAGGAGTCGAAATACATGGTTTGGCTCCTTGTCCACTGTCATGAGTCAAGACTCCTGCAGGGCCAGTTTCAAGGGACAGAGTACAAGGCAGAGGCTTGGAACCAGTTAGCTCATGACACCAGTGTCACAGGCATTCCTCGGACTGGTGAGCAGGTCCGTCACCACCGTGCAGACCTGAAGAGATGGAAGCAGGACCTACTGAACCAATGGATACAGGAGGCCCGTGGGATGCAAGATGCCCCACAGCTGAATAGGTAGCCATGGAATGCAATATGTAATTGATAATTGATTCTGTATAATGGATAGGTATTTCTCAATATCCCTTCATTTACTTCACAGCTGCAGGTGACCGTGCTGCGAATCAGCAAGCCTATACAGATAGGCTGCTAAGGCTGCATCACCAGGCAGGTTAGTGATTATTCTGCATATATTGTTATATAAAATAGAGGAGATAGGAATAGGGTATAATGAAAGAAAGTGTCATAGTCCAATAATACAGCCATAAATTGCCCTGAATAAGTCCTCTGCATGTACTGTCATATAAAAAAGTCAGAGAGCCAGAAAAAGAGTGCAGTAACCCATTAAGAAAGGTAAAATATGTCTGGAATAATATCTCTGCAGGTACTGTCATATAAAATAAGTGAGCGAGCCTGAAAAAGACTGTTCTAACCTATTAATAAAGGTATAATATGTTCTGAATATGTCTTTCATTTGCACTGTAATATCAAATAAAGGAGAGAGTCTGTGGAAAAGTGTGTAATGTAATTAATAAAGGTATAAAACCTGGAGTGTGTCGGTGTCACTTACTTTGAAATGTCATTGTACCCTTGCATTATGCAAATAGTACTGTTTTAATAATTGCTGGCAACCCACAGTTGGGCAGTCCCATCTAATGTGGGTGATGGAAGTGCTAGTATCTGTGAAGTATATATACAGTCCTCAACAGTCAGTGACTGGCTGGCATGCATAAGTAAATCTGGCACAAGAGTAGCTTGTTAATTTGCTCCCCAGAAATGTGAGTGTGCTACAAGAAATGCAGGGTTATGTACAAACTGAACTGAAAATGTCATGTGAACACATCCAGATATGTAGATAAAGAAATATAAATAAAAGCAAGAAATATGTACCAGTAACATCTGCATCTTGGACAGTTAGTATGTCAGATATAGGACAAGTATATAATGAACTAGCCAAACCTATTACACAACCGAAAGCATGTTGGTAAGTGTAATAATACATGTAGGGGATATACACCTGCAGTCACTAGGAATGTAGTGTAGACTAAAAGTACTTATAAGATGTTAATTGAGGTTTCTTTCTACACCCTACTGTATGTGCATAAACCATGCAATTCCACACCTTAGTGGGTATGTGTAATCCCAAACATTTGTTGGGACATATGTCCTATTCTATAAATATCTGCATTCACTTTGATGCATGTGCCCTGTTCAAACACCACAATCATGGTGGCCTGTTGCTATCAATCATCCCTGCATGCTGTTGAAATGTCCACTGTCGTTCAGTATATGCATGCATTATGCTTGCTGTTCAACTTGGTGTATTGGATTAATGGGATTATGACTGCATGCTGTTACAACTAATCTTGAATGCTGTTGTTTATGTTGTAATTAAACACACCTAATCACAGAACGTATGGGAAGGCCGGTGCCAGCAGACCCACTTGTCCCTCCTCAGCTGGCAAGTGCACCTGGCACCAGCAGGTCTGGTGCCCAGCCCGGGCTTCCCTCCTCCGTTGGTCCTGTGCCACCTTCAGGTGGAAGCACTGCAGAGGATGGGGCTCATCCCCCTGTGCAAGCATGGGCAGAGAAGGGCCACCTGTCACCCTTCAAAGGATCTGGGTTGTGGTGCGTAGGGAGATCCAGCGTTCAGTCGCTGATCCCCTACGCCAGCTCGAGGCAAGAGTGGCGTGTCTCATGGGTGAGCCTGCCCGTCCTATGCAGCCCCCAGCACAGCCACCCTCGGGGCTGTGAAGGTGCAGTGGTGACTGCCCATGGGTGGGGATCTTAGTTCCACTGTTACCATCTGTGGGCTCATGGGCTTGCGATTTCCAAACATCCGTCCCCGTCAATTGTGTTCACCAACCCCATGTGTCATACACCGCCCCTGTATGCGTCTTGTTTGTCTTGTCTGTTTACCTCCCCAACCTACCTCTCCAAACATATCTACTTCCTCTACCTCACTTTCCACTCTCACCTGAAAAAAAAAAAAAAGGGCAATCTGTACCCACAAAAAAATTACGCCCCATACATAGCTGCCCATTTCGCACACATGTCCGCTGGACATGTAAACTGATAATTATAATTGGCAGTACAACATACTTTGTTGTTCTCACCCCTCTCCCAGGGGTGGAAGGTTTAAAAGTTCACTCCAAATTTATTGCATATGCACAGCTGTTGCTGGTAAAGAAATGGGCAGCTATGGACCTTCCCTACACCTGTCCTGCACATCCCGAGCTTGTTTACCTACTGTCTGTCCCTCTTTGTGCCCCCTTTTTCACCACTTTCCTATCTCCCCGTTTTCTTTTCTTTCAAAGAAATTAGCGTGGGGGTTAGCGGGAGTAAGCACTTTTAAGCAGCAGTTAGCGGGTTTAAGCGAGTGTGCGCATGTGTACACTTAGCTATGCATCGCTAAGCATCGCCCAAACCCACGCAAACCCACTTACAACTGCTTAAAAGTGCCTTAGTCACTCTATGTCAAGGCCCTTGTTCTGCTCAGCAGCAAGAAAAAAACCTCTGCCAGTCTTGAACCCCAGACCATTGACACAATAGACTGCATGAATTACCAGTAAGCCACAGCAGATATACAAATAACTTGGTGCTCAAATAAATATATCATGCATTACAATGAGGGAATGTAAATGGAGATTAGGAATGGCATGACACAAATCCTGTTCTGTGGATCTTTACCAGCAGTTGTTGTGGAATTGCATGACATGACAGTGAAAAGAGAACCAGCCATTCTAGTAGGGAATAATGTTACAGTAGCACCTTACAAACACCACACAGTATCAGACCAGGATAAACACTGGCAAAGTTGAATAAGGCAGAGGCCAGACTCCCCAACTGTGACTGCTTTACAGGGATGTCCCTGATTTGTAAACAAATGTTAGCTGTGCCCCTCTGAATCACTCTGAAAAGTACTAACATTAGGCAGAAAAGTGGGGAATCACACTTAATGAATAATGTCAATAGGTGAGAGTAGACACTGCTTGCACGTCAGAAAAGGTGTAGTAATACATATGCTCCAATTCCCAAGAAAGTCTCAACTGAAATATGTCTGTAATATATTACAGGTGTAACTCACTTATATGTACCTTTCACTGAGGCTGTTCAAATGTATACCTCAGAGTATCTGAGGCCTGGCAGAGGCAGAAACACACAGGCATATCAGAATTCTTGCTGTTACACACTCTGCAAATATATTTGGAAGGAGTTCCACAAGCATGCCCTTATGTAGGAGTACAGCACAGAAATATCACAGGATGTAGACATGTACTGCTAGCAACCAACTGTGACAATGCCATTGTGCCAGTGCTGAAAAGACTGGTGTGGTGCACAGGCAAAGAATAATAGGCTAACCTCTAGCTACCATCTGGATATGTCCACAGGTGGGAGCTACACAGACAGACTACTTGCCTTGATAGACTAACAGGTACACAGCATCCCTGTATGATCAGCAAGATAAACCTCACATGATAAAAATTCTCTTTGCTGTTCTGCACCCCTGCCCAAAGGTACAGCATACCTGTGTATTCAGGCAAAACCAAGGGTGTAGGTAGGCATACTCAGTACTGAAATATGTCCAGTTGTCTTGAGCAGCCTGTGCTAATCTCAACACAAACAAACCACAAACTATTCAGAAGTGAGTAACTTAATAATTACAGTATAGCAGTTCACAAACAGTGCATGTGCCACAGGAATACACTGCAATAACTACATTTGTATGGCAGTTAATTGTCTAATTCAGAAAGAAAGTACATACTCCCATGTATCCTGTGTTAGCATTTGGAGGGGTGAGTAAATGTCTACACTGAGAAGTGTGTACTGGAAGCAGCAACATTCAGGTTTGAGTACAACATGCATATCACTGGCTACTACCTTAGCTTCAGATAAGAGACATATACCAACCTTCTGATTGACACAATGGTGTCCAGAGCAAACAAGCATGCACCCCACCTTGGAAAGCTGAAAGGGCTATGTCTACCTAACCTAGCATTTTATAGCAGTGGGCTGCAATCACAGTGAGTACTGCAACTACCACACAGCAGGCTGCATGCAATTACTTAATGGTGGGCACAAATTGGTGCAGAGGCTGTCACATGCACATGTGCAGATACCTAGAAAAGCAGGTTGTACCTGCTGGCCACACATGCAATAATATCATTGCAGGAACAGAGAGATATTGAGCGAGAGAGAGACAGAGACAGACAAAAGAGACAGAAACAGAAACAGACAGAGAAAACCCAAACAAAATAACTAAAAAAAATAAAAAAATAAATAAATAAACAACAAAACAGTAACAGTAGACGGAGCAGAGAAATACAAAGTTAAGGTATGTAACTCATATGTATGTGCCGGCATGTAGTAGATGTTCCTGAAGAGTACTCTACACACAGTAAATCATCCATATGTGGCAGCAGTACGTATCTATCTGTATCTGCACATGTGCATAGGGCAAGGGACATACTGCAACTTTTAGTGAAGGGTGGACACATATATGTTGTTGAAGGCTGTTATGTGCATATATCTATGTAGGTCATAGTGTGTGGCATAGAAAACAGCATGCAGTGCTGATATATGTCATGTGGTGGTTAAACGCTGTGGGACTGATTTGTCAGATCTGCTGTGTTACAGCCAGTGAGGCCTGCTAAAGCTACATGGGCTGAGGACACCAACATGCATTCTGCACAACACTGTGCAATATAATCACATAACTGTACATCTCACAACTGTTGCATAAGTGATATCCCCACAATGAAAGATGGACTGTACATGTGCCTATATGTACATCTATATGTACAGCAATGGATGTGTACATGTATGTGTATAGATATGTATATATATATGTATATATATATATATATATATATATATATATATATACACATATATATATATATATATATATATATATATATATATATATAGAGAGAGAGAGAGAGAGAGACATGGGGTCATATGTACCACAACAGGTGTGTGGTGACCAAGGCATGGACTGTAGACAGGTGTCGATACTGCTGTGCCATCCCTCCTTTACAAAACACTGTACCTATTAAGTACCACATAGGTAGAAATCTACCTAACACTGATGGTGTGATAAGGGAATATGGGACACAGGTGGACAGTAGCCTCCACTTTGATAAAGACAGTGCCACACTAGACTTGTAATCTGTCTATGTGGTATGTGTCATCTCAACAGGTGTGTCATCTAGGGAAATATAGGTCAGTGTTCCCCTCTACTCATCACAATGCCCCGTATGGTATGTACCTCACATGACAACTACAGCAAGTGAAAAGGCCACAGACATACCTCACAAAGGGTAATACTGGCCTCAAACAGATGCCCTATGCAGACTGACTCACAAAACCACAGCTAGACTGTATTGCATACCGTCCACACAGAGGTGACCTCTGCCAGACATACATAGGTATGTCACACCCATAGCTGTGTGCCAACCACCATGGCAACATATCACAATCCCTCCGGGCTATACGGTCTAGGGTCCTAAACTTCGTCAGCTCACTAAACAGCACATGCTGGAGGGATAGGTTCCTATCTCAGAGATATGCCATACTCTGGAATAAACCACCTAGCAATAGCAAACAAGGCTCCTCATTAGCAGTTGTCATAAATACCCCTGATGATTGTTTGGGAGATAGGTAATACACCCCGGGAATCAACTCTGTGGTTCTGGTTGACAGGGGCAAGTGAAATCAAAATACGTGTGTGGCAAAGGCCAGGGTAGCATATAGCTAGGCTGCTGTAGGCCCTAGGACCAATAGCATATTACCTACCAATGACACTATGTACTCACAAATGTACTCAATGCAATACCCGCTATGTGAGGTTGAATGAGTGTAACGCTGAATGTGTGCAAGGTCTGTAAAGGTGTGATAATTTAGTGTGATGTTGTATCTGACATGGTAGTGTCTGTCCTAGCTGTGAGGCCAGCAAAAGATGTGTATGTTATTGCTAGGCAGACAAAGTAGTATGACATACATTGTGACGTAGTTCCTTGATGACGACTGCGGTGTCCCATTGTAGGCTAAAGCAATACATGTATGCTTAATGAGTGGTACTGCTTGTGAATCCAACTCCCATATGAACTGTAGTACTACCTGAAGCTGTAGGCCTAAACAGCACAGTATGGTGTATGTTCACATTGATTGGAAACATTGTCTTGTGTGTTTCCTGTAGTCTGCACAGAGTACATACCACAGGCATAAGGGTTTGTAAGTAGTGGCACACAGTACTGCATGGTACACAGGTAAAGTTCATCTGTGTTGGCATACAGTGGTGTGTTGTATGTTTGTCTGATGTATGTGTGATTATGCCTGTACCATGCCCGCAATCATATGTGTGTTACAGGATATACGTGTGTATCTAGCAACATATATACTCTGTTACAGCAGTATGCCACCTATATTAACAACTGTGCACATATGTTAGGCAGGGGTACGGCATCAACGACTAGGGTGGTTTACTGGTACTACTGTAACTGTACTTTACATTCATTGCATGGATGACATCTTTGTTTGTGCATTAGCGTGATATATACCCCTGTGGCGAGGTTGTGCATTTTGTCACAAGCAGTGTGCCGGGTACTGTGGTATAGTGGTTTGATATATAGCGCTTATTGGTTCTCAGTGCCTGTTTGTCAGTTGTGGCCTGAGAACCAATATGTGGTACTGAATGTGTGTATCCTCTGACAGACAAACAGAAGTTATATATGGCAGTGAAGTGATATCTGTGGGTAAGGGTGTAAATGGTGCCACAGGACTCGCTCACACATATTGTTCATTTAACTTTCAGACTGATGGCCCACCAACGTAACCCTTGTTACACATCAGCGGAGGAAGAGGTAATCCACCACAGCCTGTACAGCACTACTCACTGCTGTTTTCCAGAAGCAGCCAGCACCAACATGAGCGAAATGCACTGTGGCAAGATCTTGTTCGTCGGGTAAATGACATAGGCATGCATAACCGGATATATGAGCAGGTACGCCATCACTGCAGTGATTTAATTAGACATGTCCAGCGGCATGCATCTGATATCCATAGACAACAGCTTGCCACAGGTGGTGGGGTGGCCATACATCCCCCCTCACCAGAGTGGAGGAGCTGCTCCTAAGCATGGTGGCTCGTGGACAACAACAGCAACTGCCACAGACATGTGTCGTCATGGAGGCCGGAGCCACCCGGCATGTTGACATGGAGCGTGCAGGTAACATGCCCTATCTGTAGACTACAGTTACTTGTATTGTTAGATTATGTTTACATGAGATGTGTACTGTGTGTTTAGCAGTTGTGCTATACTGATATTTGGAATATTATCTGTACACCTGTGACTGTCGACTGTTGTTCTACTGTAGTTTAGCAAACCCACAGTAGCAATGCCACAGTTTTGGCCACTTGTGGCAACACCGTACTGCACATTGGATAGGCATAGTCACACAAATAACACATGCAGCCATGGTATGTATACCTGTGAGTGATGGTGCACAGGACATTGCAGAGCTGATAATACTTGCACAGCAATGTTGTTTCCATGTACACATTGTGTTCCAGGTTGTCACTGAACAACTACACACATGCATCAAAGCCATGTATACTGTTATTAACTAGGGCCGTCTACACTCGCACTGCATGGTCTTGAGCAACACATATTCTGCATGCTGACATGTGTGAGGTGACTGCTTGCCTTGTGATACTGTCACCCACCTTCACCCACTATTGAGTATATGTTGGATTGCTGGTGTGTGTGTGTATCTGTGCATGTGTGCATGTGTGCATGTGTTCATGTGTGCATGTGTGCATGTGTGCATGTGTGCATGTGTTCATGTGTGCATGTGTGCATGTGTTCATGTGTGCTAACATCATGTACAGATTGTAAAGTGTGTTTCCTGTCTTCCTCTCACAGGTGCTGAGGTTGGGTTGGCTGAAAGCAGCAGGGAACCTGAAGTCACTGCCACAAATAGTGGAGATGATGAGACATGTATTGTGGCACAGGCAGGTTTGACAGGATCTGTCGTTGGTCCGCCAATCGACAGTACACAGCTTTCCACCCCAACTATGCCCACACTCATACTGCCAATAGATACCTCATCACCAATGGCCTTAGCCGAGGGACAGCATACAGTTGGCATTGACCAGGATAATGTGGTATCCATGGCACTTGCATCCCCTCACAGCAGCCATACCCGGATTACTGGAACAGTACCACATAGGCGTATGTCCAGGGGTTCTTGTGGGAGTACCGCTGGTCGTAATGCCCCTGGCAGACGTGCCTCCACAGGTCTTACAACCTCAAGTATGTTCTGGGCTGTAATGCAGGCACAGGCAAGTATGGAATGGTACACCAGACAGGGACTAAGGGTGCAGAGGGCCCATTGCACTGCTATCAATGACAGCATCCGTGACCTTGCCGGTGCCATCCAGAAATACACCGAGGTCATTGATAGATGTTGGGGGGAGACATTAGGTGCCCTCCACAATGTGTTTTCCATGAGCCAGGACCATGCGGGACGGTTGAGATGTCGACGTGGACGTATGTCACCAACATCAATGGCTGGCAGTCGTCATGGATGGCCCACAGATCACAGCCACTCCTGTAATGGCAGTACCAGCCCCAGCAATGCTGGGGCTGGCCTGTCGATTGGCCGTCCTAGTAGACCATGTGCACGTGGCTCTGGCCAGTCCCAGCAGGGACATGGGTCCACTCGACATACCTCTGCCTCTGATGATAATACCCAGTTAGGTTTGGTACCCGATACTGTCCGTAGCACCCCTGCCAGGCACAGGTACTGTGTCTGTGGCCAGAGACAATAATCTGTACAGCCTGGCAGGTACAGTCTGTGGCTGTCCCACAACCTCCCGTATATGGCAACCACATGGTGGAGCTGTGTGCATGCAGACACACACACATTAACCAAACAACTAGGGATCACACATACACACACATTACATCAACATTGGCTCATGCTGTAATGTTGTCCCTCCCACACACACACACACACACACACACACACACACACACACACACACACACACACACATATATGTCGATTGGATGGGTCATTGTCAGGCTCTGGCAAGCCAACAAAACACCCTGTGCATATGATGACACCTGTGCCACCTCCTGTCATCTGTAACATTGATGCAGGAACAGGCTAACATGGTGCTGATGCACAGGGTGACATTATATCAGTGTATCAATATTAGCATGTTGTCAACAGGAAAGTGTAATGATATCCTTGTAGGTATATCTGAGCAGGCAAGATGCATCAAAGCTATGACTGTGAATGTAGCATTGTTTACACCAGTGTTAAGTCTGAGTATGTATTGTCCGCCCATGTGCCACGTGGCTGAAGTGTTTAGTGTTGCCAGCATGTGTCAATGTGTGAACAGTACGTGTGTGATGTGTGCAGTACAGATTAGCAGGTGTACATCTGTAAACATGGTGGGTGCGCACTGTCTGCATGTACGTGCATAGTGGACACATGGCACGTGTGACGTACCCTGTATTACACATTGTTAACATCTCATAGTATCTCTCGATGGCCAGTATGCATTCTACTACAGATATGTTCTAACATGGGTACACATGTGTGTATGACATGGTTTGACACTATGCTGTGGGTGATACTGTTAATATCTGTCAGTGTTTTGCATTCTGGTAGTATACACAACCTCAACATCATGACCATAACCAATCATTAGATGATGTCCTGACAACTGACACACACATGTGGGGAACTCAGTAACAGTTGGATCCTTCCGGTACTATACTATAACAGTAACCAGTGGTATTGACCGCCACCCTTTCCTGGGACCACACCTGTTTGGCATATAGCCATCTTAGGTACATGCAAACATACTAGGGATATGTCCATCCACATCTGTAAATGCATGCATTGGCCTACAATGCATTCTCTGGATGGGACACATATCCTACACAAAGCTATCATACAGACAGATACCTGTTGTCCGACACATGCTGTATAACTCTAAGCCAACTATAGCATAGTCATCCACATTTACTATACATACTATCCCGACAGTACCACATAGGTGGTAGCCCACAACATGTATGTTGGGTAGCAATGTGTACATACAGCCAAGTGTTATGTCATCTGTCCCTTGGTATCAACACATCCAGAGGTATTGTGGAGTCTCTCAGTGTATCACATAAGACATTAGGGGCCTGTATGCATACCCACAAGGCTGTTGTACACCTATAATGACTGTCCATTATTGCCAGATGTTGTTGTGTATGAACATGTCTGACATATACCCCAGGAATGTACCCTCACCTACACTACTCTATAGTAACTGTCATGTGTGTGTGTGGCACAGATGACCTTGGCCACAGATCATTACAGTGGCTGGCCTTGTCACATACATACATACATATGTGACCTATGATCTGAGAAGCAGCAGCACAATCTGTCAAAGGAAACAAATGCATTCATGTAGTATGCAGGCTTCACACCTATGTACTAATTGAGGTCACATGTACATATATTTATTTGCCACACAGATACCTTAATTGTGCAATGCACATACTGTTTTAATCCAGATATGTCATACCATAGTAAAAGCAAAACCCACACCGCATTGACCGACAGTGTCTCACACACACACACACACACACACACACACACACACACACACACACACACACACACACACACACACACACACACACACTCAGTAATTGCAGGACTTAAATCCCTACCTAACTATGTTATGATACTAGTGAGATACGGATTAACACGATGTGCTATATGCTTTACTGGGTGTTTTGATTTCTCCTGCTATATTTGTAGGATGCTGACATCAGCACACTTTCCAAAGAGGAATGCACCTCTTTTAATGTGTTTTCCCAGTCTCCAAAAAGAGCACTCCTCTCAAAGGTATTCACACACCCCGCCACACACTGTCAGCGTTTGCAGGATTCAAACCCCTACCTATGTTATGATAATAGAGAGATACGCATTAACACGATGCATTATATGCTTTACTGGGTATTTTGTTTTCTCCTGCTATATTTGTAGGATGCTGACATCAGCACACTTTCCGAAGAGGAATGTACCTCTTTTGATGTGTTTTCCCAGTCTCCAAAAGCGCACTCCTCTCAAAGGTATTTACACACCCCCCCACACACACACTCTGTCAGCGTTTGCAGGATTCAAACCCTTACCTAACTATGTTATGACATTAGAGAGATACACATTAACATGACTCGCTATATGCTTTACTGGGTGTTTTGTTTTCTCCTGCTATATTTGTAGGATGCTGGCATCAGCACACTTTCCAAAGAGGAATGTACCTCTTTTGATGTGTTTTCCCGTTCTCCAAAAAGGGCACTCCTCTCAAAGGTATTTACACCCCCACACACACACACCCTGTCAGCGTTTGCAGGATTCAAACCCCTTCCTAACTATGTTATGATATTAGAGAGATATGCATTAACACGATGCATTATATGCTTTACTGGGTATTTTGTTTTCTCCTGCTATATTTGTAGCATGCTGACATCAGCACACTTTCCGAAGAGGAATGTACCTCTTTTGATGTGTTTTCCCAGTCTCCAAAAAGGGCACTCCTCTCAAAGGTGTTTACACCCCCCCCACACACACACACCCTGTCAGCGTTTGCAGGATTCAAACCCCTACCTAACTATGTTATGACATTAGAGAAATACGCATTAACATGACTCGCTACATGCTTTACTGGGTGTTTTGTTTTCTCCTGCTATATTTGTAGGATGCTGGCATCAGCACACTTTCCAAAGAGGAATGTACCTCTTTTGATGTGTTTTCCCAGTCTCCAAGAAGAGCACTCCTCTCAAAGGTAATCACACACACACAGTCAGCAATTGCAGGATTCAAACCCTATCTAGCTATGTTATGATACTAGAGAGATACGCATTAACACAACGCTCTATATGCATGACTGGGTGTTTTTTATTATCCTGCTATATTTGTAGGATGCTGACATCATCAGACTTTCCAAAGAGGTATGTACCTCTTTTAATTTGTTTTCCCAGTCTCCAAAAAGGGCACTCCTTTCAAAGGAAACACACACATATACCTCCCCCCCACACACACACACAGTCAGCAATTGCAGGTTTCGAACTCCTACCTAGCTATGTTATAATACTAGAGCGATACGCATTAACACAATGCACTATATGCTTTACTGGGTGGTTTCTTTTCTCCTGCTTTATTTGTAGGATGCTGACATCATCAGACTGGACATGGTAATGTGTGTACACTTTGTTTCATGCAATCCCAGGAATGAACCATGTGGGTCAGCAGGTGTTAACAGCTTCAACAGTACCCCATAATTCTTAGTTTGTGTGATCTATCTGTGGACAAATTGCCATTCCTTCATATGACAACACATATTTATGCACAGATTGTTGATTTTGTGGATGTGACGTGTCTGGGATGTTGATATAGGGCTATTCAAAGTCTATGTGGGACATGTGTAGCTCAGTTCAGTGATGTATGTCCTGGGTGGCTGCCTTGCAAACAGTCTAGCATGTTTGGGAACCATGATCTGCCCATGAACATACCACAGTTGGTAGGGTTGTGTGTCTGTCAGCTTCCAATAGCTCTGTTTATGACTTCAATCATGATGGACTCCATGGTCTTGCAGATCAGACTTCATAGGCTTATTGGACTATACTTCCCATGGTGTGTTGTGCACCACCACTTGTGGGGAGTGCCATATGTTGCTGTAACACATTCAACGGTTTCAGATCCTGTGGAGAGGGTGAGGCTCAACAGACTGTTCAGGTGCAGGGTCTGTTTGTTCTGTAGTTCACTCATAACACATATAGGGAAACAATGTAATCCAATTGCTGCCATGCTTTTGGCTTTGGGGGGAGCTGTTTACCCATTCTACATGTGATATCTCCTGGTATGATGAGAGGGCCTTTCGTCAGTGGGAGGTGGGAATGTATATATGGGCCTGTCTGACAGGATGTCGGCATTGTCAGTCAGGTACAGTTGGCCCTGACTCAGGACATATATGAGTGTACATTGCTATTTATGACATAGCTGAAGGAGGTGTCATGATTCCTTCTGGAGTCTTTCGCAGCTACTCTTTACAAAACACTGACAAACCTGAGCACTAAACCCCTGTTATACTCTTTTACACACTTAACACCCTACAGATCCTTTGTGATCAGTCAACAGAGTATGTCATTATAATATCCTGGCATGTCCAGGGGTCGGTTTTGTGTGTACTCTCCAGTCCAGCTGGTGAATATTGGAATTTTGACACAATGTCACAACTGCCTTATGTACACCGACAACCCTCTCCTCCTCCCAACAAACTCAGATATATGTGAGAGATGCAACTATATAGACATGCAGGAGGCTGAGCTCTCTCAACCCATGACTGGCACAGTCTATCAGGTGGTGAAGGTAACCACACACACCACAAATCCAGTCTCACATAGACCTATAGTGACAGGCAATCAAACTACATTATCACGCATAAACATACTCGGAGGCTCTATATAAACTCTGCCTAAGCAGCAGAGACCTCCAAAGCAGGCACACAAACAACTGCTACCCCACTACAATACCCACATATCACATAGTTCACAAAGTCAGTGTGCCACACAGTCACTGCCCTTAGTGCTAAACAACACACCTAATACACTTGTAATAGGTGACACTTATTGTCAGACACACTGACGTCCCACTTACCAGGCCGAACAAGGGGATGGTCACTTTGAGCTGTCTGTCAGGTGCCAGGATCCGCCACATAACACATGCACTCAGGTCACTCCAAAGCAAGTACAGAAATGGCTCCATCATTCTCCATGCTGGTACAAATAACCTCAGACGTTCCTCCCTGGACCACATGACATGATACATAGAGGAACTCTCTGATCATGTAGCCCAGGCCAGTATAACCCTGACCTTGTGTAGCATCTTACACTCACCAAGAATGATGTCACAGTATACAGACAAAATGATCACTTTTAACAGTTGGCTAACATATTGGTATCATTCAAAGGGGATCCAGTGTCTGTCAGCCTGGGGTGACATGCTCAACATGCCACATAGCTTCGCTATGGACAGCTTGCACCTGTCACCCTTGGACTTTTGAATACTGGCTAAGGCTCTTGCCACCCCCATAGTGCTTTTTTAAGCGAGGCTCAAAAGACAAACCCACCTACATAGACATTACAGGTTAAAAGAAACTAAGGGTAATGCTGCTCAACACCAGATGTGTTACCCTCAAAATTCGCCCACTCAGGACTCTCCACAGTATGGAGAATATCGATATCTGTGCAGTAACAGACACCTGGTTCAGGCTCGCAAATGCACACCAGCACTAATAGGTTATACTTCATACCATGCTTTCTGACCACAAGACTCAGAACGGCCAACACAAATAGGGGGAGTATCCATATACATCACAGATACACACACCTCCAGGTTAGTAGCACTGCACGAAGCATCGCAGACCACACATGTGCAACTAACAGTGTGCAAAACTGCCTTTCAGTTCGTAGCCTGCTACAGACCACCCTCCTAAACTCAAGAACCACACTCGGCATTCCTAGGAACACTGGAGAATATGAAGGTCTCCCCAAACACCATTACATTGGGTGACTTCAAATACCCAAATATTGACTGGGGATACTGCTGAAGCCCCAACACCCTCGCACAACAGTTGCTACTATTTGTAAATACAAATACTATGGCACAACCGGTCAACACACCCACAAGAGGGGAAAACATATTGGACCTGATCATCACCAATATGGGGACTCTATGTTCCACACCAGAGGTATACCCTTCATTGGTATGGTCAGACCATACATTTATCTCACTGAACATCCATATCCCGTCCCCACACCCATCGTAGGTAATCTTGGTGAACTTCTCAAAAGCAAATGTCACACTTCTCCAAACCAAGGTGGCATCCTTCAAAGACCCTGGGACAGTGGTAAATATGGCTCAGACAGCTGAATCCTTTACAAATGCATTTTATGGAAACCTAGTGGACTGCATGGATTATGCTATCCCAAATAACAACAAGACTCACTCCTCCAATGGCAGGGGACCTGTCTGGTGGACCCCAGCCATTAATAATCTATACAACGAAAGGAGGAGGCTACTACATGATAGAGCACAATCCCAGACAGGGAAGGCATCTGTGATCTATACTAGCAGAAAGCTATGATCACTCATGAATTCTTCTAAGGCCTGCTTCTAACGGAAAATTGCACCAGACACTTAGGGCAATCACAAGGCCTTCTTTAGTCATATCAGGAACCTGGGTGGACACTCACTGATATGCTGTGAGTTACTGCATACTGACTAAACATACCCAGAACCCACAGACATTGCCAACATCCTGGCAAACAGGTTCAGTGCAGATGTCTCCCCCCATCCCCCTAAGGAGCAACTGTCCATCCCAACAGAGTGTAACCTCCCTGACATCACAAATGAACAGGTGAGTGCTGCCCTCCCCAAAGCAGACAACACAGCATCAATGGGACCAGATGGTGTCTTGGCCTGCATCTTACACAAGCTTCATGATCAATGTAACCCTAACATTAAGTCACTGTTCAATATCAGAGTTACTACAGGATATGTACCCAAGGAATGACGTACAGCGACAGTGGTCCCGCTCCACAGAGGTGGTGCCACAACAGACCCCGGACAATATCGCCCTATAAGCCTAACTAGCCTGTTCTGCAAAGCTATGGAGTGTATTGTCATGGAACTCATACACATAGACATTGGGAACCTACAGACACTGCGTCCTACACATTTCAGCTTTGTTGTGGGCAGATCTTGCCTCTTGAACCTGTTTGTATTCTTTAAACAGTTACCAGGTCCATAGACGTAGGAAAGGTTTTCCACACAGACTACCTGGACCTTGCAAAACCCTTCAACACAATACCCCATTCGGCCATTATACATAGGCTCACCAGCATCAATATCGACACATATCTCACAAGATGGATTGCTAACTGGATCAGGGATAGCACCCACATGGTCAGTATTGCAGGTGCCATGTCTGACTATACACCAGTTACACGTGGCATCCCACAAGGCTCAGTCCTGGGACCTCTCTTGTTCAGTATATATTTCTCTGATGTACAGGCTACCACAGGAGGAATATGGCTGACCATGTTCACAGATGACTGCAAACTGGGTGCCATAATCAACTCTCCAGCTGGCACATGCATACTCAAACAGGGTTTCACAGAGATGGATGACTGGTGCCAGAGCCATGGCCTACAGCTAAATGCCATTAGATGCATAGTCATCCCCTTTGGGAATAACAACATGCCCACACATTACCACATAGGTGGTAATCCATTACGTATGGTAGAAGTTGCTAGGGGTTTGGGGACACAACTTGTTCATACTCTTGCCTTTGACAATCACGTTGCCAAAGTGGTTAGACAGACCTTCTATATAGCCCACCTTATCCCATATGGTTTCACATCTAGATCGAGTGAGGTCATTGTGCCCCTATACTCATCATGACCATGCTTGGTTACAATGCCCCATTTGGGATGTACCTTACCTGACACCTGCAGCAACTGTAATGGCCACAAAAGTTCCTCAACAAGCAGATCTAGGGACTCACACAGATGCCCTGCGCAGTTTCGATACAGTACCTCCAGCTCTACTCAGTTGCTTACCACCTACTCGGATGTGATGTGTGCCTGTTGTTTAAGGAAATGTCCAACCCAGAATTAATGGACATGCTCCACCTCAGGATATCTGAACCCCTTGGAGCTACACACTCCAGGGACATAAACCTCAGCACAGATGTTAATAGGACATGCTGGAGGGACAGATTCTTATCCCAGAGGCTCCACTCACTCCGGAATGTAATCCCGGTTTCACATAGGCAGAGCCACCCACTGACCACCTACAGGAGACATCTTGACAAGTGGATGGGTGATCATATGTTTACCCCTGGGATATCTTCTGTGTCCCTGCTAGACAAAGGCACAATAAACTAAACATAAATGGGCTATCTTGTGTGACCTACTATTCACAGGCACAGTGTACTAATCTGACAGGGTTGCGAAAGCCAAACACACTCTGGCTAGGCTTGTACATGCCCTAGGGCAGATAGCCTAGTATCATCCTCTGAACCTATGATAATATTCGGGATGCACAATGTTTATTGATGATACTGATTGCATGTTTTTATCGTCTTTGCTTTCCCACTTTCTATGAACAACTTAGGTATCTGCAGAACATATCTGATTATGACAGGGTTCCACTATATTATATATGTGTCTGTTGTCATATAACTGTGTGCACAGGGCAGATTGCTGAATAGTGACAGGTTCCTGGGTTAACACATGCAACTGCCGGATATGTGTGGCCCACTGCTGTACTCAGACATGGCCTAAGTGTGTGAGCATGCCCAGTTCGGACTTTCAGTGTTTTGTTCCTGACATTTGTCTCATTTATTCAAGTGTGTAAGCATGCCCAGTGTGACCTTTCAGTATGTTGCTGTCTGAGGTCCACTACATTTGTTGATGTGTGTGAGCATGACCAATATTAACATTTATATAGTGTGTGTTGAAAGTCATGTTCTATTCTTACTGCAGGACTCACCTTTGTGTCATAACTCCACAGGGATTATGCTGTGCCTGCAGGGTTTCCATGAGATACTTTGCATAGACTTATCAACATTTCTTCATACAGGCTGACCACTGCAATACTGTCATGGTTTAGTGGTTCAGTACTATGACTATAGTGCACAGTATCCTGGGTTCAAGGCCCATCACTGCTTTATAATTTCATACTGAGCAGACCAGACTGCTTAAGGGCCAGTAGAGCAAATATGAGCATGTTGGCTTTTGTTCAGCTATGCCCTACTTAGACCAAGCTTGTCTGACATTGCTCAATATTAACCAACATTGCTGGACGTTGCCCAATATTACTCAACATTGACCACAGTTGTGCTAGTTGGTGTGTGCGATTTTGTTTACATATACTACATGGTGGTAAATGCTGTTTAGCACTGCTTTATATTGCTTAACACATGGCAATCATGCCTCAGGTGGTGCTGCAGGGATGCCTATGTCGGATGCACATACTACACTCCCTATACATGTTTGAAAACAGGTAGTGTCAAGTTAGGCATCCCTTTTACTATATGTGCGAGTCAGAGAGAGGTATCATTTCCAGAGTTCCTACTGAGCCAGTGTATGTGCTATGCGTTGCCTCTTTGCCAAGGCCAAAGCATACTGGGCACGCCTCCTTCTGCCTACTGGGGCAGGCTCAGGTTGTTCCTTCTCTGATTCATGCTCTGCCTGTGATGGCCTTGGCAATGGTGGGGGGCTGTTTGGCCCGGGCCTATGCTGGTCCTGCTGTAGCTGTTTTTGCAGGATCATATTATGTAGCATAACACATACCATGACAATTTGGGTACATGTAGTTCGTGAGTACTGCAAGGCTCCACCAGATGTGTCCAGGCACCGGAACCGTGACTTGAGCAGGCCAAACATATGCTCAATTACATTTCGTGTTTGTGCATGTGCCTCATTATGGCATTCCTGTTCAGGTGTGTGTGCATTTCTGATGGGTGTCATCAGCCACGGCTCCAGTGCATAGCCAGCATCCCCCACTAGGTGACCATGTGGGATGTCCCCATTGGCAAATGTCTGCTACAGCTGCATCAGATGAAAGATATGGGAATCATAGTAACTTCCAGGACAGCCAGCACACACATTCAGTATTATGCCCTGGGCATCACACACGACCTGGCAGTTGATGGAGGGGAAGCCCTTGCGGTTGAAGTAGACCCTACCCCACTCACCGGCTGGTGCTTTGATGCATATGTGCGTGCAGTCTATTGCACCCACTACCTCAGGGTATTCCGCTATTTGCTGGAAGAGAAACATATTGCTGGCCAATACCTCACGGGAATTGGGGAAATATACATAATCACCGACATGTGCTGACATGGCATCCAGGAACTGGTGCAGTACCCTGGATGCTGATGCCTGTGATATCCCCATCATATCACCAGTTGGTCTCTGGAAGGTACCTGTTGCTAATATTCTTAGGCCAACACATACCTTGGTTTCCACTGGGATGGGTTCCCCTCTGTTGGTTTTGTGTGTGAGGCGTGGCCTGCACAGCTCAACAATTTGCTGCAAGAGGTCTCTGTCCACTCTATAGTGCTACACTATCTCTAACTCATGTAGCCCCTGGTAGGTTACCCTGGGCCTGTACACTCTTCTCCGTCTCCTCACTGTGGGTTGTCCAGCAGCATTTGCATTGTCACCACACTCAGCATGTTGCATATGTCACCTTATAACAGCAATGGCAGCCCCTAACATTTCTTTGTCTCAGTAAAGCTTTTTCAGTGTTCACTTCTATTAGCTTACTGCAGTGTCTCTTGAGAGCAACATAAAAGAATGTTGTTTGCAGAGTTTTAAGTGCTGGGCTGGGCTGGGCTAGTGTACTGCCTGTGTAATTGCCTGATTCTGATTGTTTTCACCTGCTAGCTCTGCTAGTACTCAATGGTAACTTCCTACTATTTGTTGTGCTTCCTTTTTCCTTTCTGTTTCCTCAGGGCAGCGCTGTGCACACATGTGCAAACATGAGCATAGCAGCTCACATCCGCACACACATGCTTACACGGACTAAAACTTGCTTATTCTTGTTAAAACGCGCGCACACCAGTGCAAACGCTCTTACCGCTCTTTCAACAGCCTTATGCATGCTTACTCTGGCTTAAACGCGCTCACTCATGCTTACACGCACACAGTCTTACTCGGGTTTACAGATGCGCACTCACGCGCATACACACTCAGCAAGAAACTTTAGTGTTATCCACGGCATACACCTTCAATTTCTTGCCTTTACCTAGCCTACCTGTTGACACACCTCTTTCAATGATGTGTAAATGACAGCTGACACATGCCACTCTGCTCCAATGAGCTTCACTTATTTCATACATACTCCCTCATGATGTCACCTATCTTCTACTCTGTTACTCCCCTTATCCTACTCCTACACTCCACTGACTGTACTCATTTGCTATGTAAACTTGTGATTCACTATCCTAACCCTCATTTGCATAGGATTGCCTACTAATGCTTGGTTACATCTCTTAGACTGAGCTTCCCCCATTAGCAACCTCTACTCGGTGGCCATGTTATTTTCAGCCCGCCATTCCCTTGCATTGTAAATTCATATTAGCAATAAAATCCACATTTGTGGATCTTAATTACTGATTTTCTGGTTTTTAGGGTGCAGCGCATTTGCGTGGCACTGTGCTACGCTTAAACCCAGAGATCGGGATGAAAAAAAAAGTAATTTTATTTTTATTTTGCATCACTGAATGTTGCCAATGGCCGAATTTTTGGACATTGGCATGCTTCCTCATGTCAATGCATCCTTTTTTTGGAGCTGTCATGGCTCCATTTTGCTATTTGCAGAACCGTACTCAGTTGTTAACTGAGTACATTTCTGCAAATAACACTACTCCTACTCGGACAGGTTCGGGTTTCCTGGATCGCAAATTTACCTGATTTGCATAGCTTTTGCCTGCAATTGAGGTAATTTGCATATCCAAGCCCTGTCCGTGTAGGACTCATTTTGAGAGCTCTGTTGCACGCCCCTACCGGCTGTTCCTGGATCGCTCGGTGGACATGTTGGCTGCATGGAGTCTTACTCTACTCTTAGAGTCCGTGCAAGCCTTCGTGAATCCGGCCATTACAATAGTGCACATACATTTCTGTTCTCTCCAATGGGGCACATTGTGTATATATTTCAAACACAAGCACTTTTCAACACAAATGTCGATACAAATCAGTTTGATATACATGTGACATACAGTTCTAATACATTTGTAACACAAACCTCTTCTATAAATTAGTTTGATATTCACAAATGACATAAAATTATTTACAAAATTCCAGCTAGCTCTGCTGGCAGTACCTATTGTCATCACAGCCTCATTGTAGCTGTTTGTTGTTTATTTCTTGACTCAGGTATCTGTTGTTAAGAGTCAGAGTGTTTTCCTTTTGTCTCTTTTTTTCCAGGTATTCTTCTCACATCCGATAAATATGTTGTAGGTGGTCTGGTGTTCTCCAAATTGCCTGTGTGTGCTTGCAGAATGAGAATGAGTGAGGGTATGCATCCTGAGATGGATTTGAATCCCAGTCAGGATCAGGTTCTTTGCCTTTTCTGCAGTCAGTGCTGGGTAAGCTGTGGCTCCCCTGAACCCTGAATTAGATTACATGGAAAATTAGATGGCAATTAATAGAATAAGTAGTAGAGTGAATGAATGCATGAATGAATGAATGAATGAATGACTGAATGAGGTAATGAAATGGCAAGCTTTTTTTTTGGAAGATAATCTTCATATTTGTAATGGCTGTATACCAATGCACACTATGTTCTCTGTATTTCTCGTCTGACATGGGCTCTGACTAGCTAGTGTCCTGTAAACCAAGATCACGTTCTTAGTAGTTCAATGACATAGAACTGAACATTTTATATAGCTACAAGCAATGGCAGATTTTAGTGGTAGCAAATTAAAATATACACTGCATATCTGGGCATCCCTTGATAAACTACAGCAGAAATTTGAGATTTTTTTTGCATACCATCTCTACAATTTTCTTTATAGCATAATATGCAATTTTCTTTTCTGCTTCTTCTTCCTTTGTATCACTGATAATGTTCTGCTATTTTAGTTTATTTTTTCAGTAATATAATCTTGAAGCTAGAGATAAAATTATTTTTCATTTTCATTATAATCCAAGTAATGCAGATTTATTTTTAATTTGAGGCTATGTTACTTCCATGTTTCTGAGCAATGAGACAGTAACAAATGCAATTACATTTGAAACATATAAACTAAAATTCACTGAGAGTCAGTTTTGAAAATATAATAAGTACTCAGATCTGAGTTCTGCAGATTATTACAACTCTGTTATATGCTCTGTAGAACAATGTGCAGCACCAGAAAACCAAATTAACCAGAATTTATTCATATTTATGTTATTTTACATTTGTTTACCAGGATGGTCTGACTGGATGTGTATCCTTTTTCACAGGAGGCCTGGGGAGAAAACCTCCACATGAACAATTACATATACAGTACTTCAATGTTTAACATATGTTAGGAAGATGCATATAATTACTCACCACTTCATTTTATCTTATGATTCTGATGTAATTTTTTATCAGTCTGGGGAAACACTCTGAGGTAGTGGATCTGCATTTTGAGTGAATAAAGAAGTATGTGTTCAGCTGTAAGGTGAGGGTTTTTGAGAAATATCTGTATAGTACATGCAGAACTTTGCACGTAACTGATATTCAAACACTGCGTTGCTACTCTACTAACTTATTGATTACAGAAATAATGATATGTATCCTGCAGCCTCTAGCTAAAACTTGTCTAAAGATGCTACTGCCTTGTCACTTGTACCTCTAAACTGTACTTTGTCAAACCAAGGACGCTATGGTTTGCTTTGATATTAAAAGAACTAAAAATGGGATTTTCAGAGGTCAGAGAACACCATGTTTCTTTTCTTTTTTTTTTTTTTGCTGAAGACATGCCATTTGGTACTTACAGCAAGATGTGCAGCCTTTGAAAAATGTAGACATTAAATTGTAAAATGCATTTGCATTATACATTTTGAAACTTTTGTTGTTATTTGCCTGAATACATTAGGCACACATTTTCAAAGAATATAAACATTTCCATCTCTGTGTCACCCGGTAGTAGAAATTCAGTCATTGTGGAGTAATATAATCAGAAGCACATTCAAAATGTGTTCATACTTATTGAAAAATCATGCTTAGTAATTACAGATGCATTTGCCTACATTTTAGTCCCTATGGAGCCAGATGTTTCTTTGTACAAACACTTAGTTTTGTATTGTTCATAAAATATTAAGTAGAATAGAAACCAAGGATGATATAGAAACATCATACTGCAGTAGACTTGATTTAGTCAATTACTTGCATGAGATCATATGAGTAATAAACTATATGAGATTGTATGGGTAAATGCATGAGATCATATGGGTAATATTGTTGTATCACACTGGGTTCAAGTTATGATCTTCTTTTAGCAATTGTTTTGATTATCTCTTTAACTAAAAAAATCTTGATGGAGTAGTTCATATTTTCTTGACAAATTAATAAAATTAATCTGCTTTTATGTAGCTACCTCTAATTACTGACCAGGCAGTGTCACTACAAGTGTCTTTTTCTGCACTCTGTCTTAATAAGTACGATATGATTAATTTATTTATTTTTTTGCATTTGTTTACTGGGTAGTGTCCGACATGGCTAGTAGCCTGTTTTCAGCAGAGACACGGGGAGAAAAGCTCCAAAAACAGATAAATAAATATTGAGTTGCATGCAAAATCATTACATAAATGTAAGTTTAACAAAACAGTGAAAAGATTAATACATCACAGGAACAAAAATGTTATTCTTGTAAAGCATAGGAAAATCATGATAACGGTATGAAAAAAAGTTTGAGACCAAAAAAACAGTGAGTTTTTTGAAACAATATTAAACTGTAACTTTTCAGTATGAAAAGGATATTCCTGCTCTTGTCCTTCATTAAGCAATGATGCACTTCAGGAGCTGAAGATGATGGCAGCTGATTGTATGAATCCTTTTCCGGATAATGTGAATCCTGGTGAAAGAAATGATGCAGAAAGTAAATTGTCCCCACAGCAAGTATTTCACTTCCTAGTGACCTGATTCTGCTCACCACCTGTTTTCATCGTACAGAACACAGCAGGGGCATAGCAGTAATGATGACTGTGATGGGTAAAGGAAATGCATTTTTAAGTACACAGTGGTCGGTATATCATTACTCTTGGGAGCTAATGTACGGAATGTGTTTAAACTGACATGAGAATTATTGATGGAGCTTAGGGTGCTGTATATCTGAATAGCTACAACAGCTGACATAATGTGTTCTGTTACTCCCTATTTAAAGTAAATATTTTGGAATTTTTCCAACTGTGCCTTAACTGCATTAAGTTGTAAGTGTCATTCACAAACACACAGAAACTAAATAGTAGTATAACTGAGAGTCTGGTACTTATTAAAACAAGCAACAAAGAGCAAGACAGGCAGTAGTCATTAAAACAGTTTTAATAGGTTTGCAATAGGTACCTATAAGTACAACAGTAAGAGGAAAATAACATAATAAATAAATACATGAGATATGCGAAGACAAATTGATATGGAATGTAGATAAAAACTGAATGCTGGTGGGATGGAATGACTGTGAGACTGAGGTCACTTCTGGTCTTCACAAAGAAAGGAAAACAATCACTAACTCTACTAAACAAAAGGCCCACAATGGTAGTATCTTAGCATAGTGGGTGAAGATGTCAAAGCCCTGACAATGATCCAGATGATTTGGGATTGGCAAATGACCTGTAAATTAAAGAACCTATCAGAGGGAGATAGAAGTATTTAGCCATTAGGAAGCTGGTCCTATCTGCTGCTGCACTAATGTATAGTCAATGCAGGGGAAATAGCAGCATTGTCACAGATGATACTATGTGCCATAACAAACCAAAGACAACTATGGGCTGTAGACATAGTTTGATGTATGGGCTGAAGCATGCAGTCATACCTGGGCCAATACTGTGATTCTAGACAAAATAGTACAGATGCTAAGCCTGCAAAATGTCAAAAAACTAATCTGTAAACATGTAACCAATAACTTCAAGGGAAACAGTGCATAACAAAAATGTGACACACCAATAACACAACCATGTGAAGAACCATAAAAGCTGAACCAAATATGAAAAACTGAACCAAATACTAAGACTGTTAATTACAAACTGTTTATTCCAAAAGAACTAAGCACTTTTGTCCCACATTAAACAAAAGGGACGTCATCATAGTTCTAAACCAAACATGATATCAGTTCCTTAAAAACAGTTAATAAAACAATTAATTAACCAATCACATTAAACACTGTACTATAATGATTAAAATATAAGTTAAAATATATATGGTAAATTTCATTAGCCGTAATTTTAAGAGCACTTCAAATAGATAAATGATCAGTTATGCCGAGTTTCACACACTCATTCAGGTGTATTTTCTACATTAATTACTTTTTTCAAGTAGGGTGTCAATATTACCACCCCTCTCATTAAAAGTGACCCTATCACAAAAAAGTGAACTTCTTACGTAAGTGGCAAAGAAATGAATGTTTATACAAAGCATTGCTAATTTTGCATTTTTTTATATCATGCATATGCTCGTATATTCGCTCTTTACGTTTTCTGGAGATCTTACCCATATAACTAAATAAACTACCTTAGTAGAATTACATTTACATCTCTCTGGACATTTTAAAGTCCTTTCCATACGATCAGTCATAACATACGGTCCATAACTCACATTCTTACAAAATTTACAGCAACATTTGCTCATTTTAGAGACTGAAGTGTTGTTCATTTTACCTAAAGAGCTTTCTAAATAGTTTTTGATGTTCTTCCCCTACTATATACTATTGAAGAGGGCTTCCAAAAAAAGCCTTAAACTTAACATAGAATACAGCATTCCACAAGTTGAACAGAATTTTTCACAATCTTGGGGCTTCCTAATTATAAGGAATTATCACAGTCCTGTTCTTGCCAATAACACTGTTATTGTTCCTTGCATCACATAAACTGACACCCGTTGTTAAAACATCTTTCTTCTTTCATTTTAAAAAGGGGCAAACCTATCACTTCTTCCTTTAACAATTTCTTCTTTAATCATATTGAGTAATGAGTTAGGCTAACATCTTTCTTTAAACATGTTCATTAAAATATCTAGTTCAACATGAAAGTGTGTCATCAGACACAAGTCTTGAAAGCTGTACCATCTGCCTCTTAACAATACTTTTCTTATGAAAAAGGATGGTGGCTTATTGCAAAAATGAGTTGGAATATGTTTTTATGATAAATATTATTTTGAAATTTTGCTTCCTTTGTATACTTTTTTTATAGTCACATCCAAATAATTAATGATCTCTTCATCATTAC
Source organism: Protopterus annectens (assembly GCF_019279795.1). NCBI lineage: Eukaryota > Metazoa > Chordata > Ceratodontiformes > Protopteridae > Protopterus > Protopterus annectens. The sequence goes on from NC_056748.1 coordinate 103,191,856, forward strand.
ATAATGTAAATTTTAAAAAGCTAGTCATGTTTTCCAAATATTTGATAAATTCCTATACTGAGGGTATGTTGCCCTCCCATTAAATGAAAATATCATGCAAAAATCTGTAGTACCAGAACATGTTTCTAACAAATGGAATAAACACAAACTGGTGCTCCCAGTTGGCTAAAAGTAAGATGGCATGTATCAGAGTGCAGTTAGCTCCCATGGTAGCCCCTGAAATGTGTTGAAAATTTTCCATTCAAAATAAACAAAATTGTTCCATAATACCAATTCTAAAAACTGAAGCATTGCGAAAAACTCAACTTCTTCAAAACTTCCATCATTCCTCAAGACAGCAGAAAAAATTCCAATCCTTCATCATGATGTATCACTGAAAATAAGTTAACTATATCTATGGTGACAAATTAATTTTTTTTTTTGCACTGAGTATCATTCAACAATTGTAACAAATGTCAAGAATCCTGTAAGATGTGTGTTTCCTTGGTCATTAAACACTTACAGTGGTAATCAACATATGCTGCTAAAGGCTCATGCTATTCTTGGCAGGTTAATATCAAAGAGCAAAATGTGGGTGCAATTTGCAATTGAGTCTCTACTTCATATTTTATCTGGGTAAACTGGGTTCAAACTATCTTTTGGCAGTCCTGAAGCACGTGAAGATGCAGTTCCCCAGAGTTTCACAGCGGCAAGTTCTAATATTTATGAAAATTGTTAACTTACATTTATGAAGCTCTGGTGCTACAAAATGGTACTTTTTAATAGACCTTTTTTTCAGGTACAGTACCTATAGACTAAACCTAATGCCTGAACAAGTTATACATATTGTAGCAGACTGATTCTTGTTTAGGCTTCAGGGGAGCTACCTCTCCCCAATTATATTGTAGCACACTGATTCTTCTTTAGGCTTCAGGGGAGCTACCTCTCCCCAATTATATTGTAGCAGACTGATTCTTGTTTAGGCTTCAGGGGAGCTACCTCTCCCCAATTATGAATGGTCCCTTCTTCTATGAGATAAACCAATGGATATTTCTGTTCCAAGTCATTGTAGGACAAGACTAGATAACTGTGTGGTTTCATTGTATGTTTAAGACAGAGGTGCATAAGCATCGTAGTAGTTTGTATGTGTCAGAAAAGTAGCAGAAAAAAAAAATTTCATAAAGCCTCATGGACATAGGTACTATGATTTCTAATTTCAATCCTTTACTAGTATTTTGGTTCATGATATGGCAAGTGGCTATATAGGGTTTGCTAAAGATTCCTGTTAGAAATGCTAAAGTTGCTGTCATCATTGTAACCATATGTGGCTGATTTGCAGCAGATTTTGCACTTGATAGAGCTGGACACAGACTATCCCACTAACATCTGTACTGCAGTAGATGTGATATAAAACACATATAATGGTATTCACAGTCACCTCTTTGCTTTAATGCATGCATTTATTTATACTGGAATTATTTCTATTTCATATGGGTAAAGATAACCTTTTTGTATTTTTCTCAACTGGGAGAGTTGCTGGGGAAAAAGTGTGAAATAAAGTAATATCTTAAGTACTCTAGTGGAAGATATACAACTTATTATTGATAAATGTAGTTTTTAACATACTTATAGGTTCATAGGTAGGTACTAGGCTCTCTGCCCAAGGGCATTTATAAGCCTAGCCAGAGTGTGTCAGCTTTCGCAGCCCCATTGATTAATTAACTGAGCCTCTGTCAAGAAGAGCCAGTGAAGTGATCCCAGGGGTGTATTTTCTGTTACCCATCTACTCGTCAAGGTTTCTCTTGAAGAGTGTTAGTGAGGGGCTCTGCTTAATGTAGTTAGGAATTTTGTTCCAAAGCATGGGGAGTCTCTGTGACAGGAATCTATCCCTCCAGCATGTTCCATTTATTGTTGTGGCGAGGTTTAGCTCACTAGAGCGAGTGGCTCTCAGTGACTTGGATTTCTTTAGGTGGATCATGTCCATCAATTCTGAGTTGGACATGGCTTTGTAAGTCAGGCAGAGATCACCTCTGAGTAAGCGATATGCCACTGAGTACAGCTGGAATTTTTCCAGTCAGGCTGCATAGGACATATGTTTGAGGCCAGTAGTTCTCTTGGTGAGGTACTTTTTTGGTCTTTCCAGCTGTTGGAAGTGTCTTGTGAGGTACATCCCAAATGTAGCATTGTACTCTATGATGGGTCTGATGAGTGACGAGTAGAGGGGCACTATAACCTCTTTATTTCTAGATGCAAACCCTTTAGTAATTAGATGGGCTACATAAAAGGATTTCCTAACTACTTTGGCAATATGATTGTCAAAGGAGAGATTACTATCTACCTGGGTCCCCAGATCTCTTATTACCTCTTTATTATTAAGGGGGCTGCCACCTATGTGGTAATTCATGGGTGTTTTGTTTTTCCCAAATGGGATGACTATGCATTTTTTGGCATTTAGCTTGAGACCATGACTTTGACACCAGGTGTCCATCTCAGTAAGGCCCTTTTGGAGAATGTTCGTGTCAGCCAGAGAGTCAATTATGGCTCCCAGTTTGCAGTCATCAGCGAACTTGGTTAGACATAGTCCTCCTGTGTTTGCCTGTACTTCTGAGAAGTATATGCCAAAAAGTAGGGATACCAGGACCAAGCCTTGTGGGACACCACGTGTGACTGGTTTAGAGTCGGACCTGGAGCCCACTATTCTTACTGTGTGAGTTCTGTCTGTAAGCCAGCTGGCAATCCATCTTGTGACGTAGGGGTTTATGTTCAGGCTGGTGAGTTTTTCTATAATTTCCAAGTGGGGAATGGTGTCAAAAGCCTTGGCGAGGTCAAGGTAGGCTGTGTGAACCACCTTCCCCTCATCTATGGCCTTGCTGACTGTCTCAAAAAAGTCAACCAGGTTTAGTAGGCATGATTTGCCCTTAACAAAGCCAAACTGGGTCAGGTCAAGTATTTGGAGGTTCCCAATGTCTTTGTTAATGTGTTCCATGATGATGCGCTCCATAGCCTTGCAGACCAGGCTAGTCAGGCTTATGGGGTGATAGTTACCAGGGTCAGTTGTGACCCCTCCTGTGTGGAGTGGAATAACCGTTGCTGTGCACCATTCTATGGGCATGTAGCCTGTGGAGAGGCTGAGGTTGAACTGTGTGTTTAGGTGGGGGGTTAGTTTGTTCTGTAGTTCATGCATGACACAACCTGGGACACCATCTGGCCCCATTGACACTGTGCTTTTGGCTTTTGAAAGGGTTGTTTTCACCTGTGCGTCAGTGATTTCTGGGACACTACACTTTCCTGGTATTGTTGTGGGCCCTTTTGGGGGTGAAAGGGAGGTAAAATTTGCACTGAATCTATCTGCCAGGATGTTGGCAATATCAGTTGGTTCAGTATATTTTGTGCTATTTTGCACTAGCTCAGAGCATATATGCGAGTTGCCACTTAGATTCTTGACATAGCTAAAGAAGGCTTTGGCAATTTTTCTTTCGAAGTTAGCCTTGGATGATTTTATGAGGGACCTTAGTTTCTTACTGATACTGATCAGGGATGTCTTTCCTTCTTGGGATTTGCTTTTTTTCTGAACTAGTTTCCTCCTTCTATTGTATAGCCTGTTTATGGCAGGGGTCCACCAGACTGGTTTCTTTCTCTTAGGGGAGTGAGTCTTGGTTTTGTTAGAGATGGCATGATCCATGCATCCTTGTAGGTGCTCATAGAGTGCATTTGTAAAGGTTCCTGCATCTTGGACACTGTTATCCTTTAGCGTGAGGGCTGTAAAACTTACCACCCCTGTCTTAAGTAAGGTGAAGTTTGTCATAGAAAAGTTTTTCACTGTGGTTTCCTTCATTGGGGGTGGTGGTGTGGTGTGGACATCCAGAGTGATTAGTTTATGGTCTGATCTAACCAGTGACGGGTTGACCTCCGGTGCGGAGCACCTGTCGCCCATGTTGGTGATGACCAGGTCCAATATGTTTTCACCTCTGGCAGGAGAGTTTCTTCTTGCACGATTTGCAAGCAGAGCTCATCATGTGATGTAGAGCAATCATTCTGGATTTATTAGTGAATTTTAAAGCCCTTATTTATCTGGGGGTTGTAATGCTAATGTTGTCAAGAGATAGTCAATAAAAACAGGAAGAATATGAGAAACTAATTCCATGAGACTGAACGGTGGTGTGCATGAATGATGAACTTTGCTTTCAGATTACAACATACACACACACACACACACACACACACACACACACACACACACACACACACACACACACACACACACACACACACGCACTAATGTCAGTGGTATCTTCTATCAAATAATTCACTAAGGACTAAACCTGAAATATTGAAGTATAAACAATGTTAACATTTTCTTTGAATCTGGCTGAAGATATATAACATGGTGAAAGTAGAACTAACAGGCATGCACAGTTCAGTTACTTTCATATAAAGAGTAATTACCTAGAAAACTTAGAGTCACTTGTGATCAGTTACATTCATTTTCACAGCGAAAACATTGCCAGTGTTGCATGGATTGATGGTCCCTTATAAAACAAAACTATGAGGTTGAAATGAGAGTAAGCAGAACTTTCAGTATATCAGGGGGTTGATGATCAGCACAGACCATGGGCAAAATGAGCAAAAAAGAAAAGGAACAGAGAAAAATAGACTAGCAGCATACATAAAATACAAATAAGTCATGATGAAAACACATTGCTTCTGCTAGGCTGGTGAATATGGTCAGACATACACATCACATAAACAGAATGTCATTCATGTCAGAACTTGGGTTGCATGCAAGTGCCTTTTACAAAATTGGTTTTATCACAGTTGCTTTTGTTTTGCTTCACATGAATTCTTAAACTTAAAGTGAGTTGCTTGTATTTTGGTCTGAACTTGCAGTCTCCTAGAGACAGATTGGGGCAATTTTATGTCAATAATGGTCACACTTTCTACAAGGCAGAGTACTCTTGGATTAAAAAGAATAATGTAAGAGGAGTGTGAGGTGTTTCATTTCTTTCAAAAACTCTTGTGGCATTTTTTTGTGTACAAGTTAATCTTTAATCGTACATCATCCAACATATATGCTTTAAACATACAGGAACTAAAGCTGTGAGGTACATGCAGTTTTAGCCACTGGTATGAGAAGAGGTGCTTTCATTCTCAGCATCCTAGTAGGAATCCAGCTTCCTCATTCAAAATAATAAGTTCTTCAAATGTCTAAAAACCTCAATCCAATCTATGCAATGCAAATTCATTTTTGCATCTTAAAATGTCACAGTGACATATCCATAGGTTACAGTTGCACTTCCAGGGTTACAACAGCATACAACTATTGTCAACTGTGACACACACTGCCAGTGCATCATTATCATCTGTGATACACACTACCAGTGCACTCTTCCATTACCATCTGTGACACACAATAACAATGCACTCCTCCATTATCATCTGTGACACACAATAACAGTGCACTTCTCCATTATCATCTGTGACACATAATAACAGTGCACTCCTCCATTATCATCTGTGACACACATTAACAGTGCATGCCTCCATTATCATCTGTGACACACACACTACCAGTACACTCCTCCATTACCATCTGTGACACACACTACAAGTGCATTCCTCCATTATCATCTGTGACACACACACTACCAGTGCAGTCCTCTGCTATCATCTGTGACACACACTACTAGTATATTCCTCCGTTATCATCTGTGATGCACACTATGAGTGCATTCCTCCATTATCATCTGTGACACACACACTACCAGTGCACTCCTCCATTATCATCTGTGACACACACTAACAGTGCACTCCTCCATTATCATCTGTGACACACACTAACAGTGCACTCCTCCATTATCATCTTTGACATACACACTACCAGTGCACTCCTTCATTATCATCTGTGATGCACACTAACAATGCACTCCTCCATTATCATCTGTGACATGCACACTACCAGTGCAGTCCTCTGCTATCATTTGTGACACAAACTACTAGTATATTCCTCCGTTATCATCTGTGATGCACACTATGAGTGCATTCCTCCATTATCATCTGTGGCACACACAGTGCACACCTCCATTATCATCTGTGACATACACACTACCACTGCCCTCCTCCATTATCTGTGACACACACTACCAGTGCATTCCTCCATTATCATCTGTGACATACACACTACCAGCACAGTCCTCTGCTATCATCTGTGACACACACTACTAGTATATTCCTCCATTATCATCTGTGACGCACACTATGAGTGCATTCCTCCATTATCATCTGTGACACACAATAACAGTGCACTCCTTGATTATCATTTCTGACACACACACTACCAGTGCACTCCTCCATTATCATCTGTGACACACACTACCAGTGCATTCCTTCATTATCATCTGTGACACACATTAACAGTGCACTCCTCGATTATCATTTCTGACACACACACTACCAGTGCACTCCTCCATTATCATCTGTGACACACACTACCAGTGCATTCCTCCATTATCATCTGTGACACACACACTATGACTGCACTCCTCCTGGGGCTGGTGACAGGCCCCACTGCCCCCAAAACTCAAAGATTAATGTAATTTATTCCATGATGCTGGCCTTTCTCTTTCTTAAGAGATAATAAAGTCTGTGTAACTAAATCAGATGGTGGTTGAAATGCAGTGTCTGCTGTGTCTGTAAAGTCCAATTTTTGACCGGCAGACTCTGTTACAGTTTGCGCAGGTGAAGTCAAAGTCTGGCTGTGTAGGTACCAAAGCTCTCCTCTGCTATGTGCACTCTTGTTTCTCCTCTCACAGCTCCTTTCTCTTCTTTTTGATCATCTGGATACTTGTATTGATGGCCAGTCTCCAAATGATGTGGCCTGTGGTTATGACCTTCCAGCCTGTTGGATTGATGTCGCCTGCCTTCATGTCATGTTTGCATACATTTTTGAAGTGCAGAACAGACCTTCCTAGGGGTCTGGTGCAAGTGGCAAGCTCACCATACAGAATACCTTTGGAGATTCGACTGTCCTGCATACAGCTGACTATGACCAAACCAGCACAAGCACCTTTGGGACAGCAGAGCAAACATGCTTGATATGCCTGCCTTCTCTAGGATGTTCTTGTTTGAGTTATGATCCAGCCAGGTGATGCCCAGGATTCTTCTTAGGCAGTGTAGATGAAACATGTTGAGTCTGCATTCTTGACAAGAGGACAGTGTCCATGTTTCACTACCATAGAGCAGCAGGCTAAGCACTCATGTTTGGTACACCTTCATGTTAGTGATGATGGTCAATCTGGAGTTGTGCCAGACCCTCACAGTTAGGCATGCCATTGCTGTTGCTGTCTTACCAATCTAGGTATTCAGCTCGGCATCCAGAGAGAGGTTGCTGGTGATGGTAGAGCCCAGGTAAGTGAAGTCCTTCACCACCTTGAGAGTGTGATTACCAATGAAGATGTGGGGGTGCTGCTGACATCCTGTCCCATGATGTTGGTCTTCTTCAGGCTGATTATGAGGCCAAACTCTCTGCAAGCACTAGCAAAGAAGCTTATGAGGCATTGTAGTGCTTCTTCATTGCAGCATCTCTCTGATCAGTACTGTCCGCTCCTTGGTCTTCACTCAAAGGCATGCAAGGTTGAATTGATTACCAATGCTTCTAGTGTGGAGGTATGCACTGTCTTTAGACTCATTAAAGGCATGGGGCAATAACACAGAGAAAAAGATGCTGAAGAGTGTCAGAGCAAGTACACACCCTTGCTTCACTCTGATCCTGATTGGGAATGGGCCTGAGGAGGAGTCATCATATTGTACAACACAATGCATTTCCTCATGGAAGGATGTATTTATCCTCAGGAGTTTGATGGGGGACATCCCATCCTCTCTAGTAAGGTGAAGAGGCCTTTTCTGCTGACCAAGTTGAATGCCTTAGTTAGATCAATGAAGGAAATCTACAATAGTTTCCTTTGCTAGCACTTTTCTTGTAGCTGCCTTAGTGAAAAGATCATGCCGATCATAGACCCTCCCATTCTGAATCCAAACTGCACCTCAGGGTAAACACATTCCGTGAGTGATTGCAGCCTCTTTAAACAATGCCGAGGAGGAATATTCCGCTTTAGTTGTTGCAGTCATTTTGGTCTCCTTTGATCTTATACAATGTCCTGATGTTGACATCATGCATATCACTGTTCCTTCCTGCCAGCACTGTAGCAGGAGCTCATGCAGATGGTCAAGAAAAGCACACTTCTTGCCATATTTAATGACCTCTGGGGGAATGCTATCCTTTCCAGAAGCTTTACCACAGGCAGGAAAGTCAATGGCTTTGCTAATTTCTTCTACACAGAGTAGATCATCAAGCTCTTCCATGATAGGGAGAGGAGGTTGGGTTTTCATCTGCTGCATCAGTGAGAATGGTCTCCTTTGTGTAGAGCTCCTGGTAATGCTCTGCCCATCTTTCCATCTGTTTGCCTCAGTCTGGCTTCACTCGAGGCAGACTCTAGTGGTGTAATCTTGACTGTACTGGGGCTGAAAGCTTGTTCATACCCTCATACATGGCACAGGTGCTGCCATGGTCAGCAGTGAGTTGGATGCTATGACAGAGATTCAGCCAGTAGTCATTGGCACATTGTCAAGTAATCCTCTGGTCATCATTTCTGGCCTTCCTGAGTGCAGCTAGAGTCGACTCTGAAATCTCCCTCTTGTAGCTGCACAGTGCTGCTCACTTGGCTGTGAGTACTGGTTAAATCTCAGTGATTCCTGCTCCAAACCAGCCTGGGTTCTACCTCTCCTTTTACCGAAGGTATCCATGGCAGAGTTGTAGATGGTGTTATCATGGATGTGGCAAAGCACTTGCACAGGTTGATGTCCTGGCAGTGTTGATATGAGGGTGTGCTTTCTGCATTGAATGGTGGATTAATTTGGGCTAGAGATGCATCTTGCTGCCAACCAGGGAGTGGTCAGTGTCACAGTCAGCACTGTGATAGCTGTAGGTGACAAGGACACAGTTTAGCAAGCATCTTCTAATGATGGCAAGATCCAGCCACTGCCAGTGATGGGATGTCAGGTGTCTCCAGGATACTCTGTGGTTAGCCTTGGTGGCAAAGAATGTATTGGTCATGCAGAGGCTGTGGTAGGAGCATATCTCTTGCAATATCTTGCCCATTCTCGTTCAGCTTGCCAACACCAAACTGTCCAATGCTGCTGGGCCAGGAAGCATGGTCAGTTCGGACTTGTAAGCACAAACAGCTGTTCTGTGGTAGATATCCCTCTTATTGTCATCTTAAGCTCCATGTAAATCTCATCCTTTGTTTCAGTTGAGAAGAGTGTGGGAGCATAAACACTCAGGATGGTCACTGGACCTGAAGACTTTCAGAGACGGAGAAAAAGAATTTGAGCTTTGCCTTTTGATGGCAGTTTGATTCAGGACACCAGGGAATTTCTCATTTCAAAACTGACACCATGCATTCATTGCTCCTCTGGTTCCTTAACCTGCCAGAAGAACATGTAGTCCTGCTCTCTGAGGCTACCATTTGCTGGGAGTCTGGTCTCTTGCAGAGCAGCAATATCAGTGTGGAGCCTCTTGAGTTCATGATCGATTATGGCTGTTTTCCTGGAGTCTTCGACATGGCAAAGATCATCAGAGTGGCCTGAGCATAATGTCCTGACATTGCAGCTTGACAGCCACAATATTCTTAGTTTACTTTTCTTTTTTTGATTGCCTGGTGAAAGATTTTCCAGTCTGCTCTTCAGTATTTACCTTAGCACCAAGAACCCATTGAAGCAGACAGACTATGGAGGGTCAGGATCTTACTGGCTGGGAGCTGCCCAGCTTGAGGCAGGTGATAGCTGACCAATGGGACTACGATGGTCCTTTCCACTTTCTGAGACAACAAATAGTGTTCGGGCTTACAGCAGTCACTCTGAATTTATAACTTGTAACTGCTGCCTCCCATGTTGTTTCTGATGCTGTAAGCAGTGGCACTAAAGTGATCTCTCTATGACACAAGCCTGGGCATAGTATATGAAGAGCCTGAGATTCCCAGTCGACAGGATCCCCCTGGCAGCCTCCCTGATGTGGTGCAAAGGATCATGCAATGATACGTTTGCCATCAGATTGGCTGCAGGAGCTCCTGGAAGGAAGTCAGAGTTGACAACCCACTGCCTTAGGGGCTCCACACCAGTTTTTCTGTCTAGGTTTACTCCCATAGCTTTTTCTTCTCCAAAAGATGTCCACAAGGCAGCAGAGCCATCATCCAACAACCACATTGCAGGTTTAAAGTCAGAGTTACCTTCTAAGGCTAACGAGCTCCATCTGCCCTGGTTTGGAGTCAGAGTTTACCTTTTTCTAGGCTGTCTGACAACCAAGACTAATGAACCCAGCCTGCCCACCCAGTTATACTGCCAGGCACTCGGTCATGCCACACACTAGGCTCTGTGAAAACAGGGTGCCCCGCAAGAAGGTGCTGCTGTGAACACAATAGTGTAGGAGAGGCCGTATGCAGGGATCTCCTGTCTAGCAAACCAGACAGTAGTCCTACCAAAATCACTACACCTGGAAAGGAGAGGCCATAAGAGACACTTCATTTTCCTTTAATGAGTGGGATGTCCAGGCCAGACCTTGAAACCCCCCAATTTTTACCCCCCACATCCATTAATCCATTCCTTGATGAGACACTTTTCATATCTTCCATTGTCCTTTTACTACAGCTTCCCTTCAACTCAACAAACCACTTCAAATTCTTATGAGCATGTTATGTCGTGCATGCTGTATACTATTTTAACATCCTATATTACCTCTTCCTTTTTTGAGCCACCTGATATAAAATAGCAATCCTACATCTGGACTACTAACATTGAAAGACATCCCTACTAGCCAGAAATAAACACAATTTCTAAGTTCAGTCTACGCATGCAGTTTACACTTCAAAGGGAAGAAAGCAGCAAGATATTACAAACATTTTAATTAGCATATACATTCAGCTCTCTAGATTCTGAACCTCATTCCATCCCCAACAACTGGTGCACCCATTTCTCTCCACATCTTTTATTCCCCCTAGCTTTGTAGCATAAGCCTTCTGGTATCATGAACTGCCAGTACAATATCCTTAAATATAATTATGCAGTGACACAGTAACTTACCATACCTATCAACTGACAAGATTGTCAATAAATGTTCAGATTTTTGCCTCATATTTTTTGATTGTTCCTCATAAAATGTTGGATTTTCTGCCATATCATTGAGGATTGGCTTGGACTGAAGTCACTAAATAATGACACATATTTGAGTTTCCGATTTCATACCATTCAGAAAATGCATGCTAATGCAAAATCTATTATTCTAGCAACCATCTAAGGTTATAAGAGCAATATTTAAAATCTATCCCTGATTTTGGGCTTTCGTACTCCAGTATTTTGGCTTTGTCAGATTCCTTCTGCATAGAGGTTGCAAGGTTCTAGCATTCCTCTCAAACAACTCAACCTTTCTCAGACAAGTAGTGCACAACCTGTCGAGGCTTTTAAGTCTCTTTTTGATGGTCCCATCTCAAAATATATGACACAATCTGTTTATCTAGTTTTCCTCCTTATATTTTAGCTGTGTAAATTCTGCAGAAAATACCAAGTTTATGAGTCAGATAAAAAGCTTCCTCAAAATATTGTGTGGGTTCTTTAAATTATAACTTTTCAGCCTTTATTTGGAGAAAGGCCAACTGTAGATTTCATGCAAAGTTGTTTATTTTTTATTTTTTGTGCAGTCAAAGATCAATGAGTTAGCAGAAACCAGTAGAGACTACTACAGAGAGTAAATAGAGGCAATGTGTAAACTGTCTTGCAGTTTAAAAAGAGAGATTGATCTTAACTGCATGATAATGTCTAGATAAAGCCATACATTTCGTATCATTAAGTTGCCTCATGCTATTTCTCACTGTTCCTGAATTTGTGTTTTATCTACCAGCTTGATTTGTTAACTTGTAGCATACTAACACCTCATTCAGATCATAATCCTTCAGCAGGACAAATTTAGCTTCTGTGTGTTGCATATATATTTCTATGCTATATAAATATGTAAACTATGTTATTAGTTTCAGGCATTTATTTATGATGTTTAACAGTGGATTGCTGGTGAATTGCTACCATGAATTGTAAATTTTCTTTTTAGGTTTTTTTTACTAGGCTTCAGCTGTCCTGCATGTGTACCATCAGCTAACTACTGTACCCCTATTGTGGCCCAGATAGAAACAAAACTGGGATCAGTCATAGCCAAATGTGCTCCCTTCAGTACTAATCAGTCCGCATGATACCATTCTATTTAACCAAGAAATTAAGAAATGGAACCGGAACCGGCACACTGGGTAATAGCTATACCTTTATAGATTGTTTGTTTGTGTCTTTTGGCTTTTCCCGGTTAGGGGTCGCCACAGCGGAACACCGGTCCGCTAATGATTGGCAGTTGATTTTTACATACCGGCTTGCCAGGCCTGACACACAAACTTCAACGAAGGTACGCCCATTCACGCATATCTCTACGTAGAAGACACTCTAACTGAGAATCGAACCGGACAGCATCTTACTGTGAGGTGACAACGCTACCGCAGCACCACCACCGCAGTGCAGCTATACCTTGATAGATAATGGGTAGAATTCAGAGATAAACTGTGCATTATATAAGGACTGTTTGAGTAAGTCTCAGTAATGCTCCAGGTGGTGTCAATTCACACACTGTAGCTGCACAGCAGTGCAACAGCTAAGACAGCGCAGTATGCAGTCTTCTTTTTCTTTTGGCTGTTCCCATTAGGGGTCGCCACAGCGGATCATCTGTTTCCATTTCTTCCTGTCCTCCACATCTTGCTCTGTCACACCAACCACCTGTATGTCCATAAACCTTATCTTAGGCCTTCCTCTTTTCCTCTTACCTGGCAGCATCATCCTTAGCATCCTTTTCCCAATATACCCAGCATCCCTCCTCAGCACATGTCCAAACCAACCCAATCTCGCCTCTCTGGCTTTGTCTCCAAACCGTCCAACCTGGGCTGACCCTCTAATATACTTATTCCTAATGCTGTCTACCCTCATCACACCCACAGCAAATCTTAACATCTTTAACTCTGCCACATCCAACTTTGACTCCTGCATTTTTGTCAATGCCACTGTTGCCAACCAATATAACATAGCTGGTCTCACTACCCTCTTGTAGACCTTCCCTTTCACTCTTACTGGTACTTGTCTGTCACAAATCACTCATGGCACTCTTCTCCAACCAGTCCACCCTGCCTGTACTCTCTTCTTCACCTCTCTTCCACTCAAGCCATTACTCTGAACTGTTGATCCCAAGTATTTAAACTCATCCACCTTTGCCAACTCTACTCCCTGCATCCTCACTATTCCTCTATCCTCCCTCTCATTCACACACATATATTCTGTCTTAGTCCTGCTGACCTCCATTCCTCTCCTATCTAGAGCATATCTCCACATCTCCTGGGTCTCCTCAACCTGTTCCCTACTCTCACTTCATATCACAATGTCATCTACTAACATCATAGTCCCGTCTGATCTCATCTGTCAACCTGTCCACCTCCACCTTAAACTTATCTGTCACTCCCACTGCGGATCTCACTGCTGTCACACTACCCTTGTACATATCCAGTACCACCCTTACATACTTCTCTGCCACTCCCGACTTCCTCATACAATACCACAACTCCTTTCTAGGCACCCTGTCATATTCTTTCTCTAAGTCCACAAATACACAATGCAACTCCTTCTGACATTCTCTGTACTTCTCCATCAACACTCTCAGAGCAAACATTGCATCTGTAGTGCTCTTTCCTGGTGTGACACCATACTGCTGATCACTAATCATCACCTACCTTCTTAACCTAGCTTTTAATACTCTTTCCCATAATTTCATGCTATGACTGATTAGTTTTATCCCTCTGTAGTTACTACAGCTCTGCACACCACCCTTATTCTTAAAAATCAGTACCAAAACACTTTTTCTCCACTCCGCAGACATCCTCTCATATATATATATATATATATATATATATATATATATATATATATATATATATATATATATACACACAAATACATACATGTGCAAACATACTAAGCAAACTCTGCAGATGTGATGCTATGAATCACATTATTTTTAATTTGCTTTAAAATATGTCAATATGCAGTAATTCTAATGTGCCTGATCGTTAACATCCATTTATACGATTAACTGCATTTACTGCATATTACACTGTAAATACAGCTAGTTGTATAAATGGATGTTAATGATCAGGCACATTAGAATTACTGCATATCGACATATTTTAAAGCAAATTAAAAATAATGTGATTCATAGCATCACATCTGCAGAGTTTGCTTAGTATGTTTGCACATGTATGTATTTGTGTGTGAGTATATATATATATATATATATATATATATATATATATATATATATATATATATATATATATATATATATATATGTATATATATATATATATATATATATATATATATATATATATATATATATATATATATATCTATCTATATATATATATATATATATATATATATATATATACACACACACATATATATATATATATATATATATATATATACATAGATATATATAGATTAATAGATAGATAGATAAATATACAGAGACAGAGAGATAAAGAAAAAGCATGTAGGAAAATAAGAAGCAGCAAGCAGACAGGTCCACAGTTGTTGCTGTATGATTTGAGCAACACTTTTCAATGTAGTTGCTAGCAGTGGTGACTATTGTTTGCATTCAAACAGGCTTAAAACTCATTAACGGCACTAGTATCTGACCTAACATGCCCACACTGCTCACCAGACTGTGGATCACTTACCAGTGGCCCATGATATCAACTAGCTCTTGGTCAATGTATTTTACTTATATGATGATTCTCATGGGATACATGACCTTTGCATAGCTGTAAATGCTAAGATATATCTAACTGTTTAAGCACAGAGACCTTTCAGAGATCAACTAAGGGAAACATCCTTCTGCCTCAGAAATACTCAACTACTTCTTTGACATTCTGCTGCTACATGTTAATATGTGATTATCATTCCCCAAGACTGTAGAGGAATGAAACTGCACTATGCATGGCCTTTACAACATCACCGACTTCCATACGGTGGGAAATAGGAACTGGGTGCCATAGACCGTTCTTATGTGACTATAAAATTCCTGCTGTACCATAGCATCATAGACACATCACTAGGAAAAGCTACCATTCTCTCAACTGCTAGGTAGTCTATAAGTCACAAGGGGTCATTGCCAGTGTTTGTCTGTATGACATTGTTGTAATTCAGATGATTCTCCCACTTGGCCTACATTGGATATTTATGTCCATGTCAGGAGAAGTAGTTTATGACATGGGCCTCTTTTAAGTACACATATATTTTGTATGTTGCCGTGTTGAGATTTCTAGGTGATGCATGCTACCCTTTGGAACTTTGGCACATAATCCCTTTGCCCAATCATAAAACACTTGTGTGCTTTTGCTGTATTGCTGCCCAGGCATGTAACATCATACATGTGTTTGAGCTACTGAAAGCTTGATTTCAATGCCAAAATTCATCTGAGAGCTCCATCCAGTCCTCATCTAATACAGCAATTCCAGGGAATGCAATATTTGCCATCTGCACAATGCACCACAATATGATATTATGTTACTCAAGTCAAGATCCTTACTAAACAGTTGCATTTTGCCATCTACCAACAGCAGCAGTGGCAGCAGCAACAGCACGATGAGGTATTGTTAGAAAGAGTCCTTAGGCAGTGACAGGTACAATATATAGCAGTGTTGACAAGACAGCGATGTCTAGTTAACAACTGTGGGCCATGATTATTTAGGGTGAAACAGTTAACAGTATGCATGCAGTGCTTTCATCAGGTGATGCTTCTCAATGTGCTGTTTAATTTTACTATGCATTGGACATTAACTCAACAATGTATGGTTTAGGGGTTGGTGTGCATCACGCTTATCATTTGCAGAAGGTCCCTAATGGATACAGAATCACAGGACTGTTAAGCACAGACTGAGGGAGGAAATGGAGGCCTGGGCTCAGTCAGCAAATCCACAGGGATGAGAGGACACAGGAATACAAAACAGGCAACAATAAATAGATGTCACATGTTAATGAAGATGTTTTGGGAAGATCACTGGAATGATGGATGGTGCCAGCAATCATTTTATTTTTCAAGTGACATGGAGAATGCACAGTGGCACAGCAAGCAATATGTAGCAGATAGCAGTGTCACCTCATAGCATGAGGTTTCCTGGTTCAATTCTCAGCTGGGGTGCCTTCTTTGCAGTCTCTGCATACCCCTGCCTGTGTTCAAGTGGGTTTTCTCTGGGTGCTCTAGTTTCAACCCACATTCCAAAGCCATACAGTAGTTGTATTCGACAATGTGAATTGGCCATAAGTGTGCATGAGTGTGTGGTGTCAAAGAATAACCATGATAGACATGACAGAACTAGTCACTTGGTATTGTGATTCTTGGCTGTAGATGACAATCACTGTTAAAATGACAGCCCGACCCCAGTGCAAAATGGGAAAAAGGAGATGTGTATAGATGAATGGATGGAAAGAGAGGGAACTACTGCATCTTCTGATGCTGCTTTGCCATTGAGTGGGAAGGTCTTAATGACTCCTTTAGCAAGCACAGTGTTATACTTTGCGGTCTTGTCTTGATGTACCTGTTCTGGTGAGAGTGTGCAGGGCTTGTGATCTTAGTGCATGACCTGGACATGGATGATTTTTGCTAGATTTATTGTGTACTATGCTGAACTGCATGCTTGTTACGGAACACTGATTGTGGGAAGCAGAGTGCTTGATTTTATGCTTTGTTTTTAATGGTGTGTTAAGGTCCCAAGTCATAGTTCACTACCTATTTCCAGCCCTACATGTTGCGACAGATGAGAAATTGTTGTCGCTAACAAGCTTTTTAATTCATTTGATGAATGACTCACATACATTTGTACTACCTTAAAACACTCAGATTAAGAGATAGAAACTGGTCTAATCTAAATATCCTTCTCCAGGTACTATTCTTCTGTGTGCCTCTACTTTCCGAATTATCGCCTGCTCCCAGAAAGACACCTCCGTCTGAAGACCTGACTAGGGAATTACAGACCTGTCCACCTATAGACATAGACAAACAAGGTCATTATTTGTAACTATTGTATATTAAAAGCGCAATATATACGCTAGCCTTGGGTCATCAGCACTGAGCTGCATCCCCTTAATTTCCCTTTACGACTGCTTTAGACTACAACAAATACAAAGGTTTTTTCAACTGTGTAAACATTGTAAAGTTCACACAAGAGCACAGTTTGGCCAGTTAGACTAGACTTGCTCAAAGTACTGGTGAAAAGACTAGTTTTGCCGGCTTACTTCACTGATCCATTACGGCAAAAGTGAAGCTGCAGTAGTAAACCACAAAGTGAAACTGCTGTAGTAAAACACACCTAGCACTGGTACTTACAGCCTGGGTGAATATTGTTGCTCAGTATAAGCCCCGGTCTGCTCGCCCTGCAAGCTTGCTCCAAGCCTTTCCCTACCCCTTATTCTCACCCACCCCCAGTATATCTAAATCTATAGTAACTCAGCCACTCCCTCTCTTCTCTCCTCCCCATCACACTGTTGCACATCACCAAGGGATCCTCCCCTCTTTACCCCTCCTTCCTCCTTCCCCATTATTACCCATGTACTCTAATATGGCCAACTCCCGTACTATGTTTGGATCAAAATACGGTCCACTACTATCTCTATTTATACTAATGTTTACTTTCTACTCCCTCACTGCCTATGAAAACCAATACTACATTGGATTTAATTTCCCAAAATATCAAAGGACCACCTCATATCCCTTAAATAGAACAGCCCTTATCTCCTTACCCTGTATTTCTAAGCCCACACAATCCCTAATGTATCACCCTTTTAGAGCCTCAATATCCAACCACAAAGAAAAACACTTCCTAAAATTACTAAATAAGTTTATAAAACTAATAATTACACAATACTATAGCCTTGTAGTAGATGGTGATATTCACCCCAACCCTGGCCCATCCACACCGGAAAAAAAAACAGCCCCTGTGCAACTAACTCCTTTAACAAATCATGCCTTAGCAGACCCAGTAACTCTCTCCCGACCTTTCGCCTAAATACCAGAAGTGTTAACAATAAAGTTCATAACTTGCATGCACTGTTAGCATTCCATTTCCCTGATATATTATGTCTCACCGAAATCTGTCTCAAACCTTCTACAGAGGATAATGAGATACTAACACCAGGTTATAATATGCATAGAATAGATTGTACTGAAAAGAAAGGGGGTGGGATTGCAATACTGTATAAAAACACATTGCATGTCACCAGGGACCCCATAAAAACACATCCATTCAATAAAGCAGAAATCCTTGTGACTAAGTTACAAATTAATACTAACAAAAGTATATTTATTATCTTTGTTTACATTCCCCCACGGAAAAACATAGGCACTCTAGAAGACATAGTTCAGTGGATATCCACAACCTACCCTCAAGAAACCATAATTCTTGAGGACTTTAACATTGACTGACTCACATGCTCAGCTGAATCTCCTCTCAACCATATTAATCTCTTTGGCTTTAATAATATAATATAACTACTCCTACCAGGATTAATAAACCCTCGAATCATGAAAGTATTTTAGATTGGATACTTTTTAACAGTCACCCCCATTTGTATAAAGCTGGCACCCTCCCTGATGACTTCAATGACCACTACCTCACATACATTATTAAACACAAGACATGGAACACACACCAAGCCAAATATAAAACTATTAGAAACAACAAAAACTTCAACCCTATTAACTTCCAAAAAGAACTTAGCTCTGTTAACTGGTCAGTTCTAAAGCATTTACCACTAGATGAAGGTGTAGCATACTTTAATGCCAAATTCCTGACCACACTCAACTCTCACGCTCTCTCTCGCACCATCAGAGCTAAATCTAATACAGCACCCTGGCTTTCTAAGAAAACAAAATCAAACATTAGGCTTAGGAATAAAGCCTGGCATATCTGGCATACAACCAAAGCCCCTCTGACCATCTGAGATACCATCAGCTTAGAAATTATACAAAAAAATCCAAACTACTTGACAAGAAAAACTATTACAATAATTTCCTACAAAAAAAAAAAAAAAACAGTCAAATCCCCAAAAGTTCTGGGCAGGTATAAACCAAATCCTACACCCAGGTCAATCCACCACTCCCACCCCATCTAATGCCACCCAGGAATCCCCCAAAAATATTGCTAATACCTTTAATAATTTTTTCACGGAAACATTCCAGTCCCTAGCCAAAAAACTTACTACAACAAGCACCAATACTATGCTAAACACTCCTGCTTTCTATCCCTTTTTCACCCTCCATACAGTTTGTACCAACTTTATTCATGCCCTAATGAAAAAATTAAAACCAACCACCCTATCAGCCGTCCTCCTACCAGCAAAGTACTTACAAAAAGCTGCAGAAGCCATAGCATACCCCATGCCATCCTAATCAATAGAACCCTAACAGAGGGCACTATCCCAACCGTCTGGAAAGTATCCCATGTCATTCCACTACATAAGGGGGGTAGTTCTACAGAACTATCCAATTATAGACCCACAGCCATCCTTTCACCACTAGCAAAGATCATGGAGAAATGTGTCCACAAGCAACTTATGCACCATCTTACCCAGAACACCATACTAGCTAACTCCCAACATGGATTCAGGCCTCACCACAGCACCACTTATGCCCTTCTCTCTTTCACTAATCCTGTCTACCAAAATCAGAATAACAACATGCTTTCATCTGCCCTTTTCCTGGACCTATCAAAGGCCTTTGATATGGTCGACCACTATCTTCTTTTACAAACACTTAAAACCATTTCCCTGGACAACCTTGCCATTCATTGGTTCCGTTCCTATCTAAGTGGTAGACAGCAAGCTGTCCTTTGGCAGGATAAACTATCCACCCTGCTACCTCTCACCCTCGGAGTCCCCCAGGGCTCTATCTTAGGTCCTCTACTCTTTTCAGTTTTCATTAATAGCTTCTACTCAGCCATCCCGGAAACAACGTCTATCCAATATGCCTATGACTCCACACTGATCTGTATGGCCAGTTCCCTGTCCACCTTACAAACCTTAACCCAGAATACATTTCACACAGTTGAAACCTGGCTTGCTAATCACCACTTGCTTTTAAACACAAATAAAACTAAATTACTCCTCTTCACCCCAACCAGTAGATCCACCCCCCTCACCTTCTCCATAACCTCCACCAATGGCTCCTTTATCACTCCTGAGACCCATACAAAGCTCCTAGGTATAATAATCGACAATAATCTCAAATTAGACCTGCACATCAATAAAACTATCAAAACCATTAATAAAAAGCTTGGCCTACTATGTAGAAATAAATCCTTCCTAACCCCATTAGCTAGGACTGTTACCGCCCGCACCCACCTACTCAACCCTTCTCTACGCTTCCCCCATTCTCATCAATCTGAATAAAATGGAGCTAAATAAACATACTCACTGCTATAACCAAATAGATAGATTTGCCATGGGCTCTTCATACAGGACCCATCATTGCCTAAACCTTAAGCCCCTTGGATGGCTCGAACTACCCACATTAATCCAGTCCAACCAGCTCATTATCACCCACAAAATATTATACAAACCTGAAAACACTCCAGCTCTAACAAATATCTTAAAACCATATCATAATCTCAGACCACTCAGATCATCCAACAAATCTCTTGTCCAAATTCAAAAAGCATCTAATTCTGCTGGTGACTCCCTGTTTGCCAACTTCATTGGAAAAACCTGGAACTTTCTCCCAACTATTCTTACTCGGGAACCCTAGCTAAACCAGTTCAAAAAAGGCCTCAAACAATACGTTGTGGGACATTGGCTCTGTCCCTGTACCAACCCTGACTAACTCCTACCCTAACCATCTGTCTTATGCAAGCCACTTCTATCTTGCTTCTTTACTGATATCAGCCACATTTGTCTGATATGTAACAAAAACTCCCTCCCTAGACCACAGAGTATGTAATTTTGTAATTAAGCTATACGTAACTTGTAAATAGTTTCTATTTCAGTATGTGCTGCTTAACAACTCTAGCATATAACCCTGCTTCTACCATATTCAACATGCATTTTGTAATCTCTCTCATTTTTGTGTAAGCCCCCTCTACGGGGCCACTTCTCTAAGTACTGTATAGACATTATTATTTTTATAAGTGGAATTATTTACTTTTGTAACCTGGGGCTTTCCTCCCCGGGCCTCCGCTGAAAATGGACATGTATCCAGTCAGACTATCCCGGTCAACAAATGTAAAATAAAATAAATAAATAATAAATAAATGAGGGTTGAGAATAATAGGACTATGATGCCCTTTTGATGTGGATGTCTTGCACATACTGAGGAGTTGTTCTCCATACAAGGGATTAATCACCACTGTAGGCACATACAATCTACCTGAGTACACAGGTAACATTTATTTATTTATTTTACATTTGCTAACCAGGAAATTCCAACTGGACCAGGTCCATTTTCAACAGAGGCCTGGGGAGAAAAGCTCCACCATCTAGTTGTATAAAAACATTACAGCAAGTATAATACACAAATAAGATGGAGTAAACAGGCCACAACATATATGGTGAACATAGTAATATAACAAGAAATAACTAAAAACACTCCAAATAAATGATGGTATAGAAAATAAATAAAATGACAATGCCAGTTATACATTGGCAAGAGCAGAAAATATATTAAGTAAATTCTACAGTTAAAAGTTCAACTTTTGAAATGAACAAGCAGGCAGGTGATCAGAGATCAAGCAGGTGATCAGTGAGCAATTTGGAGAGTTAATAGCAGTATGGGAAGGTTATGTGATACAGGGACATAACCAGGTAATAAGGAGATGTGATTTGAGGGAGTTTTTGAATATAGAGATGGAGAGGGCAGTGGACACGGAATGGGGTAGAGAGTTCCAATTTCTGGCAATGGTGTGGGAGTGGAGTGCTTTCCCTATGTTATTATTGGCCTTGGTGATAGAGAGGAGAGATTTATCACTAGATCTGAAGTACCGGTTTGCAGTGTAGACAGTGAGTAGATTGGATATTGAGGGTTTTTTTTCAGGGTATTTGAGAATATTGTAGGCTGTACCCAGCTGGTGATAGTTAAGTAGCTGTGGTAACTCAAGCCATTTTAGTTCTTTTAGTGCAGTACAGTGATGGGGTCTATAGGTTGAGTTAGTAGCAAACTTGGCTATTTTATTGAAGCGTGATTCTAGTTTGTCTAAGTCACACTTTCTGATTTGGGTGAAAGTTGGTGCTGCGTATAATACAATTGAGAGGAGGTGGCTTTGTGCAAGAGTGACTCTAGCTTTTTGTGAGAGAAAGGACTTATGCCTGTACAGGGATCCTAGCTTTTTATGGTATGTGAGATGTGGACATCAAAGTGAAGACTATTGTCAATTTCAATGCCCAGAAGTTTGATGTGGTTAGAGGGGGAGATGGTGGTGCTGTCCTTAGATGTTATGGTAAAGTGAGGGTGTTTTATCTCTTAGGGGAAAATAGTAGCAATTTTGTCTTTTTGGGATTTAGAATTAGTTGGATACCTGAGATCCATTTTTCTACAGAGCTGAAGATATCCTGAGTGAGTGTTTGTAGGGTTGTGGGAGATGAGGCTGCGCAGATCAGGGTTGAATCATCTGCATATTGAATGAGTGTGGCATGCTGTGTAGAGCTATTGAGTTTATTTGTAAATATGGAAAATAGTGGTGGGCCCAGTAGAGAGCCCTGTGGGACTCCTATGGTGGTTGAAAGTTGTGGAGACAGATTTCCTTTCCACTGGACAGATTGTTGCCTGTCAGATAGGTAGCTTCTGAACCAGACAATAGTAGAGGAGGTGAAGGATAGTGATGTTAGTGAGTCCAGTAGGATGGAGTGGGAGACCATGTCAAATGCTGAGAGAGGTCTAGGAAATGGCTGATATATATTTGTTATCATTCCTGTGAAGGTTGATATGATTAGTGAAGGACAGAAGGGCAGTGGTAGTGCTGTGATATGGATGGAAACCATGTTGTGTGGTAGATAGGAGATTGTGTGTGTTAAGAAATGTCATCACCTGCAAGTGGATGCATTTCTCAAGAATTTTAGATAGGGGGCAGGTGATGGCAATAGGATGGTAGTTGGAGAAGTCGTAGGAGTTACCTCCTTTATGGAGAGGAATGATGTGAGATACTTTCCAGAGTTTAGGTATATAAGATTCTTGTATGGAGCGGTTGGTTAGGATGGAGACAGGATATGATAGGGAGTCACTAGCCATTTTTAGGTATGCAGCAGGTATATTATCAGCTGCCAGTGTGGTTGGTTTGAGTTTTAGGAGGAGTTTTTTGATAGTTGAGGTGGGCACAGGTGATAGGTTGAAAGAGGGGGTACTGTGGGATAGGTTGGGTTGCGATTGAGGTAGGCTATTTTTGGTTATTTGACTGGACAGGGCTAAGATGGACTTAATAAAATGGTTATTAAATTGAGAAGCTGTGTCTAGGGTATTGTCTGTAGACTTGGGTGCTGGACTAGTGGTTTTCCCTGGCTTTAGTAGGGAGTTAATGGCATGCCAGAATTATTGTGGATTCTTTGAATATTTGCTTGGGCACTAAGAAATTAATTTTGTTTGTTTATTTTGGATTCTGCCTTGGCCTCATTTCAAAGCTGTTGATAGTATTGCCTGGAGCTAGGGCTATTGTCAGTTTTCCAGATTTTCCAGGCTTTATCTCTGGCTTTTAGCAAAGCTCTAGTGTCCTTACTTAGCCAGGGTACATAGTTGGCCTTAACTCTGATCTTTCTGCTGGGAGCAAGATTGTTAAGAATGTTAGAGAAGGTAGTATTGAAGTATTCTACTGCATGGTCTAACCCTAGTGTTCTTAGTGGTTCCCAGTTACAGTGGCTTAGGACTGTAGTTAGGTATTGTGGGGTAAGGTTACGGTCATCTCGTACTATTTTGTATACAACTGGTTTGGGGTAATTAGAGTGTTTGTGGAGTAGGAAGGTGGGGAGATGATCACTTAGATCATCTGGGAGACAGCCTACTGTATAATTTTGCTTGAGATAGTTGATTAGTGTCCAGTCCAATGTAGATTTTTTTTTGTTTTTTTTGTCTATTCTAGTTGGTTCTTCAATTAGTTGAGAGAACCCCCTATAAGTTGATATGTGTAGAGTGGCTGCTGGAATTACAGGCTGTCCAGTCGATGTTTAGGTCACCTAGTAGGATTGTTTCCTGCGGTAGGTTGTCCTTTGTCGAGTGTAGGATGTCTTCTATTATGAATGAGTTATTGCCTGGAGGTATGTAGCAGCATATTATATTGATCTTCTTGGTGTTTCTTTAGGAGACGACAGAATATAGGACTTCACAATTTTGAAATGTGAGTGGTGTGGTGTGCAGGAGCTGGAGGTTAAAGGTGTTTTTAAAGAGAATGGCTGCTCCTCCTCCTTTCCTGCTTGTTCTATCAGATCTAAGTGTATTATACCCTGGAGGGAGAAAGTCTTCATCCTGGATACTGGGTTTAAACCAGGTCTCTGTAATGGTGAGTATATCAGGGTTGAAGTGGGCTATGAATGCATGTAGGTCTGTTATCTTGTTAGTAATGCTTCTTGTGTTGAGATTTAGGATCAGCAGGTCAGATGTTTGTTTGGCTGTGAGGGGACCTGGATTTGGGTGAATGTCACCAGAGATTAGCAGAGTTTGTAGGAGTGTCAGTATATGCTTTTTAATATTAATTGTTTGTGAGCTTGGTCTATGTGTGTTTTTCCTAGTGTAATGAGTTGGTTTTATGATTGTATATGCATACATTGTAGTTGTGAGATTTATAATTGTAGGGCAGATGTTGAAATGTGAGTGGGTTTGAGAGGGAGGGCTAGTGTGGGTAGTATGATAAGAGTAATTGTGCAGTGGTTGGTCTGTTTGTAAGGAAGTGAGGAAGGTTAGTGATAGTAGAGCTAGTGATAGGGATGTCAGTGTCTGTAACATGACAGTCCTTAGAGTGAATGCTGTAATTAGTATTCTTGGTTGGTTGTGTGTAAGGGTGGAGGTGAATTGGCTTGGAATGTGTTATTGGGAGTGGGATCAGTGTAGGAAGTAATTGGATTGGAGGGTGGGAGGGAGGTGAGAATAGTGGGTTGAGTTAGAGATTAGGCAATTAGGGGTTGGACTAGTGGTCAGGTGATTAGGGGTTAGAGTAAAAGTAGAGGTAGTGGGGGCAGGTGGAAATTGGGGGCAGGGTAGTGGAGCAGAGTGAGTGGAGTGAACGGAATGGGCACACTTGCTCCGCAGGGCTGAGAGTGAAAACTATCAGTAGAGGACTAAGGAAAAGTATGTGGAATCAAGCATTTAACTTTATTGAATGGGGTTATCAATAATGCAACTATGGGGTGATTGTACACTAAACCTAATTAATAGGGTTAGGTAGGTATTTTAATATGTTTGCAGCAATTATTTAACTGGGATAAATAAGTTACTGTTAAATATTAGTAGACTGAAATATAGACAGGCAGAGCCATGTAGTCATGACTATGAGGAATTTACTTTAACCAGATTTTGACCGGAGTTTAGACTGGGGTAAATTTTGGGAGCCCTAAGTGTTGTGCACACTATAGAATGATAAAAAAAATGCTCTAATCACCGATTATGTATACAACAGTATTCACCTATGTGAAAAGCTTGAAATGGGTAGCCTTGTTGCTCCTTTTCTGTTTGTGTGAAACCTGTCCAGTAACAAGTGAGTGGTCAAAATCTGTTTTTGTTTATGTCCTCGAAGGGGGCGGGGGGCACTTCCAGGAGAAAATTCCTTGTAATTACCTAGAAAAGATAAAACAGTAAGGTTATGAGCAAGGAAGAGGTAATACAGTAAAATGTACAGAGAATACATAAGACAGATACATAGTACAAGAAACTGGTATTCAAGCAGAAATAATACTTAACAGAATTAAGTCGTATTTTAAGGAATATATATATAGATTCAGGTTGCACCCTAGCAATACAATTCAGTAAGCATTAATCTTGGTTACACAAGCAAAGCTTATGGTAGCAATACACAGGTTAAATAATAAACACACCACTGATGCCATGGCTGTTCCTATGAAGCCCTTCTACTGGCTTAGGACTCTCAAAGTGCATCTGTCTTAGTAGACACAGTATTAGCAGAAAAGAAAACCAATAAATCAGTTATATGCAATGTTGTCAAGATACATGTAAAAAAAATAAAACAGTGACTTTTGAACTAAATCTGCATCTATATCAACATAATTACTAGTTTGCAGCAAAGACATTAACATTAAAAAGCACATTTAACATAGCATTGAATTGTTAAACAAATGCAGTTTGTGAGGGTAGGTTAGCTTCATTCACATATTATAGTAAGAGAGGAGTATAAAAAGTGAGGTAACAAGTTAAGAAATGACAACATAAAATCACAAATTCAGTACAGTACAATATGTTTTAGGAAGCTGCAGTTATTTAAGCTCCGGACCAAGACAGTGGTACTGTGCAAGCATACTGTATGCAGTATGCTTTTGAATAAAATCTTAATTAATACATGCCAAGGTATACAAGATTAACATCATTACTTCTGTAAGCAGCCTGAGAAAGAGGACTGCATATATCAATCGTCATAAAAATGAACAGCTTGTTTAAATAGGTAATGACTTGGTCTGCTCATAGAGGTGTGTTGTCTATATTGTAATTAGCTTATGTATTTGCTTTTATAAAGGAATTAACCCCCCCCCCATGATTTTTGTTCATCTAATGTGTCTCCATGGCTCTGGCAACAATCTTTTGTGTGTTTTAATAATGTTTGCATTATATCAATGCAGATTTTTGAATCAATAATTGCTCAGAATTTGCAGTCCTCCACAAGGCTGTTTTGACAAAGGATGTGTACATTGTTCTTGACTTCTAACACTTAAATATTGAACAGGAAAGGGCCTAGTACAGAATCCTGAGATACAGACCTGGTCACTGGAATTGCAATACAGATGAATTTACACACTTATACATTATCTGTCTTGTATGTGCTCCAGTTGTGTACCCACTTGGTGACATAGGTGTTCATGCCCACTTGAGACAGTTTTGCTGTAATATGTGTATGTAGGTTTATGCCAAATGCCTTGTCCAGGTCAAGTTATTCAGGATGATAGTGTTTTCCTCATGCATGGCCTTAGTGACCTTCTTGAAGACATCAAATAGATGTAACAGACATGATGTAGCCTTACCACGTCAAACATGGGTATGGTACACAGTCAGGAGATTACCTGTGTCCTTTTTGATAATGTTCATGATGACTTGCTGTCTACCTCACAGATGAGGAAAGTCAGGAATATGGATCTATAACCATGCATCAGGTGATGGTCCCTCCCAGTCAGATGGAGGCATGTTGTTGCACACTCTTTTATGAGAACATAGGTTGTTTGGAGCCTGTGTTGAAGTAGGGATCCAACTGTGCCTGCTAGATCAGATTTTAAGTCATGCTATAGGCAACCTGAGATGTTGTCAGGGCCCATTGATTCTGTGTTATTAGCTATAGAGAGTGCACATATGAGCTCCCCTCCTGAGCATGAAAACTGAGTAATGTTTGCTGATATACTTAGGCCTATGGCCAGTGGTGACAGATGAATGAACTATGAGACAAACAGCTAGCAGATTGTCCATTTACTGTGGTTGACAATGTCTGGTGGCATCCACAAACAGCTCTTTGCTTAGTTGTGTATTCCTCTTAACATTTCACATTTATTGAAATAATGATTTGTGAAAATACCTCCAAATACAGCCCTGGTCATGCATCACATTCTACTCATGGTAATGTTCACACAGTCATGCAGCTGTACCATTGTCACGTAATTACAGAAATTGCACAACATATGCCTGTGAAAGCTATGTTTGAGTGGCCTGATGCCATATAAGGACACATTACAAATCAGTGGCCCTTGCAGAACATTTCATGACATAAATGCTAATAGTCACACAGTGGTGCTGCTAACCACCTCAATAATCCTTGGGAAAAGCAACATAACTGCACATACAATGAATTACACAAGGATGCAATTGAATCAAAATGTGATATTGTGTATATCTCAGCATTACAACATGTGGATGAAAGGAGATTTATGTGCACATGTAATCAGCATGCATTTATGTTAATGTCTGCCACAGAGCATTTAGTGATGGTACGTAGACATAAGGATGCCTGTGTCACTGTGATGGTGGAATGAGAACTGAGTAGAATGTTAGTCTGCTCCATTACAACACATGTCCTAATAAGCTAACAATATACATACAAGTGTATCACACCTTGAAAACAGTTCTCATGAGGCATATTACTACAGCTGTTATAGAAGGAGCATGTAATGAAATGGCAGCAGTGATCATTAATGCATAAGCTCATATCACAGATTGTAATAGCTCATATCACAGATTGTAATATGCTCTTGCAGCCATACTGTACATCCACACCTCAGCAAAGGCCATGTCAATGGCATCAGCATTGACATGTCAAATATTCATAGGGTCATAGGACATTATTAAGCTAACAGCTGACATCAAATAAAATCCTAGCCATTATTATGC
Source organism: Protopterus annectens (assembly GCF_019279795.1). Classification (NCBI taxonomy): domain Eukaryota; kingdom Metazoa; phylum Chordata; order Ceratodontiformes; family Protopteridae; genus Protopterus; species Protopterus annectens. Next base: position 103,220,528 of record NC_056748.1, read on the forward strand.
CATTTAAAACAAACTCCCTATATCTATATGATGGAAGATGGTAAGACTGTTGTGCCTGTGTATGTATTTGGTGGATTGCATTACATACTGCCTCTCTCTGTATGTGACGTGTACCAGCCCATGACAGAATTAGCAATCACACATACAGTGGTCTGGAGATGGCTTGCAGAGGTTCATAGAAAGACTTTGCTTCATGATGTGTGCATGCATATTTGACACAAGGATATCCTCCATGCCTCTGCAGGAGGGATTTCATATGGCCAGAGGAAAAAAGAGGGTGGTGGATGCATTGCACTATGTTAAAGGTTCTCCTAAGGGGTAGTGAAATGAAGAGTGATTCCAAAGATCATACGATGACCATAATGTGCCACCAATGACACCCAGCAGTAGACCAGGTCTGATTTGAACATTACACCTGTGTAGGCATAGAAGATGAATGCCATGCAATGTAACAGTAGCACCACCACCACATATGTCTGACTTTAACACTGTTGTGCTACACTTTATGGAATTTGACAACATTATTGTATACTGAGAATAATATGGTGGGAGACGTGTCTGACATGGATGTGGAGTCGCATCTCTTTGGAAAATTGTCTCAAACATCATATGTAGATGCATACACACTCAAGTTGCCATGTGTCTTATTAGAACCCCTATATATCTAGGTAAAGTACCTTGAAAAACATAGTATTTAATATTACTGCCACAGCACAAGTTTGTCTTGAACACTGTCAGAGTGCATGTTATACAGGATGTCATCATCAGTGTATGTTGCAAGAAGATGTTTGGAAAAGGGTTAGACATAGCTGTGGACTCTCATGTTGTTCTAAAGTTGCACCATACTGATTATTGAATGCAGTTGACTGCAGTGAGATTAGAACCCCAACCTATATATCTGCATAACTGAGTACCTAACACAAGTGCCACAGCACAAGCCTTGCTTCTTTGCTGTCAGACAGCACTTCATAGTTGATGACTTTAGCAGTATCCAGTGAGAAGACGTTGGCAGTAGGAGTGACTCACATGCTGGTCTAAAATGGTCTCTTGAATATCAACTAAGTAAACATAGACACACACACACACACACACACACACACACACACACACACACACACACACACACACACACACACAGACGGCAGTGAGATTAGAAACAGTGCCTAACTAAGTACATCATATAGAGAACTTGATACTTAACACAAGTACATGTCACAAGTATGACTTTTATATAGCTGCTGGGCAATTTATAGTGGGCGACATCACCACTGGATGTTTGAGAGGAGATGTTGTGAGGCCTGTATGAAATTAATGTGTAGGCATGTACGACTGCCAAAATATACAGACTGCATTACTCCCTGTAGGATACAAAGTTAAGCTCTTCTGCCTACATATACACACACAATGAAATTGAAAATAGAGTGTAGAAGGGTCACCAGCCAAGGATTGATGTACACTCAAATTGTGCTGCCGAATCACCAACAAACGAATAATCCAAGGTCCATAAACGTATAACAAAAACGATTTATTGAAATCACAATACACAACGTCGACCTAGGTTTCGTTCATGAAATGAACTTCTTCAGAACAACTTACTGAACTGCATAACTTCATTATATACCTAAACGCCCAATCCTAATTGATGCCTATTATTCCATCAATTTGTTAAGCATACTCTAAATGAACTTAAAAAACCTTAAAAACAAATTTTTAAAAACAAATTTAAGGCAGCACATAATCCGATACAATGCCCATATACCCTATACTTGTAAATGTTTGCCTTACTTGAATATTAAATTTACAAATGATATGTGTTGATACATATAAAAAATAAAAAATATATAAAATATATATATATATATAATGAATATGACAAATGCATTATAGATACATGTACTGAGAATAATATATGTATATGTATGTATTCTAAAAAAATATATATATATATATGCATAATGAAATCAAAAATGTGTGGACTTGGTGATTCTTTTAGGTTGTTGTTAAACACTAAAAACCCAATACACCCATAGGGCCTGTAATTAATTTTTAAATATAATACGTGTGAGAGTTTACAAAAAATATATATGTATATGTGAAATTTATAAATATTATAAATATTATGAATATTGAAAACTGGTTTAAAACTTATTATAAAACTGCTTAGACTTGATTTGACTTCTGTACATATATAAATTAAATTATTAACAATACATACTTATATTAATACATGGATAAATAAATAAATAAATAACCATATACAATAATAATAAATTATTGTTAAAAGACAATACTTATTTTAAATATATCAAAATTGATAATAATAAAAAATATATATATATGCATATATATATACACAGCATATATATATAAATAATAATAATATATATTGTATAAAACATCAACACCCTTTGATATTTTTCATCCTGAGAATGGGCTTAATACTAATAAATTCATTGAGACCAGGGTGTTGATGAGCATTTAACATTATTTGCATCCGCAATTCTAAGACCTCTAAATTATATTTTGTTATCTTTCCTTGAGGGTCAAAAGGTTGGTGTGACACACCAAAAAACTTAAAACTATGTTCTGCATATTGATTAACATGTCTAGCTAATGCATTTGTTAATTTTTTATTTTTGATATCTAGTAAATGCTCTCTAATACGATCTCTCAAATGCCTGCTAGTTTTGCCTACATAAAAACCTTCGCATTGTTGACATGTTGCAATGTACACAACATTAGTAGAAAAACAATTGATGTTGTGATTGATCTTAATGTTGTGTCTATTTACTATCACATTTGTTCCAGTGTTTAACAGGTACCTACAAGTTGAACACCTGCCACATTTGAAATTGCCTGAAGGTTTATATGAATAATTTTTAACGTTGACATTTAAACTTTCAAACAAATCCTGAAAAGATGTATCTTTCTTGTATACAAAGGTCACTTGTCCTTTGAATATTTCACCCATAGTCTTGTCAGCTTTTATCAGATTCCAATTTTTATTAACTATATTCTTTACACTGCTTGATGTGTTATTAAATGTTGTAATATACAATGGAATATTATTACTTATATATTTTTTCAAATCAAATTGTTGATCCTTACACTTATTAATATTAGATATTTCACCTGTATTATTCAATAAAGCTTTATAAAATCCAATATGTCTCTTACCAATCACTTCCTTTGCAATGTTTCTACAAAATTCATTAGGATAACCCTATTTAAAAACAATGAAATAATGTATTCTATTTCTTGTTCGAAGTCCACCTCCTCACTAACAATTCGCGCTGCCCTCACCATCTGGCCTTTAACCACGGCCTTTTTCTGGTGATGAGGGTGCCAACTGTCATAATGTAAATACGAATTTGAGAAGGTGGACTTCCTATATATTTTAGATACAAGCTTATGTTTAATTTTATCATAATTTAACTGTATATCTAAATAACTAATATTATAAGAACTGGTTTCATATGTAAAGCTTAAAAAATCTACACTACCATTAATATAATTTAAAAAAGTATTGAGTGCTGATTGTTCTCCTTTCCATATGATAATTAAGTCATCTAAAAAACGACCATAAAATTTGACATTATTAATGAATAAATCCGAATTAAATAAATAATTCAATTCCCAAAAAGTCAATACAAAGTTAGCAAAACTGGGTGCACACGCTGCACCCATAGCTACTCCACTAATTTGTTTATAGTGAACTCCTTCAAAAAATATAAAATTATTTTTGAGAACCATTTCCATGAGTTTAACTATAACATTGACCTTGTTCTGATCGTATAAATTTGTATGATACAATTGCTCCTCTAACCATTCTAACCCTTTATCATGTGGTATAACCGTAAAAAGGTTACAAACATCTAATGTAACAAAAATATCCCCCTCTTCAAACTGTATAACCTTGATTTTGTTCAAAAGGTCCCAAGAATCCTTGAGAATGTGAGGGAAATACTCAATACCTGGTTTTAAATGAAAATCTAAAAATTGACTAATGAAATGTGTCTTACTTCTTTTACCATCAACTATAGGTCTGAATTGTAAATTATTCAGACCTTTATGTATTTTGGGAATTCCAAAAATACCGCTAATCACAGGGAAATCATTTTTCAAAAATTGCCACTCTTCTTCATCTATTTCCCCTTGGAATAGCATGTCAAATAATGCATTGTCAATTCTTTTGTATGCTATAATTATCTCATTTTTACTGAGTTGTTCATATGTGTCCCCTTCTAGCAAGACATTCATATAAGACACATAATCCTCATAATTGACTATAACTATGCCACTGCCCTTATCGGGTTTCATAATTCTGATACCTGGAGTTGAAATTATGGTTTTTAAATTGGCTTCTTCTTGAGTAGTTAGATTCCTGATCCTATTATATTTCCTGTTTCTATTGTTAATGGTATATTGGTTAAAAACATCCCTAAAATCATTTTCAGTTACTTTTTCAAAAAATGCCACTTTATCATTCATGGGTGGATTATAAAAACTGGGTTTTGATAATTTGTTTACACCTAACTGTCCACTATCCCAATTACTACTCTGGTACAAAACCTTTAGATTCAATTTCCGAGTAAATAATTTTAAATCCAATATTGTATTAACCACATTGCCCATCTTACAAGGGACGAAACTAAAACCTTTAGAAAAAAGATTGACACATTCATTGTTAAAATTTTGATTTGTATAATTATATAATTTAAAATCGCCTTTAGTATTAGTAACTATTTTAGGTCTAACAAACAACCCGCATTCATTTGATGATACTTGCTTATCAATCTCCTTTATATTGCCATCATTATTACACATATTTCCTGCACTGTTATACCTATACATTGCATTATTACTGTTAACCTCAGTATTATCAAACATTCCATCATATGCATGTATAGATAAATTACATAATGCATCACTATTCTCTGTACTTAAATTAAAAGAAACATGTTCTATAACATTATCAGACACACCAATGTCTTTTTGTTGTTCATCATATTCATTATTATATAACAAAACTGACTCCAAATGTACATTGTCTATATTAACATCCTCATCCCAGCTGTCCTCAGAAATGTCTGCACCAAAATTTTGTATTAATATAGAGTCATTACCCATGCATTGTCCTTTATCAACTCCCCCAGTTGTGCTGATATAATTATCAGACAAATCAAAGTCTGTTCGCTGTTGATCATTTTCATCATTAGCCAAAACTGTCTCTAGACAAGCATTCCCTGTATTAACAACATTGCTATTGTAGTTGTCACCTCTGTCCGAACGAATGTTTTGTATAATAGTAGAGTCATTAAACATGCATAGTCCTAGGTCAGTACCTGATGTTATTTCGCATACAAGGTCACCTTGCAAAATATTATTACTACGATAATTCAAACATGTTATACTGTTTCCACTTTTGGTATCTGTTTGCGAAACTTCTGATGTAAAAAAGGGAGTTCCGCTATTTACCGTGACCTGTATATCTGTCTGTTGTATATTATTCTCTGACATGAACAATGTATTGTCCCTGTGCATGTTATTAAACAATTTATAGTCATTTATATTTATAGTCTTTATATTGCATGGTGAGTTTGAAATGTATTTCTTACCAAAAACCTCCGTATGGCGGACGCCAGCGGCTACTTGCGCGTCCCCCATGCGTTTTTTTGTTGCTGTTGAAAATTGACTCTTTTATTTCTTTCATAGTCCCTTTTCGGTTTGGCCCCTGTGAAATCATATTCATCGTCAAACTCATGCTGATATTGATCCCTTAATCGTTTAGATCTTCTGAGTCCTTCACGTTCTCCAGGGCTGCCATAATGCCGATAACCTTCAGTTTCCGATGGAAGAGGGGAAGTGATGTCATCAAGCTCATCCATACGAGTGCTACCACCTTCTGATCTACCTTCACTGTTATTACCTCGTAATGCCGGTTTTGATTTAGGGTAAACCATACCCGAAGAATATACCTTTTTATCCCGGTTGATCTTATTCTGTTTCTTATCATAAATTACATTGCAACTGTGCTCTACTTCTTTGATTATATTGACATAGTTGGTATAATAATTATCGAATAGGAGATCCTGACTAATGTAGTTGTTTAATGTATCCAATTCTGCCATCAACATGTCAATTTTCTTGTCATTGAAAGTTATCATGATTTCCATGATGGCTATACCTGTTCTATTGAAAAGCTCATGTAATTCCTTGAGCATGTCAGGATCTTGTTCACTGCCATTTGGGTATCTCCACAACCGTAATCCTTTTGGTACTAACCCTAATTCTATGTTTTTACGAAGATATCCGTTTTCCATCTGTGTTCTTTTGAGTTTAAATAATTTTACTTCAAAAGAACGTAACCATTCTTTCATATTTCCCTCTATGACTTGTTTACTCCTGCTCACCGGTGTATGTTTTGAAGTAAACGAATATTGATTTAATTTCCAGGAATCGACACAAACTGGTTTTGATTGTTCCTTTGGCGGCATTATTTGACTATGCTGCCTGTTACTGTGGATGACCACACTGCTTGATGTAGAATTTACCGATGCAGATGTAGGTTGAGTAAGCGGCAAACCTAGACTATCCGTAGGATCCATATGGGTCTGGGCATTGTTCATTAGTTGCTGAATTAACGCCGTATGCATTTTTAACTGCTCATTCATTTGTTTGAGTAACAATCCTACCTCGACTGCGTCGCCTTCTTCCTCCATGATGCCAAACACTAAAAACTAATAACCAGTCTCAAACAATGAAATTGAAAATAGAGTGTAGAAGGGTCACCAGCCAAGGATTGATGTACACTCAAATTGTGCTGCCGAATCACCAACAAACGAATAATCCAAGGTCCATAAACGTATAACAAAAACGATTTATTGAAATCACAATACACAACGTCGACCTAGGTTTCGTTCATGAAATGAACTTCTTCAGAACAACTTACTGAACTGCATAACTTCATTATATACCTAAACGCCCAATCCTAATTGATGCCTATTATTCCATCAATTTGTTAAGCATACTCTAAATGAACTTAAAAAACCTTAAAAATAATTTTTAAAACAAATTTAAGGCAGCACATAATCCGATACAATGCCCATATACCCTATACTTGTAAATGTTTGCCTTACTTGAATATTAAATTTACAAATGATATGTGTTGATACATATAAAAAATAAAAAATATATAAAATATATATATATATATAATGAATATGACAAATGCATTATAGATACATGTACTGAGAATAATATATGTATATGTATGTATTCTAAAAAAATATATATATATATATGCATAATGAAATCAAAAATGTGTGGACTTGGTGATTCTTTTAGGTTGTTGTTAAACACTAAAAACCCAATACACCCATAGGGCCTGTAATTAATTTTAAATATAATACGTGTGAGAGTTTACAAAAAATATATATGTATATGTGAAATTTATAAATATTATAAATATTATGAATATTGAAAACTGGTTTAAAACTTATTATAAAACTGCTTAGACTTGATTTGACTTCTGTACATATATAAATTAAATTATTAACAATACATACTTATATTAATACATGGATAAATAAATAAATAAATAACCATATACAATAATAATAAATTATTGTTAAAAGACAATACTTATTTTAAATATATCAAAATTGATAATAATAAAAAATATATATATATGCATATATATACACAGCATATATATATAAATAATAATAATATATATTGTATAAAACATCAACACCCTTTGATATTTTTCATCCTGAGAATGGGCTTAATACTAATAAATTCATTGAGACCAGGGTGTTGATGAGCATTTAACATTATTTGCATCCGCAATTCTAAGACCTCTAAATTATATTTTGTTATCTTTCCTTGAGGGTCAAAAGGTTGGTGTGACACACCAAAAAACTTAAAACTATGTTCTGCATATTGATTAACATGTCTAGCTAATGCATTTGTTAATTTTTATTTTGATATCTAGTAAATGCTCTCTAATACGATCTCTCAAATGCCTGCTAGTTTTGCCTACATAAAAACCTTCGCATTGTTGACATGTTGCAATGTACACAACATTAGTAGAAAACAATTGATGTTGTGGTTGATCTTAATGTTGTGTCTATTTACTATCACATTTGTTCCAGTGTTTAACAGGTACCTACAAGTTGAACACCTGCCACATTTGAAATTGCCTGAAGGTTTATATGAATAATTTTTAACGTTGACATTTAAACTTTCAAACAAATCCTGAAAAGATGTATCTTTCTTGTATACAAAGGTCACTTGTCCTTTGAATATTTCACCCATAGTCTTGTCAGCTTTTATCAGATTCCAATTTTTATTAACTATATTCTTTACACTGCTTGATGTGTTATTAAATGTTGTAATATACAATGGAATATTATTACTTATATATTTTTCAAATCAAATTGTTGATCCTTACACTTATTAATATTAGATATTTCACCTGTATTATTCAATAAAGCTTTATAAAATCCAATATGTCTCTTACCAATCACTTCCTTTGCAATGTTTCTACAAAATTCATTAGGATAACCCCTATTTAAAAACAATGAAATAATGTATTCTATTTCTTGTTCGAAGTCCACCTCCTCACTAACAATTCGCGCTGCCCTCACCATCTGGCCTTTAACCACGGCCTTTTTCTGGTGATGAGGGTGCCAACTGTCATAATGTAAATACGAATTTGAGAAGGTGGACTTCCTATATATTTTAGATACAAGCTTATGTTTAATTTTATCATAATTCAACTGTATATCTAAATAACTAATATTATAAGAACTGGTTTCATATGTAAAGCTTAAAAAATCTACACTACCATTAATATAATTTAAAAAAATATTAAGTGCTGATTGTTCTCCTTTCCATATGATAATTAAGTCATCTAAAAAACGACCATAAAATTTGACATTATTAATGAATAAATCCGAATTAAATAAATAATTCAATTCCCAAAAAGTCAATACAAAGTTAGCAAAACTGGGTGCACACGCTGCACCCATAGCTACTCCACTAATTTGTTTATAGTGAACTCCTTCAAAAAATATAAAATTATTTTTGAGAACCATTTCCATGAGTTTAACTATAACATTGACCTTGTTCTGATCGTATAAATTTGTATGATACAATTGCTCCTCTAACCATTCTAACCCTTTATCATGTGGTATAACCGTAAAAAGGTTACAAACATCTAATGTAACAAAAATGTCCCCCTCTTCAAACTGTATAACCTTGATTTTGTTCAAAAGGTCCCAAGAATCCTTGAGAATGTGAGGGAAATACTCAATACCTGGTTTTAAATGAAAATCTAAAAATTGACTAATGAAATGTGTCTTACTTCTTTTACCATCAACTATAGGTCTGAATTGTAAATTATTCAGACCTTTATGTATTTTGGGAATTCCAAAAATACCGCTAATCACAGGGAAATCATTTTTCAAAAATTGCCACTCTTCTTCATCTATTTCCCCTTGGAATAGCATGTCAAATAATGCATTACATACATAATGCATTACAATACATATACACACACAAGTTAAGTGCACTGAGTAACCCCTACCTTACTAAGTACACCAGCTTGAGAGCTCAGTACGTAATGCAAGCTCCATGGCACAAGTCTGACTTTTGCAATGCTACTGGACAATTTATAATGGATGACGTTATCACTTCACATTTGAGCAATGATGTTGGGAGACCTGTATGAAATGGATGGATAGCCATGTACTACTATCAAGATATCAGTTCTGCATGAGACTGGATTGATGGTAGTAGGATACAGACTAATGTTACTCTGACTATGCACACACACTTACAGATACATAGAGGCACACACATAATGTAGCTGCTGTGCTAATTTAACACGTCTATGTATTTTGTTCCCATCTGTAAAATGCAGTATTTAATGACTGTAACACCCAGAAGTATGCATTTGTCCTGTCATAGTGGTCCTTATTGATGACACCATCATCATTATATGATGGGATTAACATATCCTGTTATGAGAGTGGTCTGCAACGTGTGTATATATGTACTATTTCTTGTTGTGTTTCCAATGTGCAGGTAGACTTTAAAAGACAGCTTCTCCAACTACATGCAAAAAGCTGTCAGAAATGCATGTAGCAGAAATAAGATATAAACAGTTGTTTTCCAGTATGCCATGTGCACACTTAAATTGTCACATATGGATACATACATTTTTTTCAAACACCTTTATTGAATTAACATTTGTGGCATAGCTAAATTTACAGCTCAGCAAGCTCCTGTCTGGTGCACTGCAGTGTTCTATAGCAGCAGAGAGACAAAAAGAGACTTTGGAGTGATTAAGTATCATTTTTCTGCATTTTCTTGCTGCCGTTGGCTAATTCCGCCTAAAACACCAATTTTCTAGAGTTTCTGTGATTTAAAAAGCTTGTTTCAACTACATATTGTACTTATTTTACTGCCTGCACTTTAACAAAGTCATTTTTGTGTTTAAATTGACTGTTTAACTGTTGTAGGCAACACACTCAAGTGTGATAGCCATTTATGTGCATTTCAAGTATTTTTTTGATTGTATCTGCTGTATTTTCTGAAAAAAACAAAACAAAAAAACAGAATGTACTTGTTTTCCTGCCTCTCTAAGCTAGTATAGTCCAGTTTTCAGGTTAGTGCTGAATTCAGGGCTGTGTTACAAGTTTCTGTGTTTGCCCATACCTTACTTTGATAGAAGGAAGTTTCTCTGTTTACTGTAAGAGGGAGAGTTTGAGCAGCCTATCTGTCCCTGGAGGAGTAGTTTCAGCCCAGAAATTAGTAGTTTATTGGCCATTTTGGGCTAATTTATATCTGTTTCATTTCCCTGCTATAAAACACACATTTGCAAGGTTTTTGCGCTTGTATACAGCTCAGCAAGCTCCTGCCTGATGCCCTGCAGAGTTCTACAGCAACAGAGAGACAAAAGAGAGACTTTGGAGTGATTAAGTATCATTTTTCTGCATTTTTTGCTGCCTTTAGGTAATTCCACCTAAAATGCCAATTTTCTAGAGTTTCTGTGATTTAAAAAGCTTGTTTCAGCTACATATTGTACTTATTTTACTGCCTGCACTTTAACAAAGTCATTTTTGTGTTTAAATTACCTGTTTAACTGTTGTAGGCTACACACTCAAGTGTAATAGCCATTTCTGCACATTTAAAGAGTTTTTTGATTGTGTCTGCTTTATTTTCTGAAAAAAAAAAACAAAATAAAAAAACAAAAAAAAAAATACTTGTTTTCCCGTCTTTCTAAACTAGTATAGTCCAGTTTTCAGGTTAGTGCTGAATTCAGGGCTGTGTTACACGTTTCTGTGTTTGCCCATACCTTACTTGGATAGAAGGAAGTTTCTCTATTCACTGTAAGAGAGGGAGCTTTGAGCATCCTATCTGTCCCTGGAGGAGTGGTTTCAGCCCAGAAATTAGTAGTTTATTGGCCATTTTTCAGCTAATTTCTATCTCTTTCATTTCCCTGCTATAAAACCCTCATTTGCACAGTTTTGCACGCCGGGCAGTGCCGGTTAGCAAGGGTATGACTATTCCCAGCTCCACAAAGTCTACTCTTCAATTTTTCCCTTGGAACTAGACAAACTTTCAACTTAAGCACTCAAACCATTCACTTCTCATCCTGTCACTTGCTCAAAACTCATAACAAGCACTAATAAACCTTAGCACTAGACCCCCTTATACTGTAGAAAAGGACAAGGCTCTCTATTCGACCTTACCAGCCAATCAGTAAAAACGTTCACTGTACCTAACCAGGCATGTCCAAAGGGCAGTTTCAGGTGTACTCTCTGGTTCAAATGGCGAATATGGGCATTTTGAGGCAATGTTACAATTGCCTCATGTACACAGACAACCCTCTCCTCCTACCACCAAACACTGATACATGCGAGAGATGCAATTATACAGCCAAACTGGATGCTAAGCTCGCTCAACCCAAGACTGGACCACGCAGTCAAGAGGAGAAGGGAATTACTTGCATCACACCACCAGTCTCACACAGACCTATGAAACCAGCACTGGGAAAAAACACACATAAATACATAAAAATATACTTGGAGGCTCTAAATAAAAATATGCAAAAGCAACAGAGATCTCCAAAGCAGACATCCAAGCAACCTACACCCCCCCCAACACAAACCATGAAACACATACTTCACAAAACCAGTGTGCCACGCAATCACAGCCCTCAAGGCAAAATAACATACCCAACACACTAGTAATAGGTGACTCTATAGTCAGGCACACTGATGTTCCACTCACTAAGCTGAACAAGGAGAAGGTTACTGTTAGCTGCCTGTCTGGTGCCAGGATTCACCACTTAATACAAGCACTCAGGTCACTCCAGAACAAGAACAAATATGACTCTGCCATTGCCATGCTGGTGTGAATGACCTGAGCCGTACCTCCCTGGACTACACGTAAAGAGACAAGAGCTCTCTGATCACGTAGCCCAGGCCAGTATGACCCTGACCCTGAGTAGCATCCTGCCCTCACCAAGAATGATACCATGGTATAGAGAAAAAATTATCAATTTCAACAATTGGCTAAGCTTCTGGTGTCATTCGAAGGGGATCCAGTGTCTGTCAGCATGGGATAACATGCTCAACAAGCCAAGCTGCTTCGCTAGAGATGGCTTGCATCTGTCACCCTTAGACTTTTGAATACTTTCCAAAGCTTATGCTGCCCCCATAGTGCCTTTTTTAGGCAAGACTCAAAAGACAAACCCACTGTCATAAATTGCACAAATAACAAAAAACTGAGGATAATGCTACTCAATGCCAGAAGTCTAAACTTCAAAATGCATGCACTCGAGGCACTCCTCAGTATGGAGAAAATTGATATATGTGCAGTAACAGAAACCTGGTTTAAGGTTCCAGAGAGTACTCCAGCACTACCAGGCTACAACTCATACCATACATTTCGGCCACAAAACCTGGACTGAAATACAAAAGGCAGGGGGCATATCCATATTTATCAAGGATACCCACACCTCCAGGTTAGTGACACAGCACGATGCTTCATAGATCATCCATGCGTAACTAACAATGGGCAAAACTGCTATTCAAATTGTAGCTTGCTACAGATCACCCACCATGTCCCAGGAACCCCATTCCACATTCCTGGAAACATAAAGAATTTCAATTACCCACACATTAACTGAGAGAACTACTCAAGTACAAACTCCCTTGCCCAACATTTCCTAGAATTTATAAACTCAAACTCCCTGGTCAACTGGTCAACACCCCCACCAGAGGTGACAACATATTGGTCCTGGTCATCACCAACATGGGCGACTGGTGTTCCACACTGGAGGTCAACCCCTTGCTGGTTAGATCTCACCATAAACTAATCACTCTGGATATCCACATTCCACCACCACCCTCAGTCAAAGAAACCACCATGAAAAACTTTTCAAAAGCAAACTTCACATTACTTAAGACCGAGGTGGGAAGTTTCAAAGCTTCCATGCTAAATGATAACATCGTCCAAGCTGCAAAATCCTTTACTAATGCACTCTATGGGCATCTACAAAAATGCATGGATCGTGCTATCCACAACAAAACCAAGACTCACTCCTCCAAGAAAAGGAAACCAGTCTGGTGGACCCCTGCCATAAACAAGCTATACAATAGGAGGAGGAAACTTGTACAGAAAAGAGTAAAATCCCAAGAAGGGAAGACATCCCTGATCAGTATCAGCAAGAAACTATGTTCCTTTATAAAATCATCAAAGGCTAGCTTCGAAAGAAAAATTGCCATGGACTCCAAAGATACCCACAAGACATTCTTTAGCTATGTCAAGAATCTAAGTGGCAATTCCCAGATCTGCTCAGAGTTAGTGCAGAATGGCACAAAATACACTGAAATGACTGATATAGCCAACATCTTGGCAGACAGGTTCAGCGCAAACTTCACCCCACTCTCACCCCCTAAAGGGCCCATAACTATACCAGAAGAATGTAGTGCCCCTGAAATCACAGACACTCAGGTTAAAACAGCCCTCTCCAAAGCCAAAAACAGAGCATCAATGGGACCGGACGGTGTCGCAGGCTGCATCCTACACGAGCTCAAAGATGAAATAACCCCTCACCTAAACACACTGTTTAAACTCAGCCACTCCACAGGGTACGTGCCCACAGAATGGCACACAGCCACGGTTATTCCACTCCACAAAGGTGGAGCCACAAGAGATCCTGGGAACTATTGCCCTATAAGCCTGACTAGCTTGGTCTGCAAAGCTATGGAGCGCATCATCATGGATCTCATTAACAGAGACATTGGGAACCTCCAAACACTTGACCCTACCCAGTTTGGCTTTGTTAAGGGCAGATCATGCCTCCTAAACCTGGTGGACTTCTTTGAGACAGTTACCAAGGCTATAGATGAGGGAAAGATGGTTCACACAGCCTAACTAGGCCTTGCAAAGGCCTTTGACACCATTCCCCATTCAGATAGTATAGACAAGCTCACCAGACTGAACATAAACCCCTACATCACGAGATGGGTTGCCAACTGCCTCATGGACAGAACCCACATGATAAGAGTTGCGGGAGCTAGGTCTGACTTTAAACTGGTTACAAGTGGCATTCCCCAGGGCTCAGTCCTAGGACCCCTCCTGTTCGGCATATACTTCTCAGAGGTACAGGCAAGCACAGGAAGACTATGGCTGACCAAGTTTGCAGACGACTGCAAACTAGGGGCTATAACTGACTCTCCGGCTGACACAGACATCCTCCAAAAGGGTTTCACTGAGACAGATACCTGGTGTCAAAACCATGGCCTCAAGCTAAATGCCAAAAAGTGCGTAGTTATCCCCTTTGGAAAAAACAAAGTACCCACAAACTACCACATAGGTGGTGGCCCCCTAAATATGGAAGACATAATAAGGGATCTGGAGACCCAAGTAGATAGTAACCTCTCCTTTGATAATCACTTTGCCAAAGTGGTTAGAAAATCCTTCTATGCGGCTCACCTAATCACAAAAGGGTTTGCATCCAGATCGAAAGAGGTCATTGGGCCCCCTCTACGCATCACTCATCAGACCCATCATAGAGTACAACAACCCATTTGGGATGTACCTTACAAGACACCTGCAACAACAGGAAAGACCACAGAAGTACCTCACCAAGAGGATCACTGGCCTCAAGCAGATGCCCTATGCAGCTCGACTGAAGAAACTCCAGCTGTACTCGGTTGCATACCGCCTACTCAGAGGTGATCTCTGCCTGACATAAGAGGCCATGTCCAACCAGAATTGTTGGACATGCTCCACCTAAAGAAAACCATACCCCCTCAAGCCACATGCTCTAGGGATCTAAACCTCACCACAGCAATAAATAGGATGTGCTGGAGGGATAGATTTCTGTCCCAGAGACTTCCCATGCTCTGGAACAAGATTCCAATCTACATTAGGCAGAGCTCCTCGCTAACCCTCTTCAAGAGAAACTTTGACGAGTGGATGGGAAACAGAAAGTTTACCCCCGGGATCACTTTAATGGCTCTGCTGGACAGAGGCACAGGGAACTAATCTAAGGGGGCGGCGAAAGCCAACACATTCTGGCTAGGCTTATAAATGCCTTTGCGCAGATAGCCTAGTACCTACCTATGAACCTATTCATATAAAAGTAATCAAATTATATTAACATGATAAACATTATACGTCACATATTTTGCTATATATCATATATCCTTAGCAATATTACCTAAATATTTCAATTTATGACTTTTTTTTTAAACAAGACAAATCTTTATTAAACCATCACTTACTACATGGGCAATCACACATTTATATAAATGAAAACAAACCATACCAACACAATCCTAGTTGCAAGCATTTTACATCACAAACCAGACTGACACACTCCCAGTTGCAAACATTATACATCACTTATAGTCTACCCAATCTTTCTCACTCATTTAAGTCCTGCCTCCTTTTAAACCTCATTCCTTTCTTGTATGTATTGTTCCCACAATTCTCATTTTTTTCCTATATAGTTTTCTCCTACCCTTTTCTAAATATCTCAATTCTAGTTGTTTTATCTCTGATACTATACTCACTACCTCCGGTATAGTTGGTTTAGATTTTGATTTCTATTTCCTAGTAATTGCTCTTTTGGAAGCCACCATTATTAGACACAGCAAGGCCTTACCATGTCTAGACAATTCTGACTCTGTATCATAGCTCAGAAAAATCATCTCCGTCATCCAACCAATCTGCCCACCCAGCATTTCCAACAGTGCATCCTGCAGGGAATCCCTAATGTCTGGCAACTCACAGCACTCCCAGAAAATGTGTTTAAAGTTACCTCTTTCTTCACTTTCACACCTCCAACATTTGTTGTCTGTCTGAGGAAACATACTCTGGAGTCTGCCTGGGGTATACAAACATCTATGTAAACATTTCCAGGCAAAAATCCCAAATCTTCTAAATTTTCTTCCATATTTGAGAGACATACATATACCCTCTCATTGTTTCTTTGCAAATTGCTTATCCAATCTGTCTTCCCAATCCTTTCTATCCTCCTCTGATTGATTCTTATAGTTTTTTGTTATCATATCCATGTGTTCATATTTGTGAAAAAATTGCTTCCCACATTAATACATATATAGGACAATCCTGAATGTCTATTTTCACTATAAAGGTGTACACAGTATGTGACAATACAGTTTTGCTATTTATTTATGTAGTGTAGTTGACATTTGGGAACAAGTACTGACAAACCAAGTTTCAGGAGCATGGGTGCAGGTAATGATTGAGTGTAAATATCTGTTCAATCATTAAAAAGTGCCCTCCCTTTGGCTGTGTTTTTACATGGATTGTAATGGGCTGAAGACCAACTGGACAGTAAACACAATTATACAATGACCCCCCCCCCCATTAATATTCCAAAACGTGCACACTGATTGGCTAGAGTGCCCATTGTAAATCCCACAATATACCAACAGAAAAAGGTCCGGTTGCCTGGTCCTTTTTCCGTTGGTATAAAGTGCTCAAAACATTTTTTTTAACAAATAAAAAAAAAAAAAAAAACGGAGCAACAGAGACTTTCTTTTCTACATTGCTTCTGTTTCAAAGCATTGATGTACTGGGTCTGCATGGGATGCAAGTCCTACATGCATGCTCAGTACATCAAAACAAGGAAGCAGTGTACCACAACCAGAAGAACAGTAATTCATCATTATACAAAGACGTTATTTAAGAAAAGTAACTATTTTCTTCTTAAATAATGTGATTGTATAATAGCAATAACCAACTGCGTGGTTGTGGTATATTAAAATTTACCCACGGTTGGCTTTATTTCATCACTCGGGCTTTGCCCTCATGATTAACCCACACCAACCATGGGTAAATCTTCAATATACCACAACACGTCGTCGGTTATTGCTTAAGTAATACATGCTAATGAGCACTATCCGTAGCCTGCTGCTAAGCAGATGGTTTGCATAATCCTTGCCAAAGTGTTCACACATGCAAGATACAGATTGAAAGACTCCTAATTGAACTTGAGAAGTACTTATCCATACTGGCTATGGTAGACCCAGCTAACAGATACCGTGGTGCTCATAATGAGTTCATATAGGAAATGTTGTGTCATACAAGGTATAATCTTAAAACAAGTATTTATATTGCTTTCCCTGTTTGCTCATAGTTAAGCGATGAGCACAAGACTTTGCTTCATGCAGAAAATAATAAGAGTTCTATTGGTTCACATTCACCTCTGTAAAAATGCTAAACAAAGATGCATGACAGTCAGCATTTTGAAAAGTACTGAGTAGAAGAAAAACACCTGCTACCTAGCTGACTCTGTGGCAGAAGGTATAATAGCAGTGAACTCTTATGCTGAGCACAGATGATATGGGGTTCAAATTCAGGTTTATAAGTTTTTAAATATGGATTCATGATGTGATTAAATAATTATGTGATAATTATTGGAAATGAGAGGTGGAATGACTACAGTGAAGTACTGTATAAAAATAGTACTCAAGTGATTTATGTCAACAGTACACATATGTAGTTACATATGCAGTCATCGGTTTAAACATTTTAAATGAAGTTTTTTAATACAAAGGCCTTTATTCTACTTTAACTGTGAGTTTCCTTAGTGAAGTGGGTTTAAACAGCATTGAGAGAAGGTAACTGCACCATGCCATAGGAGTTGAAGGGGCATTTGTCATCACTAGGCATTGGTGCATGATGCGAAACTTTGAGCAAACTCAGAAGACAAAAAGTGAAGGCCTTCATTGGGGTTTTTTATTTGGGGTACAAGTGTTTGTGTGTGATGTGTGATTCTATGTTTTGACTGATTAAAGGTATGAAAATGGGGTCTATATGAAAGTAGTAAAATGAGGGGCAAGCAGGGGGGAAGAACAAAGGGAAAGAAATATAGGAATACGCAGGAGGGAGTTAGGCAAGAACCATAGTTAGCCACTTCTTCAACAGTGTAAAATGCATATGTCTAAAATATTGGTTGAATTTGGACTGTCACCTCAACAAAGATGGATGAGAACAATGCAATCATTTTGTATAGCCAATTGGACTGAATCAGGTGTGTTGAGAAGACGTGCGAAATGGAGAGCTAAGTATGATAATATTTTTTTGGGGAGGCAGCTGTCCACTTTTGAGTACTTATTTCAGTAAGAGAGGAATGTTGGGTAAGGGGCATAGGTATTTCAGGGTTAGGTCAGGTCAGTGGGGTAGGTGAGGAAGCAGATGCAGATGAACAGGACAAACAAGACAAGAGACAGGGATGGTGAGGGACATAGATTGGGGGACACCATGATTGGGGATAGGGAGGGGACATCGGATGACCATGCCCATCAAACATGGGGACAGTGAGAATTTAGTCCTTACCCTCAGAACTGTCATCACCATCCCTCTCCTCAGCTTGCTGTTGGTGTGCTTGATGTTTTCTTTTGCCCAGCATTCCACTGAGCATCTTCTCCATCTGGCTGGTGCTTGCACCTATAGTGCTTTCCACGACCTCACACAGCATGCCTGTCATGTCCTGACAGATGACAAAATCACCACCTCCAACAATATTTCCACAGGGTACCACTGCACCAGCTTGTGGGTAATGCTAATTGATGTGGAGGCCCAAGTAGTTCAGGGGCTGCAGAGACTGTACTGCCAAGTTGGGTCCCACACGTGCTGGGCCTCAGTGCAGCAGCAGTGGGGGGGGGGGCAGGCTTAGCCACACTGGTTGGCCTACCTCCCTGTGCTGTAAATCATTTGGGAGTTGTCAGAAATGGATGACATCAGAATGTTGTAACCACACATATAAAAATTATAAAGAAAAAGAAGGGGTGGGGTAAGAGAAAAAAAAGGAAGATAATTAGTGCCATAGTCTGTGACATACAAGAAATTAGTACAATATAAGTAAGAATAATTATGCTTTTACCTTAAGTATACTTTTTAACAACTACAAACTATGACTGATGATTTTTCTGAGTAATCCTTACAATATGCATATATTGCACATATGCTTGACCAAATAATACAGATTAAGTTAACAGCATGCATGTGTGCTTCTTCTGGATTTTCACAGTTAGGGGTTGCCACAACAAATCACCTGTCTGCTCATGATTGGCAGTGGAGTTTTATGGTGTCGAGTTGCCAGCCACGTGCCCACCCTTCCACGGAAGGCACGCACATGCACACACTCATACCTAGGGCCAATTTAGAGTATTCAATCCACCTACAGCATGTCTTTGGGATGTGGGATGAAACTGGAGTACCTGGAGGAAACCCACGCGACCACAGGGAGGACATGCAGACACCGCACAGAAGGCACCCCAGCCGAGGATTGAACTGGAGAACCTCATGCTGTGAAGTGGCAACACTAACCGCTGCACCCCCGCGGCCACCCGCATGGCATGTATGCTAATTCTGTTGAAATTATTATGTAATATTTTTAAATTATTTTACTATATATTTGTTATCTGTGGGATCTGAGCCCACAACATCTGAATACAGTATTGCAACTGACTCCTATAGTTGACTTGAGCTACAGACTGAAACATTCATGCTTGATTTTACAGTTAAGATATGCATGCTTAATTTGCTAAGAATGTATACAAGAGCAATACTTTAGATTGTTGCATACATACTCCTGCTTATCTTAGTCTTTCCAAATGCTAAGCATGGCTATCTCTGTTCACTGCTATCTCCTTGTTGGCTATAAAAGAAAAAGTGGAGAAAAAGAGAAGATCATTATGCATACTAGTCTTGGCTATATACAGCTTTCTGTCTAATTTAAAGTATCTGTATCTGCATACTTACACAACTGTAGGATGTCAGCAGTCCTAAACTCATCCAGCCACTGGTTGAGTTTTTCCTGCTTGCACCTTTTCAGGTCATTATAGTGGCACCTTCATTTCTCTCCAGTGTGTGGAATGCCAGTTGTACTGGAGACAGTCTTGGTCAGTTTATTCTAAGCTCAGATTTGTATTGAGACCTGGTATTGGCCCCTGTAGTAGCCTGTAGCTGCAGTGCTTTATGAGGAGTCCAGTGAATATTCTGAACTCCTCTACACCACATCTTTAAGCCCTAAATTGGGCACCTTTGCTTCTAGCTCCTGCCATGTCTGTATAGGTCAAGGAGCAACAGTTAGATTGTTTTCCCACCAATTTAAGATATTGCATTTTACAGCTAGTGTGCAAACCCGAATTACTATACCAACCATGTTTGCATGGTGTTAAGTGAAGGACAACAGTGGTAAACACAGAGGAAGACAGTTTATGAACAAGGAAGGGTAATGTGACAGTTGTCATTAGTTTTTGTTTTGAATGTGCTGTAACTGCTATTTCATTTAACTTTGCAGATATGTATTAGGTGTAGAAATGTTATGACCTGACACATTTTTCTGTGCCTTTACATACTGATAAAAGTAATTGGTACAATGTGGGATTCAAACCTTTGTAAGGTAGTTTTTCACGCTTGCCAGAGAAGAAGTGAATTTCCAATATGCTCATTAATCATTTATTTTTTTCATTTAACATTTGTTTACCAGGAAAGTCTGACTTGAAACAAATCCAATTTTCAATGGAGGCCTGGGGAGAAACACTCCAGATGCATGTCGTTGTGATGTGGGAGTAAACCAGAGGAAACCCACAAGAATGCAGGGAGGATATGCAGACTCACACAGAAGGTACCCCAGCTAAGAATCAAACTGGAAAACCTCTTGCTGTGAGACAACAAGACAACCGCTGAACCACTGTGCTGTCCAATTATATATACACATGATAGAGTGAAGGATTAGCCATGTATGTATGTGATCTCACAAGGTCCTCATTTACACATTCATATGTGTATGACTATCACTGAAGTATGAAGTCCTTTCAAGACCAGAAAAGAGAATTATAATTACAGAAACGACTGTAATTATATCCTCAGTCACACGTATAATTCATATGAGTTCCAGTGTTATACATAGCTATTATTATTTCTAAGTATGTTTACATTGTTCTTTATTTTTTAAAATTGAGTGGATAAACATTAATAAAACTGGTAATGTACTAGATTAGAACTCTAGCTCACCTGCATAGTGAGCATTAACTTACAGCAGTTGCCACAAGAAAGTCTGGCTTACAAGTGCATTTTTACAGTCAGTACTGTGCAACTCAGACCTTGTTTGCAGACCTCCTCATTAGTATATACATATACATTAAAGAGTTGAGTTTTGAACCATGTATGTGTGTGATATGAAAGTTCAGAAACTGAAAGTTTAATTGTTGAGACATAATTGCACTGATAAACATGGTTACACATTTAATATATCAGATATCCTGTGCATGCTCAATGCACCTGCTAAAGACAGTTATTTCTATATGCAATTATTGTTCTCATGTTAATTTTTATATAACGTAAACTGCAACAGCAGTAATAATACTTTAGATTTTGCTGTATTAGAAACCAGGCTCACCTTTATTGTAACCATTAACTTACACCTGCTGGCAGAGGGACAACTTGGAAGCAGCTGTATATTTTCACATTCATTACTATGTATGTGTGCTGACTGCTTAGAGTGTTTGTGCGGTGGCAATTTGATAGAATGTAATCATTTTGAAACTGGCAATTGTCTCCTTGGTCTCTGCAGGTGTTCTGACCTGCAGGTGTTGTTGACTGTTATATATAACACCTTTTAATGGGTTTGCATGATGGTAAGCAACAGAATGCATCCTTTTTGAAATTAACAAGTGTCTGCCTATTATCTGCAGGTGTTCTGGGCCTGTAGTTGTTGTGGACCACCACACAACACTGCTTAGTGGGTTTGTGAGATGGTAAGCAAAAGAAGTAATAAAATGTCGGCTTGTTGTCTGGGCCATTAGAACATGTTTGCATGAAGGTAAGTGGTGTGCAAATGTGACAGGCAAAGGTGAACATGCCTTATTCTTGTAACAAGTGTTTATTAGGTTTCAGCATTAAAAGACTAATATGGTGACTTGAACCATGATTTAAAGGAACTACATACGCTGTGTTTCCTCATGTTTACCAGGTGTGTTACAAACACACTTGATTCAAGCCTGTAATTTATGCAGTCTTTATCATATAAGTAATTTAACACTAAATTGAATGTGTTTATTCATTTCACTGTGTTTATACTAAGTTGTGCATTGCACAAATGTTAATATTATAAAAAAAATAAAAGAAAAAAATTACAAAACACATTACAGATTTCTACACAACTCTGGGTTTGAACTGTCAGACTACTGAGCACACAAAACATAGTAAGTGTGTTGTATCTCTATTTGCCACAGAAACAGCTTTGTAGCAGGAGTGAAAATCATTGTGGATATAAGCAAGTCCCATTTCTGTTACAGTATTATACAGACATATAACACTTGTACACTCAGAGTGTGTTGATTATATATTTAGTGCAATGAATGATCACACAACAATTAATGAGTATAATTTGAAACAGTACAGCTCTGTCTTCTCTTTATATTGTGTTCATTCTTCTCTTATGTGTGCTGTACTTTCAGACATCCAATCTGTAGGGCATTTTGTATTATTATCCTTAAAATGTTTGACGATATTACATGACAGCAAAATACAGTTTTCATTAAAAGAAGGAGAGTTGGCTGTTACTGCACAGAAAATGAGAAATGGGTCATGTTCACTTGCATTTCAAAGCTTGCTACAATTACTTCTACACTTTGTAAGTGTATCCTGACTGACACACCCACTGCAGTTAGAAAGTCTGAATTGTTGTTGTGTATTCCTTCTCCCTCCCATTAATCACTCACAGTTGCAACCCATTAGCAACAAACACTGACATAGTGCCTACACTATGTTTGTATCTGCTACAAGAAGCCAAAAGTTTGTGAGTCAGCAATTTTAATGAGTTCATACCTCATTTGCATATTCACATTGCTCAGAGACCTGAATCTACACCATAAGAAAGTAACTGTGTAGCTACGGAACTGAAAGATGAGGGGACTTTTGTATTTGTAGAACACAGAGGATTGATATTCCTTTTGATTTATCTGCACAGAAAGCTTCTGATGTTGCTAAGATATATTTGTATTTTTCAAGTACATGATTGATGTGTTAACATATTACAAAGATAACTTTTATATACCTGCTTTAGGAGATTAAACTCTTATCTGTATGTGTATTATAGTTCACTCTTGGCATTGGCATTTTTGGTATGCATTGACTTTCACAGATAGCCTTATTAACAGACAATACAAGTGTTATTGTTAAAAGTGGTTACCTTACAGTCGTCTGTCTTATTCCAAAGAAATGTAAAGTACTATATTGTCAATGACACACAGGTGTTATGCTTCTAAGATGGCCGAAAGACACAGCCAGAGAAGTGCTGGCCCAGTGAGAAGTGACTAGCAATTGTATACATTTGACTTTTGTGTTGTAAATGTGTACACATTTTGTCAGAATTGTATGGAAAACATTTATAACAAATGAATTATGTGTTATTCCTTGGATTGTACAAACTGTCATTTTTCTGTTGTTTTGGGGGTGGAGGAGCCAAGTACCATTTGTATGTTTCTACAGCAAAAGTTGGGTTTCAAACGTTTTGCTCTTGCAGTTGTGTACTCATTCTGGTATTTCTGTGGTAAACAATGCAGTACTCCATTGGTATTCCTTGTTTTGGACTAAACATTAGTTTGTGTGTGAGTGTGATATGTTACAAACGCAACAAACTCATATGAAACACCTTGTACTTAGTTACATTAGCAGGTAACAGCATGCAAGGATCTGCCATTCATTCATTCATGTTCTTAGACATTTATTGTCATATTCCATGTTCAACACATACCATGATAGTCCAGCAGTTACAAGTGTTTTGCTTTGGGCCTGAGTCTTTGTGATGCAAACAGTACACAGCCATTACATAGGCAATTAATGGTTGTGACTGTTGCCTGTCATCAATGTTACTGTATGTATGTACATAGGATAAAGGTTTTCCCCATTTAGGTGGTGAGTATGTGTGCTATCCATTGCTTCTTGGACAGGGTGAGAGCATATTGTGGACACCTATGTCTACCTGTACCCACAGCAGCTGATGGTTCCCCCTCTGACTCCTCACCTGCATTTGACTGTGGTGATCTTGCAAGTGATGGTGGGATGTGTGCCCCTTCCCCTTGGTGTTCCTGCTGCAGCTGTTTTCTCAGAATAATATTGTGAAGGATATCACAGACAGTAAAAATTTCAGCACAAGTAGGGGACTGGACTTTGGGGCTCCATCTGATGTATATAGGAACCAGAACAGTGACTTCAGCAGCCCAGATATGCTCTGATATTTCTTGTTTGAGCATGTGCCTCATTATAGTGTTCTTTGGTGGGTGTGTGCCACATTTCTGATGGGTGTCATTAGCCACAGCTTCAGTGCATATCCTGCATCCCCCAGTAAATGACCTTGTGGTATATTACCCCTGCAAAACCTGTGATAGAGATGAAAGTTGTGCTAGATATGTGAGTCATGAAAACTGCCAGGGTTGCCAGCACTCACATTCAGGATGATTCCCTTAATGTTACACATGGCCTAGAAGTTAATGGAGTGGAAGTCCTTTCTGTTTATGTAGAACCTTCCTTGCTCCCTGGGTGGTGCTTTGATTTCAATGTGCATGCAGTCTATGGGACCTAGGACTTCAACGAAATGTGCTACAGAGTATAACTCCTGCATAGTTCTGCTCTGTCCTCGGGTGTATGGAGAAACTGTTTATAATCACTGGCATGTTGTAACATAGCATTCAGGAATTGATGTAGGATGCTGGATACTGATGCCTGTGACACCCCCAGCACATCCTCTTTTGGTTTCTGGAAGGTTCCTGTAGCTAATATTCTAAGTGCTACACATACCTTATTCTCCACCAGTTTGCCCTTTCTCTCAGTTGAAGACAACAGAAGTAACCGAGTTCCTGTAGTGTGTCACTATGCACCCTGTATCACTGTGCAATTTCCACATCAAGGAGACCATGGAAAGTTAAACATGGTCTAAACATCGTTTTCCTTCTTGGCTGAGGTCTATTAGCAGCAGCAGCAGCATAGCTTTGGGCTTGTTGCACATATTCATGTATAATTGCAGCCCCTAACATTCTTTCTGTGTACAGATAAGTTCCACGGCTATTTTCCAATAGGTTTTGCAATTTGCAGGAATAACATATATTGAGTCTACATGATTGCTTTATAGCTTGTTGAATAGCTCCACCATCTTGTATTGTTTTTTTTAGCATTCAGTTCAGCTTCTTATGCTGTAACTAGCATGCCATGATGTTTACTGTGTTTGTGCGGCTCTATGTGGCATTTATAGCCACTTACTGCATGCAAAACAATGCACTGTCATGTGTGTGTCATTTCACAACATGCACATGGTCTTAGCGGACCATGTCAAAGATTATTTGTCCCATCTTTATGCCCCTTGACATCTATACTACATGGAAACAGTCAGTGCCATTTTCAATTTAAATATGTTTATAATTCATTCACTTATTGTTTTGTATTTTCCTCATTTATGTTGCACTTCACATAATGTTGTCTGTCCTGGTTTGTTTACATTGTTGAAATTATTTACAGATTTAATGATTCAGAAGCTAAAAGACAACACCTGATAACATTATTGAATATGAAACCTTGTTGCATAGTAAGTGATTACCATGACATTCAAATACTTCCTTGTGCAGAAAAACAATGATGCGGTTATGTGTTCACCATGCTATTATATTCATTGATTCATGCACTCATTTATCAATAACCTTTTAAGCCCGAATCATGATTGGAGGAGCTAAACCCCATCCCAGTGTTCACCGAGTAAGTCAGTGAAACTAATCCAGAGAGTTTTACCAGCTCATTACAGGATGCACAGACTCACTCACTCACTCATAGCATGCCCATCTATAGCCATATTGGAGGACCACAGTATCACTTTCGGGATGTCTTTGGGAGGTGAGACAAAATTGGAACACATGACAAAAATACACATAGACACAAGAAGGGCATGCCGACTCCACACAAAAAGCATTTTAGCTGAAAACGAAACCAGCGAGTCAACCTATCAGTGTTTAGTGTTTTTTCTCATTTGTGCTCAATCCATCTTCCATGTCCACATTTCTATTACCTATTCTGCCTCTGTTTTATAGCAATAGTTATTGGATGAGTGGTGGGGGTATACAGTTTTTGTCTAATATCATGTATATGAGATAAAGAAAACTGTCATTTATTCTTGTAATTATTTCAGTTTCACCTAGCTGTAATAATTGTTCTCTCGCTATGATCAGATATCCTATTCCATACCAATTTGACACAAGGGAAAGTCCTTTCCCCTTGTATTAAGTACTTGAAGCCAACTATGACAGTGAATGTGGTCTGTCTAATTTCAGCATTCATTCAGTAGATTGTAATATTTAATCAATTTAATTTTGCATTACTGCATCCTATCTTTGTCGGAAGTGGGGAGAGGGATTTAATCATGCACTGTTGTATTGCAAATTTTGCATTGCATTAAATACTGTGGAAAAACAGAACTAGGGCGGTGCAGTGGTGCAGCGGTTAATGCTGTCGCCTCACAGCAAGAGGCTCTCTGGTTCGATTCTCGGCCGGGGTGCCTTCTGTGCTGAGTTTGCATGTTCTCCCTGCATTTGCGTGGGTTTCCTCCGGGTACTCTGGTTTCCTCCCACATTCTAAAGACTTGCGTCTGGAGCATTTCTCCTTGGGCCTCCACTGAAAACAGGATCTGTGGAACCTAGTCGGACTTTCCCAGTCAACAAATGTTAAATAAATAAACTACTAGTGCAAAGTGCCTGAAGTAAAGATTTGGCTTGTTAACAAGTGACATAATTAAAGGCTTGGGCAGTGAGGAAGGAAAGCAAGTATAATATACCTGTCGGCCTAAATTGGCATCAGTCACTTATTGGCCTTCAGGCTAAGATCAAATGTAATATGAAGACTGTCAGAACACATTTTGTAATCAGTCTTTTCTGATGTTCTCCATACCTTAGTATTATGCCAAGCTAACATATTTTTTGATATTTGTCATGCAGTAAGCAACACTGCTGTCTGTCACCACCTGCCCTTCTAGTTTAGTTTTTGGCTGGTGTACCACAGTGCAGTCTGCATATCCTCCGTTTGCCTGTGTGGGTTTCTGCTGATCGACAAAGTTTCCTCCCAAATACCCAACATTGCACTGTAGGTTGAAATGGTAATCTAAATTGCCTGTGTGTGTGTGTGTGTGTGTGTGTGTGTGTGTGTGTGTGTTTGCTTGCCCTACAATGGGCTATTATAGTTTCTTTGCCTTCCATCCATGGACTGTCAGCATAAATTGCTTCCCTGCAACAATGAACTGGATTGAGTGGGTAAGAGTAGAATGAAAAGCAATATTATGAGTTTGCTGCTTAAATAAAGAAGCCTACAATGCAGTTTTGTAATTATGGCAGTCAGTCACCCTTTTGGTAAAGCATTATGTGTCCATCTGAAAAAAAAAAAAAAAAAGGTTACCAGGTGCAGGAATATGTCTGGGTCTCTGAATTGTCACTTTCAGAGGAAATGAGTGATTTTTCAAAAGATTTTCTGTCTTTCGTAGGTCACAATATAAAGTAGTTAAGAGTAAATGTTATCCCGAAGGCAGCAAATGGCCAATGTTAATACATAATGAGTAGCGTACACTATGCATTTTCATCATCCTGAGAAAAATAATCCATTTAACAGGCGTCTTTAATTTGATCTCATTAGCAGGTTTAGAATTTCAGCTACTGCAGCTAAAGGTTAGATTATTCATTCACGTTCATTTTGCTACCTTCTGCAGAATGCCAGAAAATGACTACACAACAGATACACAGGAAGGAGCATTGGCAAAACATTGTTCAAAATGTGATTAGAAAAAGAAGGCTGTGATCATGAACAACTGCAAACTACATCTGTCACTCCTTCAGCTAATGCAATCATTTTGTATGGTCTGTATGAAAAGTTTCTTAAGGTCAACTGAAGGGTTTACAGTTTTAATCAGGCTCCACAGGAAAGCTGAAGGCAGTGAAAAAGTATATGTCTAAGTTGTCAAGTTCAAATAAACTGCGCTAGCTTTTGGTCAAGTGATGTATTTGCTCCATTGCTGAGAATGTTTAAAGGGCAAAAGCTTACAAGATTATCTCTGAAATTTAAAAATAAATTATGTCAGGATGAAGCCTAGCAAGCATTTGTACATCTTAATACACATCTCTGAAAAGTCAGGGTGGTGTATTCAGCAGAATAGTGACTGCTGAAGATGTACAAAATTTCTTCCTTTTCTGTCTAGCATTTTTACACAGACTGCACTGAATCAGCATACAAGATACTTTGAATGATCTAAATCGAAGTTTCACTTTACAAAAGTCAGTACAGGATGTGCATAATCACTATTTGTATAATAAACAAGTCAGAGAATACCATGCAGTAGACTTCCTGAAACATCCCTTGTTATAATGATGCACTCTGGCATAAAACTGCTTTAGTATTCCGCTACGTGGCCAGGAGAAGTGAGCTCTGATGTTTTAAGATGACCTGAAATGTATGCTGTCTAATGGACCATGAAGGCTAGTATATTCATTTGATAGTAGCTAGGCAGAACAGATGAAACAAATGCACTTCAGGGACTGCAGACTTTCAAAAAATATAGCAACACTACAATATCAAAACAAAACTGCACTTTGGCCTTCCAAGAGTATAAGCTTTTGAATAAAACAACCAGGATCCTGCTTCTGTTTGTTATACTGCATTTATCTCTTGCTTCTCAGTGCTGTTCATTGTTGCTCCTGTGGGCAGCATTATTATTTTTTGTATATTTCATTACTGTTCACTATTCTCCAAATGAGCTTATATGCAACTTGTAACACAAGTTATCATAGCTATTTTTCTTCTGTAAAATTACAAAACAAGACACTGATTTGGGATGGAAGAAATTGTCAGTCTTTTACTCAGTTTTTCTAGTATTTATTAAAAATATTTTTGTATCTGTAATTGGCTTTGTAAACTATTTATCTGTAGGTACTTAAATTTTATTGATTAATACTCTTTACTGATGGGTGATTTATTAAGTATCTTGTATTTAGGAACTTTTCTGACAGTGTTTATTAATAAGGCAGACTAAATATAATAGGCTCATTGTTATAATCAGGTACTAACTGATACAGCTAAAGAAACTAAGACAACATTAAGGACATTACAAGCTAAATAAAGATTTGTTCATTGCAATGCTTGTGTGAATATCTGATGCCCACATCTGATCAACATGTACCCAAAGGCCATGAAAGCACTAGCTTTAGAAGTCAATAGGTTATTAAAGTCATGGGCCATGTAAAGGAAGAGGTTCACGAGGCTGTTCATAAAGACTTTTGGATGGCATCAAAGCAGTTCTTTCAAAACATCTACTGACCTAGGTGATGTGGAGTGACGTTGTTCAGGCAGTTATTAGAAAGACTTGGAAAAATAATTGACCACAACTGGGAACAATGTTCAGAAGTGGACAGTTTTGAAAATCTCCTGAATCTAAACAACATGCCTTTTTCTAAAAATGCAGTGCCAGATGCAACTGGTGGGATGAGATCCATTTCTGTATTTGTTGTTATTATGACAATGAAAGTGTTTCACTGTATCAGGGATGCAGGACTGGCTGAAATCTGTCCAGAACTGCTGAATGTGCTGAACATTTTTGGGATGACATGGTGATGTACAGAAGACATGGACATGAGTCCTAATATACTGTAAGATATTGAGCAGAAGTGCAAATGCCTTTTGCATGCCATGGAGTATGATGCAGCTGGGATTAGACCCACAACTCGGACACAGAAGACATGGCTCTTTATCCTGGAAAGGGAAAGATTACTCTGTGAAAGTTAGCAAGTGGCATCAACATTAAGTGGGAGGGTTAAAGTATCTTATTTACAAATGAAGACAGAGGGAAATGGGGGAATAATCATTTAACTGCTGCTGTGGCAGAATTGTTGCAAATATTGTACCAGATTGTAATGGTCAATAAGGAACTCGGCCATAGACTGACAACTTCAGCTTACTATTTACTTTCATCCTCACCTGTGGTCCAGAGCTGTAGATAGTAACCAAAAGGATAAAGTCTCAAATACAATAGCCAAAAATCCAGTTCCTTCACAGAGTAGCTGGGCTCATTCTCCATCCATAACAGAGTCGGAAGGTTGAAAATCTTGAATTCCTAAAGAAGGGAAAACACTTTTCTTGGCGAAGAGTCTGTTGTGGTGGTTTAGACAACCAGTATGCTCTCTGGATGTTTTCAATTGGAGACATAAAGGACTATGCAGATATGTCTATTCATTTTTTGGGGACTGACCAGGGAGTCCACAGTATGAGTTAGAGACCATGGATAGGGCAGATGAGACATCTTTATAGACATGTCTTAGGAAATGGATGTATGGATAGATGGATAGATGGATTTATGGGTGGAAGTATTGACTGATTATACATCTCAGCTCATGGATATACTATTTCATTACTTTACTGGTATAACAGTGGCACTGATAATCGTATATGCACGCTAATAACTGATATGAATGTCTAGAATCTCAGAGCCATTTCATGATTAACTTTTTGTAACTTCATTCGCATTTCCTTCTGTATGCTGCTTCTAATACCTCAATTTTTTTAACAACCACTGGGGTAAACATGAACACAATATCTGTTGATTAGTATTAGGGCAAACTGACTTTATGTCAATTATTACTCGATTAATGAAATGTGATAATTATATGCTATACTATGTCACACAAGATTACTTATTGATTACTTATTATATTATTATACTTATTTATTATTTACTTATTAACTAATGCATGAGATAACACTGCCCTTGGAAACAGGAAACTGAATATAAATACGGAGCTGAACCATTTACCTCATTCTAGGAATCAGTGTGGCATAGAACCAGTGTTCTGGGCATGACGCAAGTACTTGATTCTAGTTACATAACAGTCACATCCTTGTAGTACAGGTGATACTACACACCTGCTTTCCCTATTTTTTGCTAGATAACTTTTAATGTAGTTAGACTGCTGTTGTCCCTGGCACTGCATCTTAGCTCAGTGTGCAGAAACCAGTTAATATCTAAATAATTTGTTGTGTAAATTGATCAAGCATTTATGTGCACCTGCAAATTACAGTGCAAATAAGAACATATTTCATAAATACGACTGAATGAATGTTATATTGTTTCCACTCCATGAATACTTCAGGCTGAATCTCAAAGATATATTGAAGATTCAGTTAAATGGACTGAAAGGCAAACTATGGATCTGCTGATGATTCGTGAGCAGAAGGTGGACATTGTGCAGTCTACATGTACTAGCAAAACAAACAAATGCTTATAATCAGCCCCTGGATAGCATACTGTGCCTCAAATATACTAAAAGGTGGTCAAAAGTCACAGAACATAACCAGTGCCCCCCCCCCCTTATTACTAATTTCCAATTAGCAGTAACTTGCTGAAGATTTCAATATTGTTTATCTGGTCAGCTGTCATACATATGGACCATTCTCTACTTTCTGCTTGCATAAATGCTGTTGCAGTCTCTGGCTGACTAGTGTCTTTGCATTCCTCACTTCACATACAGTTACCATTATGCAATGGTCCTGAGATCCCATTTATTAATCATCACTTTTATCATGCATTCCAGTAGCTTCTGGTGGACTGGGGAAAGCAGTAGTTGCCCACCTCTATCACACAACCTAAGTGCTTTCTGTCCATGATAATAAACTAATCTTCCTAATCGAAGTGTCTTGTGACCAGAAGATGAGCACCGATTGGGTAAGCCGAGAACTCTAGGAACCATTCATACTATTCTCTGACTCACTAATCATAAAAGAATTTTGAAAGTGAAATTTGTTGCACAGTCTTTTTCTTTCTTTACTTGAAACCTGAATGCTTATTTATACTTTCCTTGAGATATTATTTCCCCATGTTTGTTTATTAACCTCCCGTTGTAGCTGACTATGCAAGTTCCAAAGTAAGGGGTAAGAATTTATATTTCATTGTAATGATGTAATATCAGGGCAGCTGTCTATTTCTGTTTGTACCACACCTTATTAAAGTATTTATATATGTGTGTAACCTATCCTACTGTCCTGAGTCATAGCTGAAAAGTGAGCATTAAAGAAAGAAAAAAAAGAAAGAAAGATTATCAGCCTCAAACAGATGCCCTACGCAGACCATCTCAAAAAACTCGAGCTTTACTCCATCGCATATTGCCTACTCAGAGACAATCTCTGCCTAACATACAAAGCTATGTCAAACCCAGAGCTGTTGGACATGCTCCACTTAAAGAAATCCCAATCCCTCTGAGCTACACGCACTAGGGACCAAAACCTTGTCACCACAATAAACAGAACATGCTGGAGGGATAGATTCCTGCCCCAGAGACTTCCCATACTATGGAACAGACTACCTATCTATATCAAACAAAGCTCCTCATTAGCACTCTTCAAGAAAAATCTTGATAACTGGATGGGAAATAGGAAATTCACCCCGGGGATCACTTCCGTGGCTCTGCTCGACAGTGGCACAGGAAAATAATTTTCTTGGATGGTGAAAGCCAGGGTAGCTTTTTGGCTAGGGTTATATAGGCCCCAGGGCTGATAGCCTAGTACCTTCCTATGAACCTAAGAAAGAATGAAAGAGAAAATGAATGGATAAATACATACATGTATGCATACATACATTCATATATGCATACTCCATGGTCACAACATCTCAGAGAAAGAGTAAGTCAATACTTGTTTTTAACTGATCACAGTTTTTCTGGAGTCAGAGTGAGCTCATAGTAGGAATTATAAAGTATGGAGTTGTGGAAGTATAAGAAAACTTGATCATTACAAAAAAAAAATATTTAATTTTGTGTATTTAACAGACTGTAGTCTATGAATGTTCTTAAGTGTTATGTGAACAACTAGTTATGTGCGGGTGTTACTGAGGTATTTTGATCCTTTTGCTTTAGTTTTAGAGGACAGTAATTGACTCAGTTGTACTAATCTGTCAGTCGGCATTTATTTTTTTTGCATTCTCACCTTATAGAAACAGCTGAACTATGCTCCCATGAAGCATTGAAAGGTACAAGATCTTAAAAGAATAAGACTGTCAGGCAAAGGAAATGTTTTCCTCCCTGTTTGGGTATTTTGGCTCGAGATAAAATAGAAACCAATGCTTCTAACATTTCTATAGACACAGCAGTAGGTCTTACTCTCAGAATTTGCTAATGCATTAGACAAAGAGAATGTTCCAAGGCTGGAAGAATCCTGAACATAAAATATCTGACGTTTTGCAGTTTCTGCATAATTATTTCATATTTTTTAGGTAGTCTGGTTTCATGGATGTATTTTTATCAATTGTTTTAATACTGTTTGAAGAAATGTCTATCATATAGCTTTGTATATAGCCTTATTTAAAAATAATTGACCTATTTTTCTTCAAGTTTTTCTGTTCCTTTTACAATTTTACAATAAATATTTCCATCAAATCTTGAAAACAAGACAGAGAATGAGATATCAGTTTGACGATTAAGAGAGAGAAAAAAGATCCACTAACAGCAAGTTTGGAAAGGACTGGCACTATTTTTGTTTCTGAGGAGGACATATGCATCTGTGTAGTTATTTGGTAGTAGAGAATTCAGCACAGGCAGTGAGATCATTAAGGTGATCGGTGCTTTTGGTTTAGCCAGGTTATAACTCAGTTTTAGAAAATTAGCCTTAACATGGTCTCTGAATGCTGAGGTGTTGGACGCTGCTTCAGGCTTTGGTCTACAGTGAGTATACCTGAGCTGTTCTCTGGTTTGACCAGGGAGGGGGTTGCAGTTGGTGGTGCTCAGATTTGCCTTGTATTGAAATACCAAGTTCAGGATTTTATTTACTTGAGGTACAGAGTAAGTGATTCAAAGAGTTTGTATTGATGAAGTCCAGAAATGTCTGTGCATACATGTTTGAGGATGTATAAGTCTCCCAGTTTATGGAGGGTTAGTTGAAGTCTCCTAGGAGGATGTTGCTCGGTTTAATATACGCGTGTGTGTGTGTGTGTGTGTGTGTGTGTGTGTGTGTGTGTGTGTGTGTGTGTGTATATATATATATATATATATATATATATATATATATATATATATATATATATATATATATATATATATATATGTGTGTGTGTGTATATGTGTCTACTACTGTAGATCAAAATTACACTATTTCGAAATATGATAGTAGTATCCCACTAACGCGAAAGTGCACTTCAACGAAAGTGCACTTTCGCAAAAGTCATTAGAACAAACAAAGGGTTAGGGCTTGGGTTATGGATAGTGGCTAGCTAGCAGAGCTATCCACTATCCTTAACCCAAGCCCTAACTCTAAGGTCCGTGACTACCGCATCACAGTGCAGGAAATTGTATTTCTTCCACTGAGTAGTCGTTACGGACCTATTTCCTGTACTGTGGTGCGGTAGTCACAGACCTTTTAGTTAGGGCTTGGGTTAAGGATAGTGGATAGCCCTACTAGCTATCCACTATCCTTAACCCAAGCCCTGACCCTAAGGTCCGTCACTACTGCACCACAGTGCAGGAAATGTCCCATTCGACTTAGTGACTTTCGCAAAAGTGCAATTTTGTTGAAGTGCACTTTCGCATTAGTGGGACACTACTATCATATTTCGAAATAGTGTAATTTTGATTTACGGTAGTACGCCATATATATATATATATATATATATATATATATATATATATATATATATATACATATATATACATATACATATACATATATATATATATATATATATATATATATATATATATATATATATATATATATATAGAGGTGTGTGTGTGTGTGTGTGTGTGTGTGTGTGTGTGTGCACACGTGCGTGAGCGTGTATGTGTGTGTGTGTAGGGATTCCATACATGTTAGGTAGGAAGTATGGGCTGAGAGGGACATAGAGGAGGTTCAGCAGTGAACTATGATGTGGTAAGGGGGGTTTCTTCCAAGTAGGTTGAATGTGGGGGAGTTCCAGTTCTTTATCATCTCTAACAAGTCTGGAGGTGAGATTTGCTTTAAGAATATAGAGACAGCTCCACCATTAATGCACTTGTCTAATGCAGTAGGCCTATACAAATGATAGACATTGAAACCCTGGACTGATGGAATGGTTTCACTATTCTTGTCTCTGTGACAATGTATATATAAGCATTTTCCATGGTAAATAAGGCCTGCAGGTTGTACTTTTTTTTTTTTTTTTTAGGTACCTAGGATTGAGCAGCAATACCTTTATGCTGTCTAGATTCTGCAAAATTATGTTGGGAGGTTTAGAAGATTGACATTGCCTAAAAAAGGCACAGGGGGTGGAGAAGGTTTTGGACAATAAATAGAAACCTTAAGAGAGATGTAGGCTATCCCTGGTAAAGCAGTTGGGATTGTCTAACATCTTTCCTCAGGCTTATATGTATTGCTTCCCCTCTGAATGACACCAGAAACTAAGACAGTTGTTGAATTCAGTTATCATTTGTTCTAATTGTGGCAATTCTTGGTGATGGTAAACTACTGGTTAATACCTGCCTTGGACAAGTATTAACAAGAGCTTCATTATGAGTTTCAGACTTCAGACTTTTTGGAAAATGCATGCTAACACAAACCCTGTTATTCTAGCAATGTTCTATATTTATAAGAGCAATATGTAAAATGTTTCCCTATTTTTGAGCCAAATAGGTTTGAGGGTTGATATAATGGCTAAGGTGTTTACCTCACAGGAAAAGGTACAGCATTTGATTCTCACCTTTGAAAGAAATTGGTTAGGCTTAAAATGGTCCTCGAGTGTGCTTACATATCGCCTAGATTTTTTAGGCATTGTCTGGATTTCTTGTGCTACTTTTTGCATACCTCTCAACTGTACAAATTTTTGCAGAATGTCCAGATGTTTGCCTAATATTTTTGGTCCATTTTTCATAAAATTGTGGTTTTCTGGCAAATTAGTGTTGAATCATTAAGGACTAAAGTTAGAAAATAATGACAGACATTTGAGATTCAGACTTCATACCCTTCAGTAAATTCATGCCAATGCAAAACCTCTTATTCTATCAACTTTCTTGGTTTGTAAGAGCAATATTTAAAAATGTCCCTATTTTTTGGCCTTTGTCCCACTTTTATTTATGGCTTTATCCAGATTTCTTGCTCTAAGAAGATGAAAGGCATGTCTGAGAGAAGTGTGAAGATGTTATTACATGTAGAATTAGAGATTATTTGGGAAATGCTACAGTTACCAGTGACATCAAAAAGTAAAATAATATATCCAGGTATACTGACAATGAATTAGAAATGCAATCATTTTGACAGATTGCAGGAGTTGCTGGATTGAGCAAAAAATCATCAACAAAGGAAAAAAATCTGTCTCTTCTGTTCTTCCATGGGAAACACAAAACTTTGTGTGCAGGGCTTAATATTCAAAGCTGATAGAATAATATAATTGAGAATATAAATGCTTGAGAGAATGCACAAATCTATTTTAGGAAGAGTAAAATGCAAAAAAAAAAAAAAAAAAATTAGCATGCTAATTACAGGATAAGCAGTTGAACTGCATGCTAATTAATCTATCCAACACAGTTTAGCTATTCAACAAGCTGTAAAGCATCTGCTTATCTATGTAGACTTTGTGCTGTTATTTTTCTGTAGATTCCAAAACCTTTGGAACACAGAAATGGGAAGGAATCAATTCATTTGTATGTGCTACAGGCCGAAGCCAATGCTGCTGCTGCTGCCAATAGGACTAAGCTGAGAAGGAGAAGAGTTTTCAGGCCCTGTATAACTTTTCACAACCTACATGATGTGGACATTGTGGAGCACTACAGGGTGGTCAGGGACACACAACAGGAACTCTGCAACCACTGACGTCCTCAACTGAGTGCCAGAGCAAACCAAGTGAAACCCATATGTGTAGGCCATAGAATTTTAGCTACAAGTACCTTTCACTGACCAGCAGGGGGTATGCTGGTGGTGTCACAGGCCACAGCATCCAGGATGCTCCAACAATTGCTGAATGATATGCTCCAACATGCCAATGACCACAAATATTTAACCCATAGTTATGAGGAAAGGGCCAGAAATATACAGGAGTTCTACCATGTAGCACACTACCCTGAAGTACTGAGTGCCAGAGATTGCACATATGCAGAAATTAAGGCATAACCTGGGGAACAGGGTAGGTTCTACATTGACAGAAAAAGGCTACCACTCTATCAACTGCCAAGTCATGTGTAATGCCAAGGGAATAATCTTGAATGTGTGCGCTGGCAACCCTCCCAACTACCTCAACTCACATGTCTGGCACACCTACCAACTGTACCAGATGTTTACTATGGGGGACATCCTTCAGGGGAATTTACTGTGAGATGCACACTATGAAGTCGAACTGTGGCTGATGACACCTATCAGAAATGCACACACACCCATGGAAGAATGCCATACTGAGGCACATGCTCAAAAAGGAATATCATAGTGTGTGCTTGGGCTGCTGAAGTAATGCTTCCAGTGCCTAGATAATCTGGGGGAGATGTGCAGTACAATCCAAGGACATGTACAGAAATATTTACAGTATGTGCCATGCTACACAATATCATCCTGAGAAAACAGCTTCAGCATGATCAGCAAGGGAAAGGGGCACAAATCCCACCACCAATCCCAAGGTCAATGCAGCCACAGGCAGATGAGGAATCACATGAAAAACTACTAGCTGATGTGGCTGTAGGCAGACAGGCATGCTCAGTATGCCCTTACATTGGCTAAGGAACAACACATAGCACACTCACTCACCACCTAGGAGCCTACAGCCTTTCTCTTACTCACATACATATAGTAACATCGATGCCAGGCAACTCACACAACCTTTACCTCCCCATATATTGCCTGTATACTGCTTGCATCAAAAAGAGTCAGCCCTGAATGAAAACTGTATCAGCTGCTGCATTTATAGGGTATGTCCTGAAACTGGAGTGTATTGTTTAATAATATGACTGTGCGGCATATCCTTGTAGTTCATTACATGATCCAGTAATCTAATAAAAGGTGGGAGATCTGTACAGAACTTACCTTAACATGTGACAGCAGATATTTATTTGACTTATATGTGTCCATTATTAGGTAGTAGTTCTCAAGCATCAAAGATTCACAACATCATATCTGTCAAAAGTACTGATGATCACTACATGTCCCTAGTTTAGCATCACATGTTTGTACTGAACAATGATTAAAGAGAGAAGTTAGAAAATAATGATACACATTGCAGTTTCTGACTTTCCAACCCTCACAAGATCATTCACTGTAAAGTTGGTAAATTTTGATCCTATCAACTGTCTAACTTTCCAAGGCCAATATAACTCAAAGGTACAATCAACAGTTCAACACTACAAATGCAGATATATTAAGCACTAAGGTAGCTATGCACCCTGAGCATCAGCTGGAAAGCTTTTGTATCCCTGAATCCAAAAGATAGAAAACAGGGATATGGCACAGTTATCATCACTTGAACAGGGTGTTGTGTGGGGAGCAGGAAGCCTAGACTGACACAAAAAGGTCAGTGAGTGTATGTAAGTAAGAAAGTGAAGCAGGCAGACAGCTGCATAAACCAACAAATGGCCAGTGAGACAAAAATGAGTAACTGTTGTATGTGTCTTGAGAGGTCCTCCAGGTGAAATTGGTGTGTGAGTGTCTGCATGAACGCAGCCAATCTCTGTGCTGGCTCTGCATCTTGGTATGTCGGACAGGTGTGAACCATGCATGGTAGAGGTGGCAGTTCATTGTTATCATCCCCCAAGCTTGAGAACTAGCTCTGCCAGGAGTTCAACTAGTATATTTCCAACCATAGTCAGATGCAGTGCTGCCACCTGAAAATGACTGATGTTTTCTGGCTGAGCTCCCTTCAAGGGGCCACCCAGGACTACGACCCCATGGCCTGCTACATCTGAGTGTGGAGAGCACACTCTCTGACAGAGCAGTGGAAGTACTGCCACTATGGAGCGTGATTGGGCAAAGCCAGATTTGCTGACAGTAGATGATGTGCCTGACCCATGGCCACAAGAATGCTGTTCTCCTCCCTATAGACATTCCAAAACAAACATGGCTCGTTCCTTGGCAGACACCCTTTGGTCCATCACAGACACCCCTCTTTCCAATGTGTCATGCATCTGATCTAGTGAACTGGCAACACAGTAGAGGCAGTCACCACGGTCAGACTGTGCCACATCCACAACCCTGAGCATTTGTTTAGAGCACCTATGGGAACATGCCTGTGCTTCCATGATGGCCCTAAATATACATTGAGTGTCATGGGAAAAGGCACCTGCAACATGTAGAGTAGGGACAGTAAACCCCCTAAAGCACCCCTATCAATCCTCCTGCATGGCACCTCTCTCACACTTTGGCTATGGCCAGACTGAACAGGCACTAAAGCTACAGCAGCTACACTTCCCTGATCAATGTCCTCACCATCCACTTGTCCAATATCTGTGGGCTCAGTGGACTGAGCAGACATTGGCCTACTGGTTGTGTTTGATGCAAATGCATTGGGATGGCTGTATATCAACCTCTGTGTCAGATTAAACTTCTGGACCCCCCCCCAAATGTGCCTCGGTTTGGCCACCATCATCATCAGAGTCTACTGATACACTGACATCAGGTGGCACAGGACGCACACATCCACTGTCATGATCACTTGTGATTAAGAGCAAGAAACACAGGACTAAATTAATACCTGCACTACTATAGTGCAATATATGCTAACAAAAAACAGTGCTGCCACTATTACAGATAGCACAACAATACACACAATGGGCCTGAGATCAATACCACACACTACAATATTTCTTTAAATTGGTCAGCAGTACTGACATAAAATGTTTGCTTTATGATGTGCAGATGAGATACTCCACTGTAGTTCAGATGGTCCTGCAAGGAGTTAAGCAAGAGGTAAGGGCAACATCATCACAATTAACAGTAACACAGGGAGTAATACATTTAGCTTTTTATATGTCCATTACCTATACTTTCAACAAGAATGTGGCTGACAACTCCAACTGCGCTTATAACTGTAGCAATCTTCAACTCCCCCCCCAAAAAAAAAACACAGAACATGTAACACAGAATTAACTTATTGATTTTAATTGTTATACTATACAACAGCATGCAACTGTTCAGGTACCAAAGCCATCCTGGAAGTTCCTTCTAGGATGTGCTTGCTGTCTTGAATACTGTTGATTCGACATCCAGGACATGCTGTACTGCACTATCCTGGAGCTGTCTGGATCTCTGTTACTGGCCAGAAACTCTTCACTGGGGGTTGTGGTGGTTCCCTACCAGGCCTTCCCTAGGTAACCACCTGGTCACGGCCCACTGCAGCTGCTCTCCTCCATGCCGAAGTAATCATGTCAGTAGCCCTTTGGCTCACCTGCTCATATGTCCTGCTGTGCTCACCCATGGCATTAACATTATCTACTATCTGCAGCCATATTCACATCTTACGTGCCATATCTCCCCTCCCCTTTCCAGCAGAAATGCACGATGTAGCCTAAAGCCGTTTACAATCACCTGGTTCTCAGCATCACTGAAGGGGGATCTCTGTGGATTGGTATGCCTGCATGGCATACTTGTAGGTGTCCTAAAAGACAACAGAAGGATAATGCACAAAAGTATCACAGAATAGCAAAATAACTGTTTCCAGATAAAACAGAAATGATAGACTGTCAGTATTACCCACTGGAGAACATAAAACAGTCTAGAGATTTGAAATACTTACAACAAGCAGTTATCTGCGGCGGTGGTGCTGCTGTAGTGTTGTCGCTTCACAGTAAGACACTGTCCGGTTCGATTCTCAGCTAGAGAGTCTTCTGCTTGGAGACATGAATGAATGGGCGTACCTTCGTTGAAGGTTGTGTGTCAGGGCTGGCAACTTGGCATGTAAAAATTAACTGCCAATCATTAGCGGACCGGAGTTCCGCTGTGGCGACCCCTAACCGGGAAAAGCCAAAAGACACAACAACAACAACAAGCAGTATGCAAAACAAGGAGAGTTAAAAAGAGCAACATATGCTTGTTTGTGCCATAACAGTAAATCAGCTTTGCTCCCTCCACAACAACAGTCCATCCTTGTTTCTGCTATTAGAGTAACTCACCTTTGCTCCCCCAAAATGAACAGTCCATCCCTGTTTGTGCCATAACAGTAACTCAGTTTGTTCCCCTCACACAGAATAACATGCAAATCACCCATTTTGCTAACAAACCATATTTGAAATGCTAGAAATACTATCAAAGTACCTGCCCCTGAAACATTTCTACATATTTGTCACACAGCATTCCATTTTCATGTATTGACAATCATGTATACCTCTGAAATGGCTTGGCAAACATATCCATGCCATCAGTACACTTCTAACTAATGTGTACCGATAAAAGTGAAAAAGCCTTTGCTTCACATTTTTTTTAAATACATTTCGTCATATTCAGTATGTACATGGCAAAATAGCAGCATAGCTTCCGAAGTTTAGTTCTCCTATGTACAGATATTTCCTGAAAAAAAGTGTTTTTGCAGTATTCCAAACATATACAAATATCCTCACCCTTCAGTTTGCCTAGCTACATGGTTGCTTTTTTATATTATTTATTTATTTATGTATTTGTTTTACATTTGATAACTGGGAATCTCCATTTGGAGGGTCTATATCAGAATATCAACATCTCAAAATGTCAAATCACATTTATTCAACACGAAAATGTCGAACGCTGACTTTGTTGAACGGCCCAAACACTAATTTCTTTCCAAGGGAAAGAAATCGGAAGGTCAATGGACAACACGGCATAACAGCTAACATATTTAAGTGGGGAGCTTCACCCCCATACCCCCCACACCCTCTCTAAATAAATATTCTAACTTCAAGATTGCACTACATTCGGGGAAAGGGCAGGTGGGACAGAACTGCCAACTGGTTTCTTTCCCTTGGAAAGAAATCAATGTTTTGGCCATTCGACACACTCAGCATTCGACATTTTCATGTCAAATAAATGTGCTTCACCATTTTCATATGTCGATAATCTGATATAGACCCCCATCTGGACAAGCAGTCTTTTTTCAGCGGAGGCCTGGGAGAAAAGCTCCACATTTAAGTACAGTATTAGTACAAACATTTATGAAATAGTTACAATTTTGGAATGATTGAGAACAATGAACACACATGAAAATAATTAAATAAGACAAGATGTAAAGATATACAGTGCTCTTATATTAACTAAAAACCATGAGGAGGAGTCAAGAATATAGAAGATTTCAGATAGATGTAGTATACACTATCATCATTGGTTAACACTGCTGAAGGGACTAAGTGGACATGATGCAGTATTGGATCCTTATGTTACTTGTTCCCCTGGTGTGGAGTAGGGGCACAGCCATTTATTAGTGAGGTGGGTGTTTAGGGCATTTTTAAACTCAGTTATGGAGGTTTTGTTTTTTAGGCTGGTGGGTAGGGAATGCCATATTCTGGCTATATAGGAGGAGTATGGGGGTTATCCTGCAGAGTTAGAGGCCTTTGAGACTTCTAATAGCTCTTTCTTGTTTGAGTGTAGAACTCTTTTACTGGTGTATGGCTTGTGTAGATTATTTAGGGCTAGAGTTTTTTCTGGATTATGTAGAATTTTACGGGATAGGGTTAGTTGGCTATACAGTATGAGATGGGTGAATTCAAGCTATTGAAGTTGTTTTAGGGCTATGCAATGATGTGACCTATAGGGCAACTTGGTGGTGTAGATTCAGGGCTGTTAGCACAGTGAAGATGCAAATTAGGTGTGAACTCATTAGAATTGTGTATCTCAGATACTTGGATCCATGTAGGAGATGTAAACATAGCGCAGGCACTCCCTCAGTGTTTGCTTTATTTTTATAATTTATTTATTTTATTAAAATAAGTAATAAAAATAAGTAATGTAGGAGAAGTAAACAGTGCAGGTACTCCCTCAGTGTTTGTTATTAATGGCTTGCAACTGTGAGTGACTACTGCTTAGGAGAAGGAAAACACAACAGCACTGCAGGCTGCCTTACTTCTACTGGTTGTGTCAGGTTATGTCTAGAAAGTGTTAGCTGTAAGGTTGAAAATGTAAGTAAACAGCACACAAGCCATAGTTTGTGTTCCTTAACATCCAACCTGCCCTTCATTTGCTGGCAACTGCATATATTATTTCCACTTAATATCCTCACATATTTTAATGTCAGAGATATAGAGTGGCTTACACACAGCATGTCTCAGATTCCTGATCAGATAACTGAAGAAGGACAAAGAAGCACAGAAATGTAAGATAGAGCTGTATATTTGCAAGGAATAATCATGTCAGGTTGTGATATCACCAGCTGCACTACATCCAAAACTAATACATGCACAAATAACACTTGGATGGTTTGATATTACTGTAGATGTTGTTGCAGTGCAGATTGAGTTAAGTTTGTTTCTGCAAAGCTGTTTGCATGGCAAAGAGGGTAAGGCACCCTTCCTGTGTTCTAAGGGTACATTGGAGTGAGTTCTAATCCAGACCTATGTAGAAGTATCTCATGTGTACTAACATTTTCTAGTGGGTTTATCATAGATTGCTTTTCCTCATTTCATCCACTTCTCCTTTTTTCTTTTTTTTTTGGGGGGGGGCGCACAGAGTAAGTATGCACTGCTTATCAATAACATGGAAACTGGAGAAAAATGAATGTCAGGCTTGGCAGTGCTTATCTCATTTGTGCAAAGCATGGCAGTGTGCAGACTGGACATCTGGCCATACAGGACTCAGACAGTCAAAAACAGAAACCGGATGCATTTACTTAATACTATTGGCATCATGCAACTCACTAAGTGATATTGAGAGGTGGTTAACAGCAAGACCTTAAAATGATTAGTAAAATAGGGAATGTCATGTAATAAGTCTTGTGGAAGAAAGTGTAAGTGTAGGGCTGGAGTACAGGTAGTCCTGGGTTCTAGCAAAGGTTGTGCAACCCTTGTTTTACTGTTGTGACATTGCAGTTTCTAGCAATGGACTGCAACATAGACAAGTGTTTTCTCAATCATCTTGTGGCATCATGACTAAATGTAAGACTACCTTACTCATAGCTTTTTGTTCAAATACAGG
The DNA here is from genome assembly GCF_019279795.1 of Protopterus annectens. Taxonomy (NCBI): domain Eukaryota; kingdom Metazoa; phylum Chordata; order Ceratodontiformes; family Protopteridae; genus Protopterus; species Protopterus annectens. The sequence continues at coordinate 103,265,192 of NC_056748.1, forward strand.
ATATTCCTTACACTTTTACTGATGTTTCACTTACAATTATAGCCATTCTTCTTTATACCATTTGACATAGTGGAGCTATTATTAATTATATGTATGAGGGCTTGACACTACTATTGTGTCAGTTGTTTATGTGTACATCTATGTATTATCACACTTATTATCACATGGATAACTGTTGGTATACTGTGTAGTATATTCCTTTAAGTACATTTCTGCTATCTAGACAGGAATGGCCTTCACTTTTGCTTAACACACATACACAACTGCCTGTACACCCAAATAGACTTTAAATTAAAACTGCAATTATGTAATGCCTCATTCCTTGCCATTGTTGCACTTCCCTTACCATCATACAAACTCAGTGCTCTGAAGTGTGTACTGTTGAGTACAGCTCAACATTTTCAAACAGTGTGTGCACTCCCAGTAAATGCAATCACTGGTATTGGTGGGAAAGCATCATTCTCAATTACTCTAGGCAGGCATGGCAGGCATTTTTGGGGAAGGTGTCAGGTTTAGGGCACAGAGATGGGGTCTCCAAGATGCCAAGATTTTTAATGGAAACCTATTTAGCACCACAGTGTCAGGCTTATCCAGGGGGACTATTCTCGCTCCCAGTATAAGTCAGAAGGTTGGGATAGTTTAGCCCGGGCTGTAACCAGTGCTACCAGTATCCCCCTCAATGGTGAACAATGTAGGCATCACTACAATGACCTATAAAGGAGGAAGTGGGACAGTCTTGACCATTGGATTGGGGAATTTGGGACTGCAGACATCCCGCACCTGTGCAAGTGTCAACAACAGAGAGTACTTATAAGACTTAAAAGCTAAAAGCTAACTATAGGCAAGACTGGTATTCATAACAGTATTTTGTTTTTTTTTTCCACAGCTGCATGTGATCATGAGGTAAATGTGCAAACCCATGGTGCTAGCTTGACAAGGATATGGGTAGCATGTGGTATGTATGCAGCAGAATAGTAATGTTATTCTAGCATAAACATTATATATAGCTTTTTAGTATTTTGAAGAGTTGTATCAAATTGAGCATGCATATCTCAACTGTAAAATCAAGTATGCATGAATCAGTTTGTATCACAAACCAAAAGTACAACATTACACTTTAGTTAGAGGTTGTGGGTTCAAATGCCACACTTCCCAACTATACAATACTGTTACTTTTGCAATTTATATTCAAATTAAATTAAAACCTCTATAGCAGTAGGACAAATGCCCTGCTGTAAAATGTAATGTTTATAACTGTAACATGCATATGTGCAATATATGCACATGTCAAGGAGTACTTGCTGCAATCTGTAGTATATTATATGATGATGTCAAAGAGTACTTGCTGCAACCTGTAGTATATTGTGCATTTGTTACATGCTGGTAGGCTTAAAAGTAAAAGCTATCTGTTAGGAGTTGGTAGTCATGAAAGAAAAAGTTAAGATAATAGTCAATTAATTGTATCAATGCACTTTATGTCACACCTGAAGTTACTAATCTTAGCTCTCTTTTTCACTCATCCCAACCATTATCTTCTCTTTTTTATTTTATTTTATTTTTTTTATTTATTTTTATTACATGTTGTCACAATGTGTTCATGTCTTCCATGTGTATCACATCACTAAATGCTCCACAGCACAGCTGGGTAAGCCTGCCCAACAGGATCCACCTGTTTCCCCTCCACCAGCATTGCCTAGCATGTCTGGGAGCCATCCTGGCAGCATTGCCTCTGCTGCCCCTGTACTACCTGCTCCTCAGGTATTTCTGCCCAGAAGGCTAGTCCAGTGGTACTCCGTAGGAACAGTGCTGTGGCAGAGGTGATGATTTCATCACCCACGCTGAATTGCCAGGGATGGTAATTAGGGTTGGTGCACACCTATGCCGGCTGCAGAGACTGTTCTCCCTCATTTTATTTAATACCTGAGGAAAAGATGCAGATGTCAAGTACTCTAGCCAGCAGCAGAGAGAGGTGACAATGATGACAGTTCAGTCGATGACAACTCGATTTTCACCCAGCTTGACGACTATGGGTTCAGGATGTTCCCACTCTCACTCGAATCATGGTGCCCCCAAACCATTTTTGTCCATCACCATCCTGGTCTCTTGCCTTGTTTCTCAGGTTTTTCTGGTCTGTCTGCAACTGCATCCTCACATACCCAACTTACCTCACATAGATGTTCCTACATCCCTTCTCCAATACTCTTCTTTCTAAATAATAAAATGGGCTCCTGTCCCAAACAAAAACAATTGCCCCATACATAGCTCTCCATTTTTCACACGTCTTCATGACACGTTGGATTTGGTCCAATTAGCTATACAACATGAGTGTGTTGTGGTCACCCCTCTCTCTTGAGGTGACAGTCCAAATTCTGTTAATATTTTACACATATGGTCACTTTACACTCTTAAAAAATGGATAGCTGTGTTTTTTCTTGCTCCCATGTGCATGTTCCTGCTCTGCTTTTCCTTTGTTCTTCCTCTGCTTGCTCTCCATGTCACCACTGTCCCATCTTCTTTCTTTCAGTTAAGGCATTATTGTGCAATGATGCTCATCACATACCAACGTGTAGCAACAGTAATGCAAAAGTAGTTAAAAGTATTAGATACAGCTGTATTTGAACCCAGTATGATCTATCCCCAAAAAAGAATGTATCACTTCATTAACTGCATTAACATATGCTGCCACAGAGTCATTTAAGTAGCAGGTATATTCCACAGTCTCAATACTACTTGTCATACTCTAGCAATGTGGCTCATGTTTGTGCACTGCTTAGCTAAGTGCAAATGTGTGTTTCCCACATGTATATGTACTTTGGTAACCATCACTCAAACCTGCAGCTCATCACACTATTGAACTGTATATATTTTGCTTTATTACTGAGGTTTACTGTCTATTTCCTGTGAATGACATGAAATTACATTTGGAAACATTACAAACTGAGGGCACTATCTAACAGTATGTCACATATTTACAATACATCCCTGTGTTTGCACCCACCTCAAACACTGCAACCCTGGGGCCTCAGTGCTTGTTCCACACATATATCAAACACACTACAAAATGTAATATCAAATGCTGTGTGCTATGCAATGCATATCATTCTTGTAACATGCAGCACTGAAACTATTGACTCATATGCCTAAAACAGCCTTATCAGCAAGGCTAGTGCAGGAATCAGCATGGACCATATCCACAGGGACATGGGTGACCTTCAACACACTACCATACCCATTTTAGTTTTGTCAAGGGTAAATCTTACTTATTGACCCTTGTGGGCATCCCCAGAAAATTAGGTCATACAGCATTAGATGGATAGCCAACTGGCTCAATGACAGAATGCACAATCTCAAAGTTGTGGACTGCACCTCTACCACTAGCCCACTCACCAGTGGAATACCACAAGGGTTTGTGCTGGGCCCTTAACTGTTTGGAAATACTTCACTGAAGCAGGAGAAGCAGGAGATGGTCTGTGTTTTATCACGTTTGCAGATGACTGTTAACTGGATGCACTAAAGTAGTGTCCCCCAATGATGGTAACATATTACAGAAGGGGCAGACACAGACTAATTATTAGTGCCAAACTCACAGACTGAACTTTAAAGCATACAATAAGTCATTGTGTCCTTTGCCAGTGAAGTATCCCTGCTAATTATGATATACATAGCACTCCCCCAAACTCAAACACAGTGTTTAAAGACTTGAGAACACATGTTGATAGAAATCTAAAATTTCATCATCATGTGCCGATAGTGGTGACACACACAATCTGCATTGTACACATCATACATATGCACATCATATCCAAGCCCAGGGTAGTCACACGTCTGTCTGTACCTCAGTAGACATCTGTAGCAACTGGAGAAAGCACAGGGTGGTACCTGAGAGACTCCCAGGCCTCCAAACATGGTATACATGGAAAGACTGACATACCTGTCACTGTACTCAGTATCATGAAGGCTGCTCAGAGGTGACCTATGCCTGCCCTGCAGAGCAGTCTCAGACCCTGCCCTTCTGAAAATGATGGACATCTTCAATTCAAGTAGGGCAAGAATAATTTGCCCCAGTGTTCCCAACTTAGCCTGTGACATAAACAGAACATGCCGGGGAGACAGATATATACTACAACTATTCACACTCCTCTGTAATAGGCTACCATTGCATGTGAAGCAGTGCTCTTCAATGACATTGTTCAAGTGCAACCTCGAGTACTGGTTGGGTGATTGTAAAGTCACCTCTGTGCTGACACCTATGTCCCTCATGGACAGGTCCAGTTGGTGCTGCTCACAAACTCGTTCTACTAAAAATGACCATCAAACTATGCTCAGCAAGAGTATTTGTGTTTTTGCACAGCTAGGCTTCTAAACACCCTAGTATGCAGGCTTGCCAACCTGTTGCCCCCCACATTGACTGCTGATGTCATCTACTATATGTTCACCTGTTTCTTGTATAAATCAGACTTGCACTGTGGTGCTTGCATTAAGTAATGTGTTCTGTAGTCTTTGTACTTAGGTAGGGGGTCTCTTCTCACTACAGTTGACTCTGTGTGTGTGTGTGTGTGTGTGTGTGTGTGTGTGTGTGTGTGTGTGTGTGTGTGTGTGTGTGTGTGTGTGTGTGTGTGTGTGTGTGTGTGTGTGTGTCTAGATAGGAGAGCAGAAGTGTGTATCCTACAGTTACTTCCCTAATGCCTTGTAATGACAGCATTTTGATACTCGTACTTGCCTAAACATCCATTTCATACTGGCATCCCAACCTCTTGTCTCCCATATGGCTTGCTGATGTCATCAACTATAAGTTCACCTTCACTCCTGTTTAAATCAGAATTTTGCCATGGCTCTTGCATTAAGTATTGTGTTCAGTAGTCGTGTTCTTAGGTATGGGTACTATTCTTTCTGCAGTCAACTGTGTGTGTGTGTGTGTGTGTGTGTGTGTGTGTGTGTGTGTGTGTGTGTGTGTGTGTGTGTGTGTGTGTATGTATGTATGTGTATGTATCTGAGAGAGCTCAGCTTGACATTACATAGAGCATTTTACACCAGCATGTGGGACACTGTTATCTTCATCTATAAAGTGCTGTGTGACACACTCTAAGTTGTACTGGAGCTGTGGCACTTGTGTTAAGTACTGTGTTCTATAGTCTATGTAATTAGATACATAGGGGCTTTATTCTCACTGCAGTCAAGTGTGTGTGTGGGTGTGTGTGTGTGCTGTTACTTGGCACTAAAGAGAGCATTTTACACCAGCATCTGTGATACTGTTATGTTCTCCTTAACAAACATTGCTGATGTTATCAGCTATATCAGTATTTTGGATATGTAGTACTTTAACCAGGGCAGGGTCAGAAACTGGCCTGGAGGCCAGGAAGAAGTCACTTCACCCAATACTATAAAGATTATAGTGACATAGTTTTTAATCTATCCACATACATCATGGCATGGTTTGTAGGCTCTGTGTTATCTCATGGAGAATGCTCTGTGGTCTCACCAGCTTTTACATGTGCCTGGTGAGGTACCTGTAAAAGAGAGCATTATACTATATTAATGTTATAATGAGGTTTGCCTACAGAGCTGTCACACATTCCTAAGCTGTCAGTATGTTGGTGTGACTTATAATGTGGACATCATAGGCTTTCAATAGCAGTGTGGACATTTGTTGGCACAGTTCAGATTACTATCTATATGTGTTCCTAGTGTTTGCATTACTGGGTTTCTGCATAGCAGGACTGTCATCAATGCTGTGATTAACATGGGATTCCATTTTTCAGATGGACTTCATTATAAACATACATTCGTGCATTTATTTGTAGACTGTGTGCCTTTGTTATCATTCAGTTGTGTGTGTTAGATCATCCTGTACTATGTTATCATCATTGGTGGACACACAATATGCAAGAATTAGCAAACTTGGTAGGCCAAAGGCCATACAGTTTAGGCTGAATTGTTAAGAAACACAATTCAAACAGTAAACAGCCAAGAACACATCCCTGGGGTTTGCCAATGGTGACAGCTCTATGGTACTGATTAATTCATCAGCTTTCACTAGACGTGTTCTGTCAGTGAGACAATTGATTACCCATCAAATTACATAAGGTTTAATCCCCAACTTAGAAGATTTCTCAATGATGCCAGCATGGAGGATTGTGTCAAAACCATAGGCTAGATCACAGTAGGCAGTATTCACTGTCTTACCTTCATCCATTCCTGTCATATGAAATCAATGGGCTGTGACAACATCACAGATCACAAATGACATGATTCAGCAGATATTTCTTCCTGATATGGTTGAATACACAGTTCAACACACCCTCCATATGGTCTATGTTCCTATACAAGGGTGTACATCAACATGCATCCATCTGAGTTGGGGGGACATTACCTGATGTATGCATGCATAGAGACATCGTGACTCTTCTTGACTCTGAGGTAGACCAGTATGTCATCATGTACACTAGTAATATTCCAGGTATGCGCAACATACTTGTGTGTGTTAATGCTACATCACAGAGGTCATCGAGGGCATGCATGATGACAACAGTATCATCATATGGAACTTGAACAGGTTAAAACATTTGACACAAATCAACACTGAGGTATACAATCAACACCATCATACATTGCCATAGACACCTATCTCACCAAATGGGTAGACCAATGTATGACATACATGGCATCCCACTATGTTCACATGTGACGTGACCTATATCTCAGGTGCAGTGATCAGGTTGGTACATCAGCGGTGTCTGCTAGGCCTTGGCCTGCCCATTAGCTAAGTGATTGACATCACAGATGATATACACATGCTGTGTCTAAACAACTACCTGTAGGACTGCAGCTTGTGGCCATTCTTTGACTCCAACTGTGATATTAGTATAATACAGACAGTATGAACACATACCAAAAAACACTGCCACAGCCATGACAGCACCTGCACTGACAAAAAACATGGAGGAATTTGTTGAATCAGGAAACAAACACATCACCCAAGTATAATGTGGACATCACACCCTGTAATCAAACCAGTAGATATATGATCTCTGTCCTGTGGTAGAGGGTTAGTGGTAGATCCACCAGCATGTGGTCACAGTGCTGCCTACTCACTTGAATGTAACTCACTGGGTATGTGCAGGACATGCACATCAGAGACCATAATACCTTCATGGTTCCCAGCCTTCATCACACAAATAACTGTGTACAATGTACCCTTCTTCATGTACCTTCCTATACATTTTCCAGTGATGTGTAGCTAATGTGTACCACCTTTGTCACAGTGCTCTGTCATGCAGCTTATTTACCATACCTAGGTATTCGTTCTGTGGAATATACATGACTGTCTGATGGTGCAGAATACCATTTTAGCTATTACACCATGCACGTGTGTTTTCTGTTCTGCTTATGCACACACTACATGCATGTGCTTGACAACATTAAAGGCATGTATCTCTTTCATGACATTGTGGATTATGGCATAGGTATATGCCATGCACACAAGGCAGCTAGCTGTACTGTACATACAGTCTCATACAGGTATAGCAGTGTCTTCCTAACACCTCCTTCAGATATTACAGTGCCAGGACAGTGTGCATGGTTCCCCTCATAGAGTGTGGATTTATCATAATAGTTGTTCAGGTGAGCATGTGCAGACTCATCTCTTATCACTCCATATCATATATGTTATGTAAGTGGTATGGAATTAGTGGTGGTATTATTCTGATATTGCCCATGATTGTAGTTGGTTATTTTATTGTTTTCCATAATCCTTTACCAGTATCCCACTTCCTGGAGACCTCAGCTGAGAGTGCATGCACATTCAGGCATATCAGTTTGCACAGCATCACAATATGCATGCTACCCCAGTTATATGTCAGATCCCTGATAGATATCCTATGCATTATTAATGTAAGGATCTTATCTCACACAGACTTCCTCCCCATTGTTATGTCACCTTATGTGACACTTGCAGACAACAAATTTTCAATGTACAGTCATACTGTACCAAATTGATATGGGCTTGTTGTTGCTACAACCATCTTTCATTGACATGCCCTGCTCTACTGTACATGAGGGAGTTTCACCTGTCCTCTTTTCCTGTGTTCATTCCTACAATTCATCTGTGTGTCCCGATTCCATACACATATTTCCCCAGAGTGATCATTGTACATGACAGTCCCATGTCCTGTTACAGATCATTAAGACAGCTTCAGTACAGAAGGCCAGGAATGGTCTATCACAATAGTCTGCATTCTAGGTACACTGTCCTGTACTGTGTTTCAACCATATATTTCACATTCATACCTCTCACTGGTCCAGATATTCCCAGGATGCCCAGATGTTTTCCTTATCAAATTTGTGGCTTTTTGCCATATCACTAGGATGAGATCTCTGCACTGATGTGACCCAATATTACATACATTTTAAGTGCATACCTCTCAACTGTCCTGATTTGCGCAGAATGTCCAGAACTTGTCTCATATTTGTGAAAATCCTGAGCATATCTAAACAATCCTATCTTTGTTTGTGATTTACTGTGGAGTTGACTGGTAAGAGAAGTTTTATTTGAATTTATATTGTATTTGTTATCACTGTTTTTCATTGTTTGTAGGTAGGAAGGGACTGCTTATTAAGAAGATTTACTTTGATTCATATTTTGTTGATTTATCTTTAATTTCACTGTTGGTTGTTAGAAAGTGATAGGTTTTAGACAGGCAAGCTCTAGCCACCCCAAGGGGCCTAGACAGCTATAAATTTGCACTGACTGCAGAGAGGAAAGCCCTGAGCATACCTAAACAATCCTGTCTTGGTTTGTGATATATTTATCTTTACTGTTACAAAGAAGTGCGACTGCAAGCAATATTGAGGAATTACAAATTTTGTCTGACTTATAGAATTTGTATGGTCAGAACAATGTTACTGTACTTTATTATTTAGTTGTATATTGCTGGTGTGATTTTTTTTGTCATAGAAGTTATTTTAAGTTCTCTTTGAATTATGTGGTTACTGATTTTGATTATTCTTTTCTTTTGCAGTGTTTTATTAATTTGAAGCTAATTATGGATTCCTTAAATGAGTATGCAGTTAACGATTTGCTAATGCACAACTATCTTGTACAGTATAATAAATGTTATGCATATGTAAAGGTAACAGCTGATAACACTGGTGATCTGTGTTCCCTGTGTCAAAAGTTGAACGATTTGCTTACCATTGCTAGAAGTAAATCTAGAATTGATGATGATTGTACTTGTGCAATCGGTATGACTTGGAAAACTGTTGTTTCATGTATTAATGATTGGCCTGATGAACTAAATAATGTTAGGCATAGAACAGATAGAACACATTTAGGAAATGATGCATTTATTTTCTGTAAAGATCATTGAACCCCTATGAAACAAGATAATACCCTGACAACTTTGGAATTCTGGACGCAAGTATTCAGCAACTGAGGATCCAATTTGTTTAGAAGGAAACAAAAAAAGAAAGAAAGGAAGAAGTTCTCGACAATAAACAAGGAAGAAAAAGAAACTGACAAAAGACTATAAAGGAAAGAGAATACTTAGTAAAAAGGACACTGCTTTGTTCTGTAACACACAGGTTACAGGGAATGATGATATTTTTATATCAGAAAACCTTCAGTCTACAGAAAGAGGCATCATTTTTCCAGTGGAGAAGGTAGAAAAAAGAGGCAATGGGCAGATGAAAAGGAAGAAATCAAAATTGAACATGGAAGCACTGAAGAACATTAATGTAAGAAGAGAAAGACAGATGCTGACTACAGGGCTCAAGCTGTGGATTTACAGAACCAGCTGGATGGGATTTAAATACACAATGAAAACAGTGAGATTAATAAGACAAATGGTGATGAAGATCTATCCTTCATAACAACTGACAGAGCAGATATTACTGTATTAGAAGCTGAAGATTCTGATCAGCAAAGATATTCTTGTAATTAGAGATTCGATTATTAGAGGAAATGATACTTATATTTGCAGAGGCGTTCGTGAAAATCTACTGCCAATCATTAGTGGACCGCAGTTCCGCTGCGGCGACCCCTAACTGGGAAAAAGCCAAAAGACCAACAACAACAACATTTGCAGAGATGATAATGAACATCAAATAGTGTTATGCTTGCCAGGAGCAAAAATAGAAGATGTGAGACAAGCCTTGGAATGCCTTAATGTAAGGAAGTATGGATCTGTTTTTATTCATGTTGGTACAAATGATGTCACCAACAAAGATTCTCTGACTGTTAGTCGGGAACTGACAGCACTCCTAGGTAGTAAAGCTTGTACTGGTGTACCTATAGAAAGGATAGTCAGGTCAATGTGAATGAAAAGACTTTTTGAATAAACACCTACATGGAAAAAATGTCCTGTTTTAAAAAATGGAAATTTATACAGCATCCAAGCCTAGTTTTGGGCACACGTGTTCAGACAGTGTTCAGACAGGATGGTGTGCATTTGTTAAAATCAGAGAAGAGAACTTTTGCAGCAGATATTTTGCAGTATTTGACAAACATTAAGCAGGGTTTTTGCCAGGTCGAAAATTTAAGTTCACAGATAGCAACATGTGATGGGTCTCTGGTGGTTGTTAATGCTAGGACCATTAATAATAAAGTTTTTCTATTGGAAAATTTGCTACATTCCCACAAGATTGAAGTTGTTATTTTTTATGAAACATGGTTAAAGAACAGTGACTGAAAACCAGTTCTGTCAGGGTATAAATGTCTTTACTGTAACAGACATTCTAACAAAAAATCAGGTGGAGGTGTTATGATCGGGATTAAAGATAGTTATGAGACCTGTGATTATTACATGTTCAATGATAACACCAATACTGTAGACTGTGTAACTGTGACAATAAAGACAGCCCTGCAACATATACCAATTGTTGGAGTGTATAGATCACCAAAGCCAAGTGCAGATGACCTAAGGAATTCATACATTTCTTGCATGAAAGACAGGAGGAAAGCATAATATTAGCTGGGGACTTAAATTTGCCAGAAACATACTGGAAAAATATTAATTCAACGTTAGTAAGGAAATTATTCACATTGTATATTCAGGAAGAATAATTGCTTCAGATTGTAAAAAGACCTACCAGGGACAAAACATACTAGACATTGTTTGTATTCCCAAAGAAGTTACTGTAACTTCAAGTCACATTTTACCACCATTGACGTGCAGTGATCATGGGGTTATAAATGTTAATTTATTGTTAGATAATTCTGCCAATCTGAAATCTAAATCAATGCACAGAAGGTTAATTACAGATTATATGGAAGCAAATCAGTCACTATGTAAAACTAACTGGAGTGAGATGTTCAGTGGAAAAGCTGTAGATGGAATGTGGAAAGTTTTGAAACAGAAATTGTTTGAATGCAAAAAATATATATTTAACATCAGGATCTAGGCATACAACATCAGAGGGGTATATTTCCATATGAACATGATATATGATTAAGGTGAGAGACAAAAAATATAAGAAATGGATGAGGGGTCAAACTACAACTTTGAAAACTGAAATAAACAAACTGGACAAACAGATTAACTATAGTGTAAGACAAGATCAAGAAACATTTGAAGAAAATTTATATAAAGATATTGAGCATAACAGAAAACGTTTTTATAGCTATGCAAGATGTGGAAGGAGTAAAGACACACAAACTGATAAACTGTGTGCAGATTCTAAAATTTATTCTCAGACACACCAGATTCTAGATATATTTACAAAATCTTATGGAAAACAGTTTGGCTCCACAAAACGGATGATAAGTTTCCTAGTGACATCCACGTCACCCCAGATACTGGAATCAAATTAAATTATATTAAAAATGAACTTTGCAAACTGGATCCAAACAAAGCACAGAGTGGAGACAGAATTATTAACAATGGCCTGAGAACACTTCATGAAGAACTTACAGTACCATTATATCTATTATTCACCAGGTCATATAAATATGGGGAGATTCCCCAAGATTGGAGACATGCTTATTCAACCTGTCTTTAAGGGAAAGGGGAATAGGACTAACACAGGGTCATATAGACCCTTAAGTCTACTATCTTGTTGTGGAAAATAATAGAGAAGATAATATTGGATAAGTTATTGTCAAAACTGGATAGGCTTTGATTTGAAACCATACATCAGCATGCATATGTTGAAAACAGATCTATTACCACCTTTAACATGATGTTCTATTTCTGTAACAATATAATAACAGCTATGAATGAAAAATTGTGCTGTGATGTAATTTATATAGCTGTAATTTCAGCATTTCACAGGGTCATACACAAAACACTGATCAAGAATTTAATACAACTAAGTATTGATGCACTCTTGATAAGATGGACAGCTGCATGGCTTAGAAATAGGATATGGCAAGTATCATACAGCAACTGGACAAGTGAAATCCTTGGTTACAGTTAGGATGTCCCACAGAGCTCTGTCCTATGCCCTTACTTGTTTAGATTGTATCCTTCAGACCTAACTTTTTCATCTGAGGTGTTCTACAGTCTATATGCAGATGACCTTCAATTGGGAAAACTGATTACATGTGTTACAGATAAGGCATGTCTGCAAAATAACTTGACTAAGCTGACTATTTTGAGCACAGGAGAATAATATGCTGATAAATACATCAAATACTTAGCATATGAGATTTGGAAAATATAAATTGAAAGGTGAATATTTAATACAGCATACAGTGATTGAAACTGTAGACTCATTTAAGGACCTGGGTATATGGGTAGATTCAGCTATGATATTTTCTAATCATGTCAACCAATTGGGTAATGATAGTTATAGAAGATATAGGTTGTATAAAAAATGTATAAAGTCTAGGTGATCAGAAATAATGAAGTCATTGTTTGTTCATTACATTAGACCTAAACTTGAGTATGGAATAACAATATGGAAACCCTATAAGAAAACAAGCACGCGTAAACTGGAGAGTACAGCAGAAATATACCAAGGGCATCCATGGATGAGAACATTTACGTTATTGAAATATCTGAACTTGTACAGTGTCTCATACAGATATCTAAGAGGAGATATTACTCAGGTATATAGGGCATTTAGAGACAACTACCTGTAGATATGTTTGGGATTATTAAAAAGTACTAGAGAATCATCAGAGAACCTATGTAGCAGATTCTATAGGAATGAGAAGTTTATTAATTGGTTCTCTGACAGAGTAGGTGATGCATGGAACAGACTACCAAATTACATTAAAGCAAGTACTAGTTTAGATATTTTAAAGAACAGCCTGGACACTTATTATGGGAACAAGTGTTTTGGTATATTGGCAAGCTAGAATGGCATTACTACCCGTGATTGAAATATTTATATGTATATATATGTATGTATGTATATATTTTCCCAACAGCATTTCTGGTTTCTGGCAAATTACTGGCATGCCATTGCAGAGTTAAGTCAGAAACTGATGACTGACATTTAAGTTTAGAACTTTGTGCTCTTCAACCAGTTCATACTCATATACAACCTATTTATTCTACCAACTTTCTATGTTTGGAAGTGCAATATTAAATATCTGTCATTATTGGGTATGCCGTTGTCCCCATATATTGCTCAGAGAGAATGACAGGTATGTTTGAGTTTCATTCTACCACATTTCTACAACGTCTATGGCAATTATGTCCCTGTTTCTGATTAAATGTCCCTGCATTATGTTGGCTTTTGTGGAGATATGTAGTACTAACAGATTTACAGCTATTTCTGAAGACCTGGTGCTCATTGTGGCATGCCACACAAACCCGCAGACTATAGGTGCTCTGTTGTACACAGAATTGATATCCACATTTGCTTACATGAATTCCTGGTCAGCAACACTGTTACCAGCCATGAAACCTACCTTAGGCATGCTGTGCCTCATTAATATGCATTGTATGCTGCTGCACACCATTGCATTAACATATAAACTCCATGTAGGATCTGCCTGAACCTTACACGGAGATGATTGCATCCCAGTAAAAATGTATATTCTGTAAATGTTGATTTGGAACAGGTGGTGCAGAGTTACTCCATCTGCATTGTGTTTCACAACTATAATCTAAAGGGAGAAATTAAAACATACCCATTGTCAGATTGTCTGTGAAGCAGACTGGGCAGTCATTTGTTCCAGTTCAGAAAAGTTATGTATATGTATCATATTAACAGGCATGGCATGTGGAAGGGTGATTAGTTTATTAAACAGTTAGTTCTGAATCCCTGTAGGGGATTCCTTTGTTTTTGGAAATCTTTTGCAGTAAACAGTCCTGACTCCCAGTGGGGAGTCCATTGTTTATTATCAATTTTTGTACAAGAAAGAGTTGCCATAGGAATAAAGTCAAAAATTCAGATGCTTTATGCATGGCTGGAAATTATGGCATTCCTGAAGTCTATTAGATCATGATGAAGAAGGACAAGTGGGGGGTGGTCTATCCAAACTGCAAAAAAAGCTCATGAGACAGAGCTACAACAAAAGCAATGAGGATCGCCATGCCATAATTTTTGAAAGTCGCAATATTCTATTGTGGGAACTGGTATCTCATTAGCTAAATATTTAATGGCAGAAGGTTAAAAACCATGTTACCTAATTCAGTTATGTTACTGAAGCCTGAAATCAGTACGAGGTGTAGGAAATGTTTGAAGGAAATCAGCAGAAACAGAGGTGTTATTGTGTCAGAAACTTTCAAAAACTGTAAGTTTTATAGCCTGAAGACAAAGAAAAATGCAGAAGATAAAGGAATGTTTGCACTCTGAATCTGATGTTTTCTATAAACCAACTAAACTAAGATCCTATGCTGTCCATGGAGATCCTATGCTGTCCATGGAGATGCCGTCCATGGATATGATGGAAAGAGGAGCATTGTACAAGCACTACCCAGCAGGCAGTCTTCCAAAGCCTGCTGAGGAGCACACTCTTAAGAAATTGAGTCAGTTCTATATGGTATATATATATATATATATATATATATATATATATATATATATATATATATATATATATAGTGAGCAGGCAGAATTGTCAAAACCAGTACTAATACAGGAAAATGGAGTCTCTAAGACTAGCTGATGTGCAGCAAAAACTGCCACAAAAGGAAGATTAGGTGTCTAAAGAGAGCAGTATTTTTATAGGTTCATAGGCAGTTACTAGGCATGCAGTCTAGGAGAACAATGAGTAGCCTAGCCTGATTTTAACCAATTGCCCCAGCCCTATGTCTGATTAAGTGACTTGTTGAGAGTCACAGAAAGGCAAATGGAGGCTGAGGGAATCAAACCTTGTGCTACAGGAAGCAGCTTTTTGACAAGTCATAGATTTAACCATTTGCACTGCCAAATTAAATAGATAATTATAGCAAATATGTGTGCTACCTTAACAAAGTTAGTGAATTACTAATCCGGCCTTATTAATTTATTAACCATGTAAGTGAATTGGTCTATGACGGGACTGTTTCCAGTTTTATATATATATATATATATGTATATATATAAAAAAAATATATATATATATATATATATATATATATATATATATATATATATATATATAGATATATATATATATATATATATATATATATATATATATTTTTTTTTTTTTCCCATGGGTCTACTTCTAAATTGCAAAATTTCAAAATGTCGACTTTCTTAAGGTCAAAACCATAAGATCCAAGTTTTGAAACTTTAAATAATTTTTTTTTTTTTTACATTTTTGAAGAGGTCAAGCCCCCCTGGACCCCCTGCTAATGAAATATACCAACCCTGGGATTGCACTGTATTGAGGATAATGGTAAATATACCGTTCTGTGCTGTACAGTGATTTCCATTTAAATAGTTTGAAGCTTCAAAACTTTGATCTTATGGGCTCAACCATAAGAAAGTTGACATTTTGAAAGTTTGAAATTTAGAAGTAGACCCATATGTACATATATTGACAGCTTCCATTAGCAAATTTCATCATTTTGATTTTCAGAGGTGCAAGAAATTTGAAGATAACATACAGAAGCAAAGGGTGAGCATGCCTACTTTACAGAGACTATTTCTAGTGATCAGTATTGAACCATGACCACTGAAGCTTAGAAGCAGAAATCTTAAACACTGAGCCATATCCTAAATACTCTAGCATTGGCTGATAATTCTACAAGACTGGGCAAGTAAGTTTCCTGTTGGTGATTACCTTCCAGAAAATTAAATTTCTGAAATAAATTGTTTAATTTTAGTCAAAATGTTATTTCTGAATTATATCAGAGTTTTTTTAAGGGTTGTTACTAAAGTTTTGCCACAGAATCTTAAATATCGTGACTGTTGGTTCATTGCAGGAAATCCCTTTTAAATATTTGTATCTTTCAGGAAAATACCAACTTTCACCTTAGTCTTTATCGTTGAGGGCTTGGTCTTTTGGTTTTGAGGGGTGACATTTAAAACTTTTACCTCAAAACTTGAAAACCCTGTCAGAATGTTTTACTGGTATAATTAGGTTCTGAACCACATGTCAAGCATGTTTTTCTGAAAATAGTTAATCTTTGGTCCCTGGTGTGATTTCCTTGGCTAGTTTTGCTTTTTGTGAGGGAACATATTCTGCTTGAAAATAACCATGTTATGAGGGGCTGGGAATAGGTGTTTGGTACTTATCATTTAAACATTTCCCCCTCAAACAGTAATTTTTAATCAGAATATATCACAGCCTGTTCTAAGCTCTGCTATCCTTTTGTCAGACATTTCTGGCTGATACATATTTCTTAACTTCTGTAGGGATTCCCTTCTGAATTGATGATTTTAATGAGAAAAAGTATATATTTTTTAATTGAAATGCATTATTAAGAACAAGGACTTTGTTGTTTGGTGGTTGTCAGAAAGAGTTTTTACATGTAAACTTACGTTTTGTGTTAGGAGATAAGCATTGCTGTTCTAGTCTCCATAATCTATTTTTCAGATGTCTTCTGAGGTAAATAGTTAGTCACGGGTCCCTTTGGGAGTTTCATTGTTTATTTAAGCAATAACCAATGATGTGGTGTGGTATATTGAAGACTTACTCATGGTTGGTGTGGTTTAATCATGAGGGCGAAGCCCGAGTGATTAAGTAAAGCCAACCGTGGGTAAATCTTCAATATACCACAACCATGGAGCCTGTTATTGTTGTTATACAATGACATAATTTAAGAAAAAAAAAACTTACTTTTCTTAAATAATGTATTTGTATAATGGCGCATTACTGTTCTTCTGCCGGTGGTGGTATACTGCTTCATTGTGTTGTTGTACTGCGCATGTGTATCGGACTTGCATTCCTATGCATACCCAGTATATCAATGCTTTGAAAGGGAAGCACTGGAGAAAAGAAAGTCTCCATTGCTCCGTTTTTTTTTTTTTTTTAATTAAAAAAAGATTTGGACACCTTTTACAAATGAAAAAAGTTCGGGTGACCAGACCTTTTTCCATTGGTATATTCAGGGATTTACAGTGGGTGCGCTAGCCAATCAGCATGCATGTTTTGGAATATTAATGGGGGGGTCATTGTATAATATCAGTTATTGTGTAAGAAAGTGTTATCTTTCTTTTCATATTGATCGCTATGGACTTAAAATACTGTGCTTGCCAGTTGTCACTAAAAATTTTTACCTCTAAGTCAATTTTGTTTTCAGGAGGAAAGACCGACTCTGTCAAACACTGATATCTGCTTTTCAGATACATTTTAGGGGTGACAGACAGTCGTAATTCCCTTTGGGAATTTCTTTGTAAATTACCACCTTGGGGAGACGAAAGTGCATCTTTCCTATCAAATGAGAGCTGATTAAGTGGAAGAAGAGAGGCTAGTTGTTCAATATGAGGGAGAGTATATGCTTACACAGGATCATTGCTTGATGGAAAACAGGGCCTGAGCATGGACAATGAGGACAAATGTTGATCTGCTGCAACCAACAAGTTCTGAGAATGGGCAGACCATGGAATGCTTGTCAAGGTACATATCAAAGGTTGCAGTGCTGGGCTGTAACAGTTTGAAGTGCATGACCTGCACATCAGCAAGAATCCAACAAGGCAGAGAATGTCAGTAACTGTGCAAATTAAATACAATGTGTTATCACAAACAGGACAGCAAAGAAAGCTGTTAGATTTATCCTTTACACATGTCACCAACATCCAATGAATCTCTTCGCCTTGTGGGAGAGATACCATACAAATGTATTATATAGGGCTCCCCAATTAAGAGGATGAGAGAGAATGGAACTTGTAACAGGCTTTAAGCTCAGGATAAGAAGGCTTAAGGCTAGAGAGCATGAGAATGACATCACAATGATCTAAAGTCTACAGTAAAATCTTTTTCGACACCTGCAAATAGAGGAAACAATTGACTATTAACCAAAAACACTACTAGTTCAGCACCGAGTTCGT
This sequence comes from Protopterus annectens, assembly GCF_019279795.1. Classification (NCBI taxonomy): domain Eukaryota; kingdom Metazoa; phylum Chordata; order Ceratodontiformes; family Protopteridae; genus Protopterus; species Protopterus annectens. The sequence goes on from NC_056748.1 coordinate 103,283,564, forward strand.
CATGATGTACAAACTCCTTTATCGAGGCTCACAAAAAGTAAAAAATCAATGAGTAACCACTGATTTTTTTTTACTTTTTGTGAGAACCATTGAATTTTTTACTTTTTGTGAGCCTCAATAAAGAAGTTTGTACACCAAAAATCATTTGAGTTTTTTTCTTTTTGTGAGCTTCAGTAAAGCAGTTTGTATATTGTGACGAATGCTGAGCTGAACTAGTGGTGTTTTTGGGTAATGACGTAAAGTCTTTAAAGAAACTAACTATTCCTAGAAATGAACTATATACATTGTTTTTCTTAAGAAAAGGATCAATACTTTGCCTGTAGGAATAAATACACATACACATGCGCACAAGCACGCGCATGCTCGCTCGTACACACATATACACACACACACACACACACACACACACACACACACACACACACACAGAGACACACACACACACACACACAAACAGACAGACACACACACACACCTTGGATAGTATATGCTCTACTTTCACACACAGCAAAGCTCTTTTTAGTAAGTGACATTAATTTACAGGGTCTCACTGTACTTTCATACAAAGAATGAATGAAAAACTAAGTATGCTTCAGTGCAAAACGAAGAATCTGGTTCTGCAAACATATGGGGAACAGTTTTCATTCTCCTTTCAAAGAAATGCTTTTTTGTGCTTCACAAGAAAGGAATTGTTTATTTTACAGAGACAGAAATTACAGTATGTTGCAGTGTTGCTAAGTTGAGAAATCTATGGTTTGTAAAATACTGCAAAATTAGTGAAACAGTGTACTAATCCCCAGAATATATACCTTAGTACTGAGAGTAAGATATGCACAGAGCCATTTTCTGAGCAGAAAACCTTTTTTTTACTTCAAGTCAGTACTTGTTCTTATGATTCCAAAACTATAGCATACACTATTATAGGTTCATAGGAACGTACTAAATTAGCTGTTCTTATCAACCATTTTAAGTCAAGCCAATTTCCTTTTTTGTGCTTGAATTGACCTATCCTGTTTGGTTAGAGGCTGGCCTTACCAGTCCCATGGCTGGTAATTATATATTAACACAAAGGAGAATAACTGGTATCATACCATAGATAATTTGATGGGACCCATTTGTGGGATAAAACATTTAGGAGCTAACACTGTCCATTTGTAGTACCTGGGGCAATCCTGGGGTGAATGATATGTTTCCAGTCTATAGATCCCAGTTGAATATGGACAGGAATAAAGTTGTTTTATATGGATGGGGAGTCAGTTCCAAAGCAGCAGCATCCTCTGCAAGATATACCTGTACCCGCAAACCATTCTTTTGATGTTCCAGAATAGGTTTAGATCCCTAGACTGAGTATTTATGATGGAATTGGACTTGCTGATGTGCAGTAAATCCATCAGTACTGGGTTGGAGGATGCCTTGTATGCCAGACACAGGTCACCTCTTAGCAGTTTGTAGGATGTCAAGCACAGTGACAGGGCTCTGAGTTGGTTCATGTAGGATATATTCAGGATATGTATCCTTTTAGTAAGATATCTTTGTGGGAGTTCCAATTGTTGCATGTGTCTAGATTTTGATTATGAATCAAACATACAGAGAGAGAAACGTGTAAGTGTGTGCATGAATACCCTGCAGAAGATCAAATGTGTTTTTGGCTGACAGCTGTTAAGTCAACCACATATGATCAACTAAGCGACTGGTTGACAGGTGTCTGAGATTGCACAATTGCTGGGTTTGGGGAATATGCCCTTACCTCCGAGTTTGTGTGATCTCAGACTTAATACATAAATAATTAGCAGGGGGTATGGGGGATAAACTCCCCCTTTAAAAAAATGTTTATATTTTTAAAATAAACAACAGGCTACTGATCCAAAAGATTTTATTGTACAAAACTTTAGCGCCTTGGCCCAGCAGCCTTCAAGAAGTAACCAACAATGTAAAACATCCCATTATATAATTTATCAATAAAACAATTAAATTAAATATTTCCAATTAATCTCACAGTTTAAACCATATGATATCAAAGTGTTATATTTCAAAATAAAAACTGACTCTTTAATTTTTACATTTTGCATATACCAAGGATGTTTTTTGACACATCCATTGAGATTTTTCCAGTTGAATTGCATATATATATATATATATATATATATATATATATATATATATATATATATATATATATATATTGTGACACCCCTGCACAATATATGTAATGCAGGAACCACAATCCTCATCACTAACACCAGTGAGGGACATGCACATTGGGAGGATGACAAGTACACACACAGTAAAGTACAATTTCCCTTAAGAGCACACAGAGATCACAGTCAGTCACGGGTTGACTTATCTCTCTCTATCCAGATCCCCAATAAGACTCCCCACTGGCACAGCTATAGGGGTAAGAGCTCAGCCGAGTGCTCAAGCCAAAACCTCCAGCACCCTCTCTGTCCAACCAGTGCTTCATGCCTCTGCCCAAGTAGCTTTCTCACACACACACACACACACACACACACACACACACACACACACACACACACACACACATAGACTTTGAGATATGATTTATATACAAATGCACAGGCATTCCTGGGAAAGGCTGGCACAGGTTCACTAGCTATGCCCCCTTCTACCTAGACTATAAGGTAGTAATCACTGTGACCAACAATCCTTTCTTATCAGCTGCTATAAGGCCCTTACAAAGGGTGACCAAATCTACTGTGTAATGTTACTATTATCCGAATGGTAAGTGTGACCAACAACAAGGCTTTTTAAGAGTGACCTATACAGTGTCACCAAATACATATACAAGTACAATAAGAGCTTACCAGCTTACAAACCAGCCACAGTTAAGAGATTTACATATATTTATTAATAAATAATAAAAACACAAGACAATACTCAATAACCCAACATAGTAACAGATTGCAGAATCAGGGGAAATACTTTAAAACAACATTGCAGGACAGTCTCAAATAAATACAGAAAACATATAAACTAATCTTTATTGTATTCCTATCTATATCTAACAGACACTATGCCCTAAATGACTTACTTAGAGAGCCAGTCAAGTGCTGCTGAGAAAATGTTGTCAGATCTAAACAAAAATATAAAATGCACAGACTCACTCTCTGAGATAGTTCTTAAGTTATTATCAAAAACTGCCACTTTAAAAAGTTTATCTTTCAACATAAAATTGTCTCCTAATGTTTTTATTTTTGTTTTAAGTTTTAAATTTTCCATACATCAAGGATGTTTTTTTCATTGAGATTTTTCCAGTTGAATTGCATTGATATATATATATATATATATATATATATATATATATATATATATATATATATATATATATATATTTTTTTTTTTATGCCCTTGCACTGGCCCAGTTATTCAGGAGCCTCAATTCTCACCACTAACACCAGTGAGGGATGTGCACATTGGGAGGATGACAAGTACACACACACACCCTGGGATTCAATAAGCTCTTTTTTCTGTGCAGGAACAGCATAGCCGCTCCTGCACAGAATATGGCCGCTGAGCGATCCAGTAAACTATTGTTTTGACGTGCACGAGCCTGCATACACTATTCCAGCATGGATACCACTGTATAATGCTAATTACCTCATTTGCTGGTGAAAACCATGCAAATGAGGTGAATAAGCAATTCAGCAAGCAGACAGGCAGGCAGGCATCAGTGCAAGAATAGTGTTAGTTGCAGAAATTTATTCAGCTACTAGCTGAATACATTTCTGCAAAAATGAAAATGGAGGCATGACAGCTCAAATAAAAGCATGTATTATAATCTTTAGACATGCCAATGGCCAAATATATGGCATGGAAAAGTGTTTAATTTTTTTAAAAATAAAAGTTTTTTTGCCGATCTCAGCTTTTTAAGCATAGGGCAGTGAGTGGCGTGCAAATGGGATCATGCCTAAAATAAAAAAAATATGAAAACTCAATTTTAAGAGAAATCTGCATTTTGCCATTATAGTCTATGACATGCAGAATCAAAACAATACCAGGAAACAGTAGTTGTTATGGGGAACCCTCTGTGATAGTGCAATAACTATAGACTAAGGCAGTGGAGTATGCAAATGAGGGAAAATTTATTGAATCACAGAAATATTCTAAGTGCCAAACTGCACCTAACCATGTAGGTGCTATAACATGATTCTTTATGCAGGTGGAGCAACAGACATGAAAATAGGGTGTGTCATGCATGGTGTAAGCACATTGGAGCCCTATGACCCCCAGATAAGCTGAGCACAGCTAAGCAAGGGGGTGTGTCTGAGGCTGTTTTGACTTATTCTATGAAATGAAGAGTGTGTTCGCATCCAGGAGGGCCATTTATTCTTGTTTACATTACCTAAATGGGTTTGAGTGGCGTGCAGCGGGTCTAAAAAAAAAAACACACAGAAATAGCAGGACTGTTTACATTTCAGCACCGGGTTTGTGTGGCACACCTTGGGGTTTAAAGGGGGTGGAAATGGGAAAGTAAAGAAGGAAAAAAGGAAAATGGCAGAGCAGGTGCAATGCACCACAGTCAGCCAATCATACAGGCAACATCTGCAGCAAAACAGTATAAACTATGGAAACAACTTACAGTCTGTTTTTCCCCACAAACTCTGCACCACTGGTGCACACATGCAGGGGAATTTTAATCGGAAAAATGTTAGGGGCTGCCATTGCTTTGATCCATCAGTATGTGCTAGAGGCTGAGGGTGGTGAGGAGAATAATGCTGACAACTGCCACAGACTGAGGAGGAGGAGAAGAGTGTTCAGACCCAAGGTAACTTACCAGGGGCTACATGATCTGGAGATAGTAGAGCACTACAGGGTGGACAGAGACATATTTCAGCAAATCACCAAACTTTGCTGGTCTCAACGCAGACCTAGAGCCAACAGAGGGGAACTCATTGCAGTGGATACTAAGGTATGTGTAGCCTTAAGAATTCTAGCTATGGGTACTTTACAAAGACCTACTAGGGACATCATGGCAGTCTCACAGGCATGTGCATCCAGGGTACTCCACCAGTTCCTGGATGCCATGCTACTACAAGCCAGTGAGCACATTTACTTCCCCAACACCCGTGAGGAGAGGACCATCAATATGCGTCTCTTCCTCCACGTAGCAGAATACCTGGAGGTACTGGGTGCAATAGACTGCACGCACATGCACATCAAACACCACCCGGGGAACAGGCTAGGGACTACATAAACTACAAGGGCTTCCCCTCCATCAACTGCCAGGTCATGTGCAATGCCCAGGACATTATCATGAATGTGTGTGCTGGCAGCCCTGGAAGCTATCATGACTCCCACATCTGGCATTTGTCACAGCAGTACCAGGCATTTGCCAGTGGGGGCATCCTGTATGGCCATCTGGTGGGGGATGCTGGCTATGCACTGGAGCTGTGGATGATGACACCCATCAGAAATGCACACACACCCTCACAAGAATGCCATAATGAGGCACACGCACAAACCAGGATCATTATAGAGCATGTGCTGGGGATGCTTAAGTCACAGTTCTGCTGCCTTGACATATCTGGTGGAGCCTTGCAGTACTCTCCAGCCAGAAGTGCGCACATGTTCATAGTATGTGCCATACTACACAATATGATCCTGTGGAAACAGCTGCAGCAGAAATAGTACAGGGAAGAGCCACACAGTCTCCCACCATTGCCAAGGTTCCCACAGGCACAGCGGGACTCGGAGGAGGTGGCCCCTCAGCCTGCTCCTGCAGGCAGATGGAGAGGTGCCCAGTATGCTCAAGCCTTGGCAAAGAGGCAATGCATAGCAAACACACACTGATACTGTAGGGGCTCCAGGGACTGACACCTCTCTCTGACTCACACACACAGTAAAATGGATGACACACACATCACATTACCTGTGACTTACCATGTATAGGCAGTGTACTGTGAGCATCCAACATAGGGGTCCCTCAAGCACCATCCCCACAACTGCCGTATGCAGAAGGTAAGTCAGTCTTCTTAATAAATGAATAGATTAGTATGTTTTGCTAGCATATCTATTGTAATGCTGCATGCATGCAAGGAAATGGGGTGGCCTACTCGGATAGCAATAGGCATCTGACAGCTATGTGGTACACCAGGAAATGTCTGCCCAAAACTGGCCTCCCCCCACTATGCAGTAGTACCCAAGGTGGCAAATCCCACTGCAGTATATGTGTGGGGACAATTCACTGGGGGGTCATAGGTCACAGGCATGGATGTAAGGGTGGGGCTCCCATACCCACCCCTCACACCCACACAGCAACTCAGCTGTAGAAAACCAGAGAGAAATGTCTGGTAAAGGCACACAAATGGTGGCAATGTTGAATTACCTCCCTACAGACTCACACAGTGATAGCACAACAGGTCTCGCAGTTGCAGTAAGGCTATGAAGGGTAAGAAGTCTGAAACTCAAATGTATGCCATTACAATCTGATCTGTGCTCTTTACTGATATGCCTCTAGTCCCCAAGACAGGGCACAATAGTATGGTAAATGGAATCAAAATGTAAAGCAAATATCAGCAGAGTCTGTGCAAATGTGAACAGTTGACAGGTGTGCACCACATAGAAACACAGAAATGCAGTAACGTATGTTTGTAGGGAAATAGCAGCATAGTACACATTGGCAAGGCTGTACCAATACACATGAAAACATGTTGCCTGTCCACAATATGCAGGGGTCAATGAGCTATGTGTATGCGCAGTTAATACTGCCAGGATCTGGCCAGCACATTCTCCTGGCATTCGCCTTGTATTGCTCTAGATACAGTGCCATCTTTGACAGGGCCATGTGCAGATAACTGCTGTGACAACTGTTATGCATGTCAGTGACACCCACTGCTCTGCCACTGACATAGCTGGAAGTCACAGTGCTATGTGGAATATAGTACACATTTAATGGGCATCCTAAAGGATGTGTAGCTGAGGTGCTAAGGCTTTTGTGAATATAAGTGCTTTTTGGTACTGTTGCCAGTGGTTATTTTCAATAATCCTTTTTTCTTATGTTTGCTTTTGCATATAATAGACATGCCTACAGAGTAGAATGCACTCTGTACTCACACCCATAACTCCCAACCTCTGACAGCAAGACATTTGGACAAGGGCAGAAATAAAAGTGGAGCAAAGGCACAATGATAGGCAGGTGTTGTAGATATCTCCCTTACATACTGAAAAAGTCAGTAGGGTGAGGGGATTGCAGTAGTGGGAATTGGCTGAAGGTTATGTAGTCTGAAACAGTAATGTCTGTCATTATTTTGTAACATCACTCTTTAATTATATGTAACTAACTTCCCATAAAAACACAAGTTTGCATAGACAGGACTAAACCTCTAGCCAAACACCTGGACAACTTGCCAAAAGATGTACAAATGAGTGGTATGGCCACACAAAGATATGACATCTCAGGTTAGAAAGATACCATTCAAGCAGGAGATCCCCAGCCTGTGTATCACCAAGTTGCTGGACTGTTTGCACACTGTGTCATCACCAAACTGGCTGTAGCCACTCCTCACAAATGGCCTTGTTGTGCAAGAATGTACATAGCTGCTCTCATAATATTGGTCTATGCATTATACAATTAGTATTCCTCTGGTAAAGGACTGTGATGATCTTAGGATGTCTGGCACTGGGTAATGACACAAAACATTGCAGTGTCAGACTACAGATATGTCAGAAAATATCTGCTAACCAAACCTAATACCCTGAGGAAAGTCCTGTGTACTCTTGAGAGGTATGGCTGTAGCACACAAAACTCTGGACTGGAGTACACCTATCTCTGAAATGGAGTCCAACTCTAACTATAGAAGGTCACACTGGGCATGCTCCTACACTTAGAAAATCACAGGACATGTTGAACCCACATAGGACTATATGACTGTATTGTTTATATATGTTTGTGCATACAGACAGCTATGTACACCTTAACTGTCCACACACACACACATACACGCACACACATACACATACACACACACACACACCCACCCACCCCCACACACACACACACACACACACACATCAGACAAGAGTACCCTCAGCTAGCTGTAGATGGCCCATATGTGATATATCTGCATCTGTTGTGTGAGATACACAGACATATATATGTGCAACAGATAACACATGTCAATCATACACACATATAGATGTGGGGAAGTGATAGACAGTGATAGAGAGAGAGAGAGAGAGAGAGACAGGGGGACACAGACAGAGTGATTCACACACACAGATACCCTGAATGGCATACAGTGATGTCCTGCTGTGGGCAGTGGCAACCAGTTGTAAACAGTTGCACATGACAGCATAAGAGGTGAGCCCCATTTTGTAATAGTACTGAGGTTGGGTTCATAATATCACATCACCTGCATATGTGTGTGTGTGTGTGTGTGTGTGTGTGTGTGTGTGTGTGTGTGTGTGTGTGTGTGTGTGTGTGTGTGTGTGTGTGTCCATAGGTCTACATATTAGGAAATTGTTCACACTCAGTACATTTTACATTGACCTACACAAGATCTGCTGCTGTCATTCACAATAGAAGTACCATTGATTGGACACCTATCACCCCTATATCTTCTGTAGCACATACGATAATTGTGTAACACTATAGTACAAATAATTAGATAGGTAGGGGATCTAATCTCAATACTGGCAAGTGTGTGTGTGTGTGTGTGTGTGCGTGTGTGTGCGTGTGTGTGCGTGTGTGTGTGTGTGTGAGTGTGTCTATGTGTGTGTGTGTGTGTGAGAGAGACAGTTGTGTGTGTGAAAGTGAGGGAGAGTGTGTGTGTTTGTTTGTAGGTGAAACTGTTTTAGGCCATTGCTACCCACAACATTTCCCAGTACCCCACTTTATCAGTCCTGCTGATGTAATTCCCCTTATCAGCACCTTTGGCCAGTTGTCAACCCAGTAGGCTCTGTAGTGCATGCAATAACTGTGTAACACTATAGTACAAATCACTAGATAGGCAAGGGTTCTACTCTCAGATCCAGCAAATGTGTGTTTGGGTTTGTAAAGGTGTATGTTTGTAAGAAGTATTTTGATAAGTTTGCCACCCAGTGCTCTACTTTACCAGTCCTGCTGATGTCATTCCCCTTATCAGCAGCTTTGGCCAGTTGTCATCCCAGTAGGCTCTGTAGTGCATGCAATAACTGTGTAACACAATAGTACAAATCACCAGATAGACAATGGTTCTACTCTCAGATCCAGCAAATGTGTGTGTGGGTGTGTAAGGGTGTATGTTTGTAAGAAGAAGTATTTTGATAAGTTTGCCACCCAGTGCCCTACTTTAGCAGTCCTGCTGATGTCATTCCCCTTATCAGCAGCCAGTTGTCAGCCCAGTAAGCTCTGTAGCACATGTGATAATTGTGTAACACTATATTACAAATCACTAGATAAGCAATGGTTCTACTCTCAGATCTGACAAATGTGTTTGTGGGTGTATGAGTGTGTATGTAAGTGTACATGTTTGTAAGAAGAATTATTTTGATAAATTTCCCACCAGTGCCCTACTTTATCATTCCTGCTGATATCATTCCCCTTATCAGCACCCTTGGCCACTTGTCAGCCCAGTAAGCTCCGTAGCCCATGCGATAACTGTGTAACACTATAGTACAAATCACTAGATAGGCAGGGTTTCTACTCTCAGATCCAGCAAATGTGTGTGTGAGCATATAAGTGTGTGTGTATGTTTGTAAGAAGTATTTTGATAAGTTTCCCACCCAGTGCCTTACTTTGTCAGTCCTATTGCTGTCATCCCCCTTATCAGCACCTTTGACCAACTGTCAGCCCAGTAAGTTCTGTAGCATGTGTGATAATGATTAGAGAAACTCCTTGGTCAGCTTCAGTAAGAAGCTGAGATCCCTCATAAAATCCTCCAAAGCTAGTTATGAAAACAAAATCGCCCTGACTCTAAAGACAACCACAAAGCATTATATAGCTATGTCAAGAATCTCAATGGCAACACTCAGATCTGCTCTGAGTTACAGCACAATGGCACTAAATATACAGAACCAACGGATATTGCCAACATCCTGGCAGATAGGTTCAGTGCTAACTTTACCCCCCTGTCATCCCCTAAAGGGCCCATCTCTATACCAGAAGAATGCAAAGTTCCTGTAATCATGGCTGCACAGATAAAAAACACACTATCCAAAGCCAAGAACACAGCATCCATGGGACCTGATGACATCCCAGGCTGTGTTCTACATGAACTACAGAACAAACTGACATCCCACCTAAGTACTATGTTCAATCATAGCCTCAACTCAGGCTATGTGCCCACTGAATGGTGCACAGCAGCAGTTATCCCACTCCACAAAGGGGAAGCCACCACAGACCCTGGAAACTACCACCCCATTAGCCTAACGAGCCTGGTCTGCAAGGCTATGGAGAGTATCATCATGGAATTTATAAACAATGACATTGGTAATCTCCAATCCCAGGACCCCACCCAGTTTGGGTTTGTAAAAGGCAGATCATGTCTCCTAAACCTGATAGACATCTTTGAAGCAGTCACCAAAGCCGTAGATGAGGGTAATGTGGTTCACACAGCTTATCTAGATCTCACCAAGGCTTTTGACACCATCCCCCACTCTGGAATTATAGATAAACTCACTAAACTAGGTATAAATCCCTATGTCACAAGATGGGTTGCCAACTGGCTGACTGACAGAACCCACACTGTGAAAGTAGCAGACTCCAAATCCAGCTTCAGACCAGTGACAAGTGGAGTACCACAGGGTTCAGTCCTGGGTCCTCTCCTGTTTGGTATCTATGTCTCTGAAGTACAGGCCAACACAGAAGGTCTTTGGCTAATGAAGTTCACGGATGACTGCAAACTAGGAGCCATAATCAAAACTCCAAAAGATGTGGACATCCTACAAAAGGGTCTTGCTGAGACAGATGCCTGGTGTCAAAGCCATGGCCTCAAGCTCAATGCCAAAAAGTGCATTGTCATTCCTTTTGGTAAAAACTCAGTACCCATGAACTATCACATAGGTAGTAGTCTACTTAACACCAAAAGTGTGATAAGAGACCTTGGGACACAATTGGACAGTAGTCTCTCCTTTGATAATCACATCACCACAGTAGTCAGGAAATCCTTCTATGTGGCACACCTCATCACAAAAGGTTTCTCCTCCAGGAAAAAAGAGGTCATTGTTCCCCTCTACTCGTCACTCAATAGACCCATTATAGAGTACAATGCCCCTTTTGGTATGTACCTCACAAGACATCTACAACAACTGGAAAGGCCACAGAAATACCTCACAAAGAGGATTACCGGCCTCAAAGAGATGCCCTATGCAGACCGTCTCAAAAAACTGCAGCTTTACTCCGTTGCATATCGCCTACTCAGAGGCGATCTCTGCCTAACACACAAAGCTATGTCAAACCCAGAGCTTTTAGACATGCTCCACTTAAAGAAATCCCAATCCCTATGAGCTACATGCTCTAGGGACCTAAATCTCATCACCACAATAAACAGAACATGCTGGAGGGATAGATTCCTGTCCCAGAGACTTCCCATACTCTGGAACAAACTACCTATCTATATCAAACAAAGCTCCTCAATTGCACTGTTCAAGAAAAATCTTGATGATTGGATGGGAGATAGGAAATTCACCCCAGGGATCACTTCTGTGGCTCTGCTCGACAGTGGCACAGGAAAATAATTTTCTTGGGTGGCGAAAGCCAGAGTACCTTTGGCTAGGCTTATATAGGCCCTAGGGCCAATAGCCTAGTACCTACCTATGAACCTATAACTGTATAACACTATAGTACAAATCAGTAGATAGGCATGAGTTCTAATCTCAATACTGGCAAGTAAGAGTGAGTGAGTGTGTGTGTGTGTGTGTGTGTGTGTGTGTGTGTGTGTGTGTGTGTGTGTGTGTGTGTGTGTGTGTGTGTGTGTGTGAGAGAGAGAGAATCATATCGTGTGTGGGTTATATAATTTTGAGTTGTGTGCCACCCTGTATACTTCACATCACCCTACTTTACAAGGCCTTCTGATGTCAATCACCTTAGAAGTACCTTGCAACAAGGTGAATTCATATAAGCTCCATGGCGTGTCTGATAACTGCATAACACTACAGTAAAAATAACTAGATAGGTAGGGGTTCTAATCTCTGTACTGGCAACTGTGTGTGCTTGGTGAGAATCCTATTCTGTGTGGGTTATACCATTTTGATGTGTGTACCATCCACACCTGTTTACCACCTCCTGATGGCATTACTTTATATAGCATGATAATGGCATCTGCCTCACATGCAGCATGTTAAACCATTGTACAGGCCATTCCAGTCATCCTTACAGATGTCTATGAAATATTTGAATGTTTGCAACCCATATGTGGTATGTGTCCCCTAACAATGGCCATGTATGTGATATTGTTGCCAAATAGGTCACAATTAGTGTACTGACACACATGTCAGCATCAACTGTCATACCTGACTGAAACATCATACTGATACAACGTCTGTTACCCTATCACTTGTGCAGGGTTGTTGGAACAATAGATGGTGCCAGTTGCTATTTCTGGTGGGTTAGCTCACCATCCATGAAGGCATTCACAACATTATGTATTGCAAGAGGTAGTGGGTTATGTCCCATGCATATAATCTATGTGGGGCATGTCATGTGTATGTAGCACTATAGTATATTAAAGTGGATATGTAAGTTTATGAATCTTTCCATTACCAACTATGTTTGTATTATTGCATGCACATCCCTTGTGTCGGTCTTTACTGTGTGAATGCAAAGGATATACCATTTTGTCTCCCTGTTCCACACTGTGAACTCAGGAATACATACCACAAACCTGTTATACACAGTACCATGCATGCCCTCATCAAGTGCATCAGGGTTGAGTGTATGGGAAAGAAATGGCAGGGGCAACAGGTGCTGACACGTGAATCTGTTTTGGTCAATCTAATGGCTAAGCTTGAGAGGGACCTACTGACAGTACTCCAGTAATCTGTTCCATATGTATGAGCCTGTGGTACTACACAACACTGAGGTGGCATGTCTGATGGCTAACTGTCTGTGACAAGGGATATGTATTCCAAGTCACACTGTCTGGCAACAGTGTCCAGCACACATTGTTGCATGTATACACACCTGGTAAACGTACATATAAAGCTGTATCTTGGCTATGAAATGGTCAGTGTATTTCCATTCTGCCATACCCCATGTTAGCAATGTCTGCTGGGCCACAGCCTGCAGACACACAGACACATGGAACACAAACAGAACACAACATGTCAGGCTACAGTCAGTGAGTGGTACTAACAGCAATAATGCATTATGGCTAATAAGGTACAAACACTTTTATGTCTACCCATAACAAATGCAAGCAGACAGTACCTTACACAGTATTACATAGCTACACTGTACTATATTCACCTTGTGCATCAGACCTATATTAGCCAGTCCCTGCATTGATGGTATGGATGACAGGGATGTGGCACAGGTATCAGCATATGCACAGGGTGTGGTGTGGGTTTGCCAGAGGCCTAGGCTGGACCATACGGTTGACATCCATGTGTGTGTGTTTGGAGAGGTATCATAAAGATGGGCTGTGCAAAGGTGCTGTGTGTGTCTGGAGGTGACCTGGTTGTGATATAGATGTGTATGTGTGTATGTATGCACACAGTCATGTCATGTGGCTGCCCTACACAGGGGTATGTTGAACACCTGTAGACCATACATGACAGGGTGTCCAGTTCACCATCTCCGGCCACGGACATGTGAACTGGTCTTGCCGGGGGTCTCATTGGCACCACCAGGCCCAAGGCCAGATGCAATACTGCTTCCTGATGGTGACTGCTGTCTGTTAGATCTGTGTCCCTGTGTCCCTCATGGGACCGGCCAGGACCACATGCACATGGCCTGCTCCATTGTGATGTAGACAGCAACCTGCCATCGGTAGTGCTGGTGTCACTGCCACTGTAGGAGTGTGAAGGTGCATGGCCCCGTAGACTCTCCGCTGATGTTGGTGCTGACCTACATCCACGTGGCTGATGCCCATCTCCCACCACATGCACTAGCACAGACATGCCACAGTCGAGGATTGCCAAGGTCTCACCCCACCATCTATACCTGACTCAGTATTTTGCCATGCGGCCTCAACAAGGTCACATATGTCACCACATAAATCAGAAAGAGTTGCATCCACCACCCTGAGTATTTGATTGGTGTTGTGTTCAATACATGCCTGTGCATCCATGACAGCCCAAAACATGCATCTGGTGACACCTGCTGTGGCACTTGTGACAGCGAATTGATGAGCAGCAGTCCTCCTGCGAGCACCCCTGTCCATCCACCTGTGTGGGACCTCACCTGCACTCTGGCTATGACCAGTGCCTACAGTCACACTTGCCATAGTCACCACACTAGCCTTTTCCATGCCACCACCTGCCAGCTGTCCATCATATGTGACTGCTGGCGATGGGGCATGTGTGGGCATTGTGACTGTGTGTGGGGACATTGTGGATGACTGTGGGATGCCAATCAGTGGCACAGATTCAGCCCCTGACAACACCACCTGTGACTGAATATGACCATCATCATTGCCAGAGGCTAAAGAGACACTAACATCAGATACTGAGTGGGTGGAACAATGACCACCTGTGAGGGAAAGACAACATATGTAAATTAATATCTGCACTATACCGTTTGCTGTTATATACACACACACACACACACACACACACACACACACACACACACACACACACACACACACACACACACACACACACACACATGAGATGGCAGACAGGCATTACACAGACCTCACAATAGCCAACTGGTGACATTCACAACACATTCTCTGGACAGGCCCTCAATATCATGCAGTGCAGCCCTTTCTACTTCATGTTACTACTTGTATACACCTCTGTGATATGTGAGTAGTGTTAGTAGGTGATGGTCCTTCAAGTAGCATGCACTGCACCCATATACACATAATTGCTGTTCACCTGTATAGCACAGTGGCAACTCCTACAGAACATATTTCTCAACTGACAGAGCAATGGATGACACAGGATGAAATTGAAGCGAATGTGCCACAGGAAGCTTTATAGAAGTCTCTATAGAATTCCTCAGGAAATAGAAAACAAAAAATGTGCCCTCGGTTTAGAACAAAATGAGATAAGAGAAGAGTTGCTTGATTTAACAGAGATAGACATGTTAAGATCTATAGGGCAGCCACGGTGGTGAAGCGGTTAGTGTTGCTGCCTCATAGCAAGATGTTCTCTGGTTCTATCCTTGGCTGTGGGTGCCTTCTGTGCGGATTCTGCATGTCTTCCCTGTGGTCGCATGGATATCCTCTGGGTGCTCCGGTTTCCTCCCACATCCTAAAGACATGCTGTAGGTGGATTGGATACTCTAAATTGGCCCTAGGCTGAATGCATGCATGTGTGTGCCTTCCGTGGAAGGTTGAGCACTGGGCTGGCAACTCAACACCGTAAAAACTTCATTGCCAATCATGAGCGGACAGGTGATCCGCTGTGGCGAACCCTAACTGGGAAAAGCTGAAAGAAGAAAAAGAAGAAGACATGTTAAGATCTATGAAAGAAATAGACTGCATAAAGCCAACAAAACCCAAAAAGTCAGAAGTTTGATAAAACAAATGAACACAGTAATTAGAACTGTCTATAGAGATCCATGCAATATAACAGAAGTAAACAGGATATATTACTGTGCAGCTAAATTAATAACAGATAAAATTTTACCACAACACAGGGTAGTAAGGGAAAGGAAGGGGAGAAATCGAATACCATCATGGAAGTATTGAACAGAGAAAAATGTAAAGCAATTAAGACAAGAAGTCAAACTTAAAACAGTATAGAAGAGGGAAAAGATCAACAAAAACAGTCAGAAAGATAGACATGATAAAAGCAGTGCTCAGTATTATAACAGATTTGGATCTGTCTTGCACGATTGCAAATAAACTAATTTTTTTTTAATTTATTTTATTTATTTATGTAACATTTGTTTACCGGGAAAGTCAGACTTGGAACAAAGCCATTTTTCAGCGGAGGCCCAGGGAGCAATGCACCAGACGCATGTCTTTATAATGTGGGAGTAAACCAGATCACCCAAAAGAAACCCACACAGATGCAGGGAGGACATATAGACTCTGCACAGAAGGCACCCCAGCCAAGAATCAAACCAGAGAACCTCTTGCTGTGAGGTGACAACAAAAATCTGAGCAGAGGTAGAAAAACTTAGAAGATACAAAGATAAATATAAAGAAAAAGTACAAAATAAGCAATTTATTGATGAACCCCAAAGGTTATATAGAGAATTTGGAAACAAGGCAAAAGTAATTGAAAGACCGCCCAATAAAGAAAAAATAGATGCATTTTTGGAGAAATATCTATGAAGATGCTGTGGAACATAACTAAGATGCTAAATGGGTAGAAGAAGTAAAATAATGAATAAAAAGCTCAAAGGTACAGGATATTAAATGGGATGAAGTAACGGCCAGAGAGATTGTGATAAAGTTAAGAAAAGCTTTGAACTGGAAAACCCCAGGTCAAGATATGGTATTTAACTTCTGGCTAAGATTATTAACATCTTTGCATGAAGATTTAGCCATGAGTAAGAACTATTTATATGAGCACCCGAACAGACACCAACCTGGCTAACAACAGAAAAACAAAGCTCCTACTTAAGAGTGAGCCTACAAGTTATCTTAAGAATTATAGACCAGTAACTTGCCTTCTGGCGATGTATAAACTAAACACCAGAATTGATGCTGACAGAGTTTATAGCCATTTAGAAGAAAATTCAGTCATGGCAATAGAACAAAATGGTAACAAAAAAGTCTTATGGAACAAAGGATCATCTGTTGCTAAATAAAGTCATAATGTTGAACAGTAAAAATGGGAACAATCTAAGTATGACATGGATTGACTACAAAAAAGTATGTAATAATATCCTACATTCACGGATAAAGGAGTGCTTAAAGCTGTATAAGATACACCCTACACTGATCAACTACATTACAGTGACCATGAAACAGTGGCAGACCACTTTGCAATTAAGCCATGATAAAGGACAAATTATTATTCCAGGGATAAAAATTCAAAGGGAGATATTCCAGGGTGACTCCCTGTCACTGCTGCTATTCTGCCTTGCCCTTAACCCTTTAAGCTGTCTACTTAACAGCTCTGGCCATGTCTATAATTTGGCTCCTAGAAAACAACAAAGTGCAAAGGTCTCTCGTCTTCTCTTTGTCGATGATTTAAAACTGTATAGCTCATGAGATGAGGAACTGAAAGCACAACTCCAAGTAGTCAAAACTTTTTCAGATGATATAAGAAAGTCATTTGGTTCTGATAAATGTGCAAAAGCAACCTTTAAAGCAGGAAAATTGCAGTACCAAGAAAACATCAGTTTGGGACAGGGATGTGATATATAAGAACTTGAACAAGAGGGAATTGATGAAGGATCAACAATAAAACATGAACAAATGTAAATAAAACTTAGTAAGGCATATTTTACAAGACTTAAATTAATCCTGAAAACAGTGTTGACATCTAGGAACAAAATTCAAGCTATAAACCTGTTTGCTCTTCCTGTCCTAACTTACAGTTTTGGAGTGATTGACTGGCGTTAAAACATGTTGGATAGATTAGACAGGAAAACAAGAAGGATGCTTCATGCTTACCAAGTGATTTATAAAAATAATTTTTTACCAAGATTATATTTTCACCATTCTGAAGGTGGTATGGGCCTCCTTGAAATAGATTACATATTTAGATCTGCAAACATGCGACTCCATACATATCTGCTGACCTCACAAGACCCAAATGTAGTGAAAGTTTTGAAACATGAGGAGAATAAATCTAAGATGAATTCCCTTCTCAGTCTAGCAGAAGTATATCGGCATCAAGCAGGATTGGAAATCACCCCAGAAGTATATAAAAATTAGGCAGCAACTGAATGTGCTAAAAAACAAAAGAAAGAATATAAGTTGAACGATCACACAAGAAGGCAAGAAATGTGGAAAATGCATAAATATAGTTGCAAGTATAGAAAACTAATGGAAGAACCTCATGTTGATTAGGAATGAATGTAGTAATGGCTGAAGAGAGGTGAATTCAAACCAAAAGATGAAAGGTTAATATTGGCAGCCCAAGACAGTGGGCCACAAACACATTGGTTTACAAAGTCCATTGAACATGTTAGAGAAACAGACAAATGTAGGTTTTGTAAAACAGAATTGGAAAGAGTCGCACACCTTGTTGCTGCTTGTGACATATTAATGGCAGAAGGATTATATACTGAAAGGCATAATAATGTGGCAAGACTGTTGCACTGGGAATTGTGCAAACATTATAATATTAAAGTAGCTGAAAAATATTGGAAACATGAGCTGCATTGCATCATAGAAAATGATGGTGTACATCACATGGGCTCACCTATTACCAACAGTGCAAAAGACAGATGCGAAAAAAACAAATATAGTGGTCCATGAAAAGAAGGCAAAAGTAGCATTGATCATTGAAATCGCTACACCCAGTGAGTACAGTGTCTTGCATACAGGGTGACACAAAATCAAAAAATATCAAGATTTGCAGGCAGAAATGAGAGCAATCTGGAAGAGAGTTATCCAGACAGTTCCAGTAGTAGGAGGAGCAATGGGTCTTTAAAAAAGAATTGACAATCATATCTAAATATGTTACCAATACATGCAACACCATAAGAATTGCAGAAGGAGTCATTACTGGTCACACTCTGGGTACTGGGAAGAGTACTTTTGGCTGACATCAAAGACTGAAACACTACTAATTTCATGTACTTTAATCATACTTTGACGTAGGAATGAGGTCCATTCCCATCATGGTATTAGAAACCTAAAAGATTTGGACAAATTTAAAAAGAGTAAGGTATCAATCTTTATATCATTAGATGGGTCACTAACTGGCTCACTGATAGAACACATATAGTCAAAATAGGGGAATCCACCTCTGATAGCAGACCCATAACCATTGGTGTTCCACAGGGATCAGTCCAGGGATTTCAACTGTTTGGAATCTATTTCTCCAAAGTTCAAGCAAAAACCGAAGGTCTGTGGCTGACAAAGTTTACTGATGACTGCAAACTGGGAGCAGTCATAGAGTCTCCAAATGATGTTAACATCCTACAGGACAGTCTTACACAAACAAATGATCGGGGCCAAAGTCATGGCCTTAATCTCAATGAAAAAAAAGTATTATCATCCCTTTCAGTAATAGTGATGTTCCTGCTAACTACCACATCAGTAACAACACCCTAAGTATGCACTCAATGGTGAGATACCTGGGCACACAGGTTGACAGCAGTCTTGCCTTTGATCACCATGTCTCCACAGTGCTAAGAAGGGCATTCTATATTGCTTATCTCATAAGTAAGGGCGTTGCCTCCAGAGAAAAAGAAGTTATAACCTCCCTGTACTCTTCCCTCATCAGTCCAATAATAGAGTACAACATCCCTTTTGGTATGTACCTTTCCAAGCACCTGCAGCAATTGAAGATACTACAGAGGTTTCTCACAGGAAAATTCAAGGTCTTCAGCATCTGTCCAATGTGGATCATCTGAAATCACCATCACTTTATTCTGTTTCATAAAGATTACTCAGAGGTGATTTCTGCCTTGCATATAAAGCAATCTCTGACGCACCTTTATTGGAAATGCTGCATATCCACAAGTCAAATGATACACGGGTTACTCACTGTAAAGACCTTAACCTGGTATGTGACATTAATAGAACCTACTGGAGAGACATGTTTGTCTGCCAGAGATTACCACACCTTTGGAACAGACTCCAACTTCATGTCAAACAGAGCATCCCATTTGTCCTCTTCAAGTGCAATCTGGATGATTGGATGGGTAACCATAAATTCACCCTAGGGGTTCCACTTGTGTCCCTCTTGGACATGGGCATTAGGTGCTGATCATGGAAATAAGGGTAGAACTTGGCTTGGCTCGTAAAGGCCCTAACACCATTAGCCTAGTAACTTCTTATGATCCGGTGATAAATTTAGAAAGTTGTTAGAATAACAGGATATGTGTTAGCATTCATTTTCAGGCAGATATAAATCTGAAACTCAAATGTATGTCATTATTTAGTAACTTCAAGTCCTGAGATCATCCCACTGATTTGCCAGAAAACCACAAACTTTAAGGAACAGACAAAAAATATGAGACAAAAATCTGGGCATTCTGCAAAAATCTGTATAGTTGAGAGGTATGAGCCAATGGTCTGTGTGTATGTGAAATGCATACCTCATCTATGAGCTAAAAGAGTGGCTTAAGAAGAATGTATGAATAACAGGGTCACACAGTGTCACTGTCTGAAAGGGAACATTAGGACCACTACATCTATGAATAACGTACATTCATGTGTATGTCTGATAATGTGGATGCGCCCAATCTGTCAGAAATGTCATGGGTGGGCATGGACCAGTGAGTATAACACAGACATACTATCTGTGGGCACTATATGTATGCATGTAAGAGACTGCACATAACTGACAGAATGACAGAGGATAGAGAGGTCATGGCACAGACTATTAATTCCATTGCATAGGATGACACACATGCATGCAGGAATGTGTACGGAACATGTATGGTCACATGGTGTGTCCTTCTGCAAGCACATTACACTTACTTATACAAGAAAGGATGAGTACAAATAGAGTGCTAGCCTTTATGTGCTATCAGATGTGGCCGCATCTGCCTCTGAGCAAACAAGTGAAAACTGTCATCTGAGTGTAGATGGCACATGTAATGCCAAACAGCACCATAATAGTATACACAAGTGCATAATGAAGACAAAACCAGATATAACAACAGGGTAAATACTGAGCCAGTCTCCACAATTAGGTGGCACACAACAAAGCATACTGGACAATGTTAACATGATGTACAATTTGTGCAATGTCTGGAGAACACAGATAAATAGAATACAGCATATCACACATGGGTGTCTAGGATGTCTGACATGTAACTGCATTGTATCCATACATGTAAGGCTAAGCATGTGGTATTTGCAGAGGGATGTGCATCTCTGTCAGTGGCTCTGCTCAATATTGCACATGAATACCCCTAAAGATAGCCCTAGAAAACCAAACAAATTCATAGGTTCATAGGTTAGTACTAGGCTAACTGCCCTTAATGGCCATTTTAAGCTTAGCCAGTTATTATATCTAATAATCAAACCCTGTGGCTTGTGTCTGTAAAGCCAACCCCTAAACCATTTGTGCTGCAATGGGCATCATCTGTGTAACAGAAACACAGGAACTCTATAGTGGAGTGTCGCTATCGAGACAGCAGAGAGCCACAGAGACCACACATTTATGCAACTCGAGCATCAGAAGTGCTCAAGATTGGGGTGGGGAGGGATTTGTTTACTGAATGTCATGACTCACTGACGGCATGTTAGTATAACCTTCATATGATCACAAAACAACACAAGGGTGATATAAAGAATGTATATAACATACAGACATATGCAGGGTGGATAAACATGAGTAAGGATTACACAGACAACAGTTACATGTGAGAAGAGTTCCTCCACATGAGGCAGACCATCCTTGAAAAGATGGGCAAAGGCATACGTGGATGTTTAAGACATGACTCTGGCCATCTCATTAGAGATCCTATGACATATTTGTTATCTCTGCTTGGAATACATTATGGGTGGTCTGTCACATCTTCTCCAAAAATATGTCATCTATGACCCTGTAAACACTGTTGGGTCCTGCAAGGATAATGACCTGGATGTAACTGTTGATACTGGATCTGGTTCCGTTGTGTCACTCTCCAAAAACCTTCATAGTATCTATTGTCACTTTCTGGGTCTTTCCACAGATTGGATTACATCATTTTGAACATCTGTACCCAGACATACATGTGAAAGATAGCATATTGCACAGTCATATATATTTCCCAGCTTTTAAAGTCAATAATGGAATACATGTGTTTATATCTAACACTGCTGTGGACGGGGCAACATTTGGGTGACAAAAATCAATGCTATTGCACTTTACACAAGTCATTGAGTGAATTTGTATTGTGCATGATATATTCTGTGTACAAATATATGATTTGCTTTGGGAGTACTATACAGCATGCCTCACACAACAGTCAAATGGAGCTGCAGTGATGGATACATTTGGACACAATATACAATATGGTATTCCATACAATAGCATGCACAAGGGGTATGCCAAGACTGCACTTCACCGATGTGGTGCAAACTCAGTTGTAGGTGTTGGCCTACATAATAGTGGTGATATTCCTATACCTGCATGTTGTCTGTGGTATTGTTCAACTCAATGTTTGTGTATTTGCTGAGGAATAAAGTGGATGTCTCCCTATATCCACACACTCATAACACGGGAAATGTTGCACACCACACATCCCCATGCACACAGTATTAATGTAAGTGAGGGCTACAGGAATGCAGTGTTGAACATTAATGCTAAATTACACAATGCCACACAACATACATTTGGACATCTTTGAATGTGTGATCACACAACGGCATGTCCTGCACTTTTGCATATGCAGCCCTATGTACACAAACACAAATACCTGCATGATTGGCAGTATATAGGGAGCCACCATATACATATATGTAGCCAAACTGAGTGTGGAAATAATGTAGGGGTTTGTACTACTAGATTGGAGAGAAAGTTGGATAAAAGATATTTATATTAAGGGAGTGCATGAATCGAATTCCCAACCAGTTAAGGATGTGATAAGTATTAACATGACATGTAGCTATATGACACAAGGCATTATGGGTAAGCTGGCATAAAATGATAATAATGGTTAACAAATGGATGGTTACAAATTAAGTTATCATGCAAGATTTGTGCGTATTACACAAATACATAATATAGCTGATAACGCCATGCACAATGCACATTCCAGGTTGAGCAGTATGCCATTCAGTCTTATAAATGTGGTTGAAAGGTGTACTGCTCTCAATACCATCTATAGTCCTAGACCTTTGATGATTTTCACACCACATATGAGGGGTGGCAAAAGTTGTAATGTGATTATACTTGCCTGCCCTGACATGGCAGCATCTGGCAATGATATTTACATGGTGATGATCTGCAGAGTAATTTATCGTCCCCAGCAAACTGAGATAGGCACTGCAATGTTATCATGTTGCACATCTCAGTCATGCCAGCAGCAGAGATGGTATTATTAATAATAAGACCACAACAGACATGTGGGTGCCATTGCTGAGACCTGCAGCAACAATGTAGAGACACTCCAAGGTGCGTGGATTCAACTAATTATATAAACATATGAGCCAGATCTGATACCTCCATACAGCAAATCTTCAAAGTACATTATACATAAAATGCTGCAAGTATATTCCAGTCTGTAAGTTCTACTAGGACCAATAATCTAATAATAAAACCAAAACAGACTGTATTAAGTCCACATAGCATGAGCCAGTAACAGCTGTATATGTCATAACATAAATGAATATGCTATAGAAATATAAACCATATTAAAAAAGTCTACTGACAAATGAACATAATAAGTATTACTTTGTAATGCATATGTTCATAGGTAAGTACTAGGCTAACTGCCCTTGTGGGCCATTTTAAGCCTTTCGAGTTTCCCTTATTATGCTTGAAATAACCTATGTCATTTAGTTACAGATTGGTCTTACCCATCCCATGGTCAATAATTATATATTTCACCTAATGTGAATTATTGGGATCATACCATAGATAATCTGAGGGGACCCACGCATGGGATAAAGCATTTAGGAGCTACCTCTGCCATTACTAGAACAGGGGACAGATCTGCAGTAAAATTTCTGTTTCCTTTCTATAGATTTAAGTTGCACTTGAAGTGGACAGGGATGAACTTTGTTTTATGTGGATGGGAAGTCTATTCCATAGCAGAATCCTCAGTGAGATATACTTATCCCTCCAATCTGTTCTGTTGACTTTGCAGAAGATATTTAGATCCCTGGACCAAGTAATTCTGATGCCATTTGACTTTCTAAAGTGCAGTAACTTCATCAGCAATGGATTGGAGGTTGCCATGTATGCCAGATACAGATCATCACTTAGTAGTCTATAAGACACCAATTATTGTGACAGAGCTTTGAGCTGGTCTATGTAGAACATGTTGTTTAGGCCTTGTATTCTTGTAATCTATGTGGGCATTCCAATTGTTGCATCTGTCTGGACAGATATGTGCCAAATGGGGCATTATATTTATTGACTAGCCTAATGAGAAGAAGTACAGGGTGAGAATGACATCCCTAGATGTACACACAATCCCTTTGTTTATAAGCTGTGCAATACAGAAAGGTTTTCTTACAGCAATAGACATGGCTTGGCCAACAGTTAGGTCACAGTCCACATAAGTTCACAAATCCTAAGCAATTTGGTCAACTCTTAGGAGCTTCTTGTCAATGTGGTAGTTCTCTCAGGTAGATCACTTCCCAAATGATACAATAATGCATTTTTTGGCATTTGGTTTCAGTTGATGGTTTTGGCACCAGTTATTTATTTGAGACAAACCTTCCGGCAGGATGGCTAAGTCACTTGGAGATTCAATGACTGCTCTTAGCTTGCAGTCATCTGCAAACTTAGTCACCCTGAGCACTTTGGTATTTTTTTTTTTACTTCAGAAAAGGAGATGGCAAACAGAAGAGTTCCCAGCTCAGAACTCTGGGGGACTCCACTAGTGACTGGTCTCTTTATGTAGGTAACTTCCTCTGTTTTGATTATGTGTATCCTAACTTTGAGCCAATGGGCAACCAGCAGGTAACATAGGGATGTATTCCCAGTTTATTTAGCTTTTCTACTATGCCTGAGTGGGGAACTGTGTCAAAAGCTTTGGCCAGGTTGATGTATGCGGTGTGTACCATTTTGACTTCATCCATTGCTTTGACAAGGTTTTCAAAAAATCCATCAGGTTGAGAAAGCATGACTTCCCTTGAAGAATTCGACTGAAATGGGTCCAGTGTTTGGTGGTTCCCTATGTCCTGATTGATTAGCTCCATGATAAGTCTTTTCATGGCTATTCATATTAGGATGGCCAGATGTATGGGTCTGTAATTGCCTGGCTCTGTGGAAGGTTCGCCCTTATGCTGGTAAAATGACAGTAGCTGTTCTTCATTCACTAGGTACAAAACTTGTATGGAGCCTGAGATTGAACAGTGTTGTTAGGGGTGTGGCAAATTGTGCTTCATGCTATTTAGGATGCATCGAGGGATATTATCAGGACCCATCAATGCAGTATTTTTAGCTTTTAATGGCACATCCAGGACTTGGTCTTTTGTGATAGCTGCAGGTGAGACAGTTTTAAGTATATCATGAGAGACAGATGAAGGGGAGAGAGGAATAAAGTTAGAGTCAAATTTATCTGCAATTAGACTCACTATATCTTTATCCTCAGTGGAGGTAACATCATTCCAAATCAGCTCAATGTATTGCTATGTTGTGCTTTTGAGATTACAAACATAACTGAGATATACCCTGTGATTGTTTTTGGCTTGGGTAGCTATTTTATCCCCGGACTTGGTTTTGGTTGATTTTTTGAATCTCTTGAGTTGTTTATTTTTTTTCAGTGGCAAAGCTCTAACATTCTGGCAATTACTCTTCTTACTTTTGGTCAAAATTATTTTCCTTTTATTATAAAACGTGTTGACATTATGGCTCCACCATGAGCGTTTGTCTCTGGAGTTTGCCATGTGACTGTTCCTACAGGGTACAGTTCCAACTTTGCAACTGTTTATATGCTGATATCCTGTGGTAGTGTACATTTTTTGTATTCACTGGAGTTAATTTGGATTGGTGGAGATTTGAAGCTTGCCATTGTATTATTTAGGAGCAGGTAGTTTGTCTTAAAGAAATTTCTAAAGGTACCTTGGTTGGAAGGGATCTCTGGTTTCAGTTTTATTTTGACAGAGGCTGCTTTATGGTCAGACCTAAGAAGTGATGAAGATATACAAGAGATAGTGCAAGATTCTCACATATTAGTAAGGAAAAGATCCAAGATGTTATCTCCACTAGTGGGTATGCTGACTAATTGTTCCAGGGCATTTTCATTGACACATTCCAGAAATCTCTGTGCTTGTACACTAGTGATGGTGTAGGTTTCTCAGTCTAAAATTGGATAGTTTAAATCACCTAGGGAAATAGTATTGGGTTTAATACTGAGTGATTGTAGTTCCTGTAGATAGGCATTGTGGCTTTCTTTTGCCATAGAGGGAGTTCTGTAGCTAGATAATATATGGTACAGGACCTTTCTGATGGTTATTTGGACATGAACAAATATATATAATGATCTCATACATATTGGCCATGATGGGTAAAGGGTAGTATAACATACCTGCATTCTGACACAGAAGTCTCCCTTTTTAAATCAAGTGCATATTAAACAATATTCCAGATTATGCAAAACATTGCATGGAAATGGATGTATTAAGCATACAGTGTAGCACGAGTATAGTCAATGAAGACATTATAACACATGTATACATCATTAGCACATGCAGGTCCTAATCTGTGATGTATGCTGCATATTCTGAAAGCTTGCAGTGACAGTAGACCTCCATCACACAACAGTGACAATATCACATATGTGTTATAATTCCAGAGTTTTTCATGATGATTGCAGTGCCTCCTACAATAAGGTACATTGCACATTGCCCAGCACAATTGTGCAAACAGTGGACTTGCATCATGCCATCAAAATATGTACTGTGGCCTGATGATCCCATGTGGTCATAGTAACAATTCTGCCATGGACATTCCAATCAGTTATATACCTATAGGGCATAGCAGTACTGCTGAGTGTGAGATGAAGCATTAATTAATTAATTAATTAATTAATTTTACATTTGTTTATCGGGAAAGTCCAACTGGGACAGAGCCCATTTTCAGCAGAGGCCTGCGGAGAAATCTTTGAGATGCATGACTTTGGAATGTCGGAGGAAACTGGACTACCTGGAGCAAACCCATGAGAATGCTTGCTGGGAGGACATGCAGACTCCACATAGAAAGCAGCCCAGCCAAGAATGGAACCTGAGACCCTCTTGCTGTGAGGTAACAATGCTAACCACTGTGCCATATCATGAAAACTTAATGGAAAAGTCCCTGGATATACATTGCAAATCTATGTGAAAAAATATGTATACATCCCCTACTGGCTTGCTGTCAGTGGTCATGAACAACAGGCAGTGGCATTCTCTAAAACATCATGCAATGCCTCATCCACATTGAGTGTGTGAGAGATGAACTGCACAGCAAAAGATAAATGCTATGTAGTGGATGACACACCAGAATCTGACATGTGCACAGACATAACATAATGCAACCTTCTTTTTATCATGTAATGACTGCAGTTAAAATATTTCTGATGGTTTCTTCTCTTGGTGTGTTTAGTGCATAATGTTTACTCTGTGATTGTATGCCAAGGTTGTAGATATATAATAAAGCATATCTTGGAATGGATGATATTTGCCAGTACAACCACATAGTAGCAAACAGATGAGTGGTGGACTGCAGATCCCCAGTGCAATGTTGTGGGCTGGAGTTACCACACAAGCAACCAAATCATATACATATCTGCAACAAGCCATGTGTTGTAGACTACAGTGTTGCACTTCTGTGTTAGGGTACAAGGGAATCAAGCAGATGTATGATGCAATGTTTCATATTGTTGGGGATTACACGCAAATACATGATGCAGATTGTGTACACAGTCGACATGTATTACAATAAGGCAGGAGATATAGGCCTACCTCTCCTCTCTCATGTCTGCTCAATGCATCTCATCCTCATGATTATCTGCCTACAACTGGCAAATATCTATACCTGCTGACATACAGAAAGACTTTTATGTCTTTTATGCAAGACTTGGAGAGGTGCGGAAAGCCCTGAACTGTAACACGCTTTTCATGAAAAGGAAAGAGAAAAAATCTTGTATTTCAATTCTGCTTAAATATTTAAGTTTCACTTAAAGTGACATGTGTGGGGAATGTGATGCTTATTTGTACATTTATACTTTTGTCCATGCTTTAGCCAAAAAATGTTGTTTGCATAATGGAGTTGTTCTGGGAGCTTAGTTTTGTAGTTTAATTTGCAGTTGTGGGCAGATTGTGTTTTACTTTATACTGCGCTTATAGGTCCACAAGTAGATTTACTTGTAAAAGCTAGCTGTATTTTAAACCATGTTGGGCCTTAATCTTGTAGTCTGATTCATAGTTATGACAGAAGTATGTACTACTGCCAGATTTGAGCCTTATTTTGCCATTTATTACTGCATATTTTCCATAAAAAGTATTACTGGTAAATTTCTGCATAGTCTGGTGCCTTAAACTGTAGTAGAACTTCAGTAGTGAGAATATTGCTTTTTCTGCTCCAGGATTTGTGATTCATTGCTGTTATAGTGTTGATATTCCAGTTTTACTCATACAGTTTTATATTCTGCTTATAATTCACCTATTTAGAGTTGAATTTTAGTGCCTTCTTTTCCCATTTTATATCTTTGCCCCATCCCCCACTGAGACATTAAGCCAAAGTGCATGAAATTCTAACCTGGCTGGATCATTGACCTGTAGTTCAGAGAATTTGCATTCCAGTGCCTTTCTGTGGCCCCATTCTTTATGTCTGCACCCATTGAGCTAAAGTTTCTGAAACAGCTCCAGTAGTGGATTTATTTGATTGGATCTCTTTCTAGCTAACTTGCATCTTCCTTGAACTTGTCTCTGCCTCCACCCTTTTTGGTAAGCTGATTTCCAAAGTTTCTTCCTCCTCTTTTTCATCGTTACTGTTTAAGCACTCTTCCCACCCATTGTTTTCCATAGCTCCGCAACACCTTGTGTCCATGCAACAATCCAGTAATGCTCTTGGGTAAACCTCCTTTGCTGCACATTATCTCCTGCTCATTTTCACAGAGCTCAGCAAAGTTTAGCATCGTAGTCTGTTCTCCAGAAGTGTTTAAGCTGTATCCATTGCCAACCAGGCAAAGCTAAGTAATTTTGATTAGTAAATTGCATTCATACCTCTCAACCTCTTAGAGCAAGAAATCTGGACAAGGCCATGAATAAAAGTGGGACAAGGGACCAAAAACAGGGCAATTTTTAATTATTGCTCTTACAAACTTAGAAAGTTTATAGAACTTTGACAGTTGATGGAATAACGTGTTTTGCATTAGCATGAATTTTCTGAAAGATATGAAGTCTGAAACTCAAATGTCTGTCATTTTTTACTTCAGTCTTTAATGATGAGCCAGAAATTTGCCAGAAAACCACAATTTTATAAAAATCTGACAAAAATATGTGGCCAAAATCTGGACATTCTGCAAAAATTTGTACAGTTCAGAGGTCTGTTATTTGCATTTGCTTAAGTTATTTAGTGATATAACTACTGTTTTCTACTGTTCTTTGTGCATTTCACTATATTCTTGTAAAAATAATTGCTCTTCTTTGCACTGTTACTGTTTAGCAAGGGATTTCCAACTAGCTGTTTAATTGTGTTGTGGTAGTGCTGCACTTGCATGTCTGTTCTGTGTTTTTACATTAGGAGGACAGGGTTTATTCATCTTGTGCAGGAGGTATGTATGCTGACCAATCTGAGTTTGGAAACACACAAAAGTGCTCATAGTGTAGTCGTTTTATTGGCCAGAGGTCTCATTAGTTGGTTTCTTGGTTTTTTTTTTCTGTGCTGCTATTAATACAGAGCTTTTGCCCAGAGACACTGTCCATGCAGCAGCTGTTTAATAGTGCCCTGTACAGTAGCAAACATGTTGAAAGCAAATTTTCTCTAAGGAATGGTCCATAAAACTCCTCCCTGTAAAGCAGTAAATATAGAGCAAATACCTTGAATGCTGACAAGCTTAGAGCAGCTAGATGAGCATTGAGTAGCAATATCTATAGATTTAGTAGAATTCAAAATTGTGTAAACACTAAAGTTAGTAGAATTCATTACTGCTTAAAACAGTCTGCCTCAATAAAGCACACTTATTAGTCTGCATCAATAAAGCACCCTTAATAGCCTTCTAAATGCAATACACCACCCCCTTGTAGCTCACCAATCAAAAGACTTTACGGTATGCATATGCAATTTTATAACATATCTATGGCCAGTTTGGTGGATATGGGCATCTTGAGACAATGTAGCAATTGTCTTGCGTTTGCTGACAACCACTTAATCCTTAAAGAAACAGACACAATATGGGAGAGGTATACTTATATAATGACACTGGAGATGAAACTCTGTTATGCAAGCACACATCAGGTTGTCAAAACCATGCACACAACACCCACAGCACACAACACACAACATACAGAAAGACTAATGTGTGCTGAGGTACTTAAAAACAATCTTCCTAAGCAACAAAGATCGCCTAGACTGCCTATTGGCAAAGCTATGCCTCAAAATGCCCAACGACACTCAGAAAAAGTAACTCCTAACTCCATACATGCAATCACTCTCAATGACGCCACAAACACTAAGCCCCCCATGCAAGCAAACACACTTGCCAAGACTCTGCATAGGGGACTCCATTGTAAGACATACTGATGTCTATCTAGCCAGGCAGAACAAGGAGAAGACAGCAATTAGTTGCTTATCTGGTGCCAGGATCCACCAAATCACACAACACTCAAGCCACTATACCACAGGTATCAATATGATTCCATCATAGTACATGTAGGTGTTTATGACCTGAGACATACCTACCTGGACTATATGATGAGAGATGTTATAAAGCTCTCAGACTATGTGGCCCAGCCTGGTATGAGCCTGTCATTTAGCAGTATATTACAATCATCAAGGATGGTGCAACAGATGATTTGTTGTAAAGATTGGCTATCTTCCTGTTGTCATTCTAAGGAGATCCAATAATTGTCTGCTTTGGAGGACACTGTTAACAGACAATACTACTTTACCAGGGATGGTCTGTACCTGTCCCCTCTAGGCTTTTGAATACCGGATAAAACTTTATCCACCCCCACGAATGCCTTTTTTGGCAATATCAAATTGACAAACCTACCAGCACAGTAAAATCAACTCAACTGAGTCTGAAGTTGTTACTGCTCAATGTCAGGAGACTAGAAAAAAAAAAAAAAAAAAACTATACTCCCTCCAAGTCCCTCACACACTTTAGAATATAAGCACCTGTGCAGTTACCGTGACATGGTTTAAAGTGGTAGAGAGTACCCCAGCAGTGCAAGGTTTCAGTGTCTTCCACACTTTTAGACCAGTACCTGCACAAACAAGAACTGAAGGTGAAGGTGTCACAATATAAATCAGTTACAAGCATAACTTTAGCTTTGTTAAATATGATGACAACCTGAAGTTCCTCCATGTGCAGATTACCATAGACTAAATGCCATACCATTTCCTCGCCAGCTATAGACTACTCTTCATGTCCAAAGAAGTCTACAGTGCATGCTTAAAACTACTGGAGAAAGTTACCATCCGACCTAACACACTACACATGGAAACTTTAATTACTCCTCTATAGGCTGGGAAACCCACACAGCTTCCAATATACAGGCACAGAGACTGCTGGACTTCATAAATAGAAACACTCTTGGCCAAATAGTTAATACTCCCACTAGAGGCTCCAATATACTGGACCACATGCTCTCAAATATAGGAGAACTATGCACTTCCAATGTCTCATTCTGTTTGGTAAAGTCAAACCATGTCTCCTTCAAAACTGACATCAACTTCATAACTCCAGTAAAACTAGTAACTGTTAGGAATTATTTCAAGGCAAACTACCTTTTATTAAGTGATGGTTTGTCAAAATTCAATGGCCCTTCAAATCTTGATAACACAGCAGCCTTCACTGAATTGCTCTCAGAAACTCTGTAAAACCATGCCAGTGATTGCATAGAGGCTGCCATAACTACCATAAGCAAACCTAGAACTAGGCCCAGAAAAAAAACACCCTGGTGGCATCCCAAATTAACCAGAATATAAAACAAAAGGAAAAAATGATGGCAGAAATCAAGAATAATAATTCCCACATAGATGAAAATTCTTTTATCAAACTAAATAGGCAACTAAGAGGGCTAATTTGGTCAAACAAAGAAAACGTTGAGGTCAAGATATCCTCCCAGGTGAAAGATAACTATAAGACCTTCTTCAGTTATGTCAGAAACCTCAAAGGCAGTGTGACGGCCATGCCCTGGCCCAGCAAGCAAGGAGCCTCAATCCTCACCACTAACACCAGGGAGGGCATCTCATACAGGAGAAAGGATACAAAATACACACAGTAAAGTACAAGTTTCCTTACGTGCACACAGAGATCACAGTCAGTCTGGGGCTGGTTGCTCCCTTGCTCCCCAGGTCCTCAATAAGACTTCCCACTGGCACAGCTATATGGTCCAGATCTCAGCCTAGCTGGCAAGCTAACCTCCAATACCCTCTCTGTCCCACCAGTGCTTTGTGTCCCTGCCCAGGTAGCTGACACATCACACACACTTTGAGATAAGTGTTTATACAACTTCACAGACATTCCTGGGAAAGGCTGACAGATTCTTCAGCCGTGCCCTTTTACCCAGACTATACGGTAGTAATTACTGCCACCACCAGCTAATATTTATCAGCTACCCAAAGGCCCTTAAAAGGGTGTCCAGTTATTACTGTGCAATATTATTATCCAATTGGTAATGTGACTAATCAGTCTAAGGCTTATTAGAGTGGCCTTGTACAATAAACTCTATAAATATGCAGTGTACTTTAAAGCTTACTTATCTCTATAAAATTCAACCGCAGATAAAAGGTTTTTAAAATATTTAATAATAAATAATTGAAAACACAAGGCAATACTACTTCACCACAATGATATCTAAGAGTTCAGAGATCACACAGAAACTTAAAACAATACAGTCGAAAAGTTCTGATATAATAGTAAAACACTTAAGTCTAATCTTTATAGTCCTAGCTATTTCTACAAGAAAACATACTTCTAAGATATTACTTAGATAAAGAGAGCAAAAGGCAGTGCTGAGAGTTGGATATCAAGATCAAAATGCTTACAGTCTCTTTTGGGATTTTTTTCTGACACTTCTCCTGTGGGGGGGGGGGGGGTGACTGTGAACATGACATACAGGGAGGAGGCACCAAGTCCTTTAAGGATGCCATGATTCTTACATTTAGCCCCCTATATTACAATATTAGAGAAGTCCTACACAACAACTGGACGATACTACAGATGATCTCTGTAAATCAAGACTTGGGGACAAGCCTTGTGTAATATATAGGAGAGACAAGTCTATAAAAAATCTCCTGGAAAGTAATTTTCCAAGGGAGATGGAGGGATATATGAGAAAATGTGGACATTGTGCACAATGTCCTTATATTCTAGAATCTAGCAGCATCTGTATAAGGGCTTATGGCTATGTTCACTTGAAAGGAAAATATAATTGTCATAAGCAAATATGTTGTTTATATCGCAATCTATCAAGTATGTGACCAATTTTATATTGGAAAAACAATTAATAATTTAAACAGGCATATTTATCAGCATGCTTATGACATCAAGAAAGGCAATGTGAACAATGCCTTGGCCAAACATACAATGGAGCATCCACAGCATTATTTAAAATTTTCTGTTTTAGAGCAAATTCACATAGACAATAGCAAGGGAGGGACAGTAGATTGGTTGCTAGAATATAAGGAACTGCTCTGGCAGCTCAGATGTAATGTCTTAAAAAAGACTGGTTTGATTGACGTGCTCTATTTCATGCCTTTTAAAACTCAAGTCTGAGTTTCATTTGTAGTAATTGTCATTTTATCAAATATGTGCTGTGATACACTGGTTCCCTGGTCAACAGGAATTTAATAAGTTAATGAGATTTTTTGGAACACTATCATTTGTAATCATTGTACAATAACGTATGTAAGATGGTTTATAGCATTGGACATTGCAAATACTTTTTACTTGCCTGCTTGGGGTTATTAAGTTTCATTGTGTATAGGGTTGACTGCCTGGGCTCTCAGCCTATCATTTTTTTATAATTTAAACATTTGACACATTAGGTTTGTATATAATCAAGTCTTTAATGCGTTTTAATTTATTCTGATGAAGTCTTGAGGCGAATGCCAGACGGAAGCACTCAACAATAAAGAGGTTCAGTGGTTGGACAGCTTGTCTCCTTGCAGTTTCAATATCATCTAGGTAAGCAAGGGCAAATCCTTTTGCTCCTGCTAGGATATTATCCATCAGCCTCTGGAAAGTTGCTGGGGCATTCTTCATCCCAAAGGGCATCTTTTTGAACTGATACAAGCCAGAAGGAGTCACAAAGGCTAACTTCTCTCTAGCACTGGGAATTCAAGGGCACCTGCCAGTAACCTTGGTAAGATCAATGGTTGTAAGATACATAGCCCCACCCAGCTGCTCTAGCGCCTCATCTTTCCTAGGCATGGGGTAAGCATCCGACTCTGTGTGACTATTTAATTTCCTGTAATCCACACAGAACCTGGTGCTGCCATCCTTCTTTGGCACCAGCACCACTGGGGAGGCCCAGGGACTTTAGTACCCTTGAATCATCCCTACTTCCAACATCTAATGTACCTCTTACCTCAGAGTCTGTCTGACTCACTCAGGCACCATACAAGGGGACTGACTAATAAGCCATTGGGGTCCTGTATCCACCTGGTGCTGCACCAGGTGGGTGCACCATGGTTTCCATGTGAACATGTCCCCAAATTCCTGCAACACTGCTTGGATTTTGCAAACCAGAGTAGGCGATAGCTGCTGGGACATTGCTACCCCTTTCACCGAGGTGTCAGCCCGAGCCTCACTGAGGAGATCAGTCACAAGATCTCCCTCAGACTCCTCCTGCAATCCACTGCAAATGCTCAGCACAAGGGCCTCCCTATCATGGTAAGGTTTCATCATGTTAACATGGTACAATTTGTGCCCCTGCCCTCTGCCTTTCACTTCCACCATGTAGTTAACATCACTTACCCTTTTTATCACCTTGTAGGGTCCCTCCCAAGCTGCTTGCAGTTTGTTGTGTCTAACAGGAATGAGAACCATTACCTGCTTCCCCAAAGCATACACTCTAGCTCAAGCATTCCTGTCATACCACACTTTTTCTGTTGTTGGGCTTCTACCAGGTTCTCATGGGGCAAGCCCATGAGTTCCCTGAGCCTTGTCCTGAGGTTTAGGATGTATGACACAACAGACTCCTTGTGAAACTCACACTCACTTTCCCACTCATCACAAATTAAATATAGATGTCCCCTCACCCTATGCCTATACAGAAACTCAAAGGGTGTAAAACCTGTGGATTCCTGGGGAACCTCTCTGTAAGCAAACAACAGATGGGGCAAATATTTGTCCCACTCCCTCTTAAACTAATCTGCAAATGCCTGTAGCATGGACTTGATTGTAGAGTTTAACCTCTCAACAAGACCTTTAGTCTGGGGATGGTAGGGTGTGTTCTTCATGTACTTCACCCCACAGGACTTCCACAGACAAGCCAGCAGGTCTGACATGAAATCAGCACCTCTGTCAGACAGTATTTCTTTTGGGAAACGTACCCTGAGGAAAAGTTCTAACAAAGCATTTGCCACCTTCTCTGCCTCAATGGAGGACAAAGCCACTGCCTCAGGGTATCATGTAGCATAATGCACTACCACTAGTATATACTTTTTCCATGTGGAACCTGGGGTACTCAGAGGGCCCACAATATCCATAGCTACCCTCTGAAATGGCTCCTCAATCACAGGCGAAGGCATTAAAGGAGCTCTCACCTTGTCTCCTGCCTTGTCTACCTTTTGGCACTGCTCACAGGTCCTGCAGTACTCTGTTACATCTCTGGAAATTCCAGGCCAGTTGAAGTTTTGCATAATATGCCGTTTTGTACATTTTATGCCCATATGACCTGCAAAGGGAATATCGTGGGCTATGGCTAAAAGCGCCAGATGGTAGGCTCTAGGCACTACCAACTGCTGTACTCTCTCACCTTCTAGCCCTGCCTCATGGGTCCACTCTCTGTATAGTAACCCTTTGTTCCAGTATACAGATTCCCTCTTCCCTTGAGAATCACCTGCCTTAGTCCTTGCAATGTAGGGTCTGAGAGCTGACCCTATCTCAACTCTCTCTTGGTAACCCTTCCCAGCTCCCCTTCCACTGGAAGTCTGGCATCCTCTGACAGTGGTGCCTCACTGTCAGCCTGGGTACAATTACTCACCTCTACCTTTGCAGTTACCATGTCTAAGGGAACATCAGTACCCACAAGCAGCTGTGGCTCACCTTCAGTCTCATTGCTACAGCGAAGCTCACTCCCTGAAGTAACCACCTCACTAGTCCTGGCTGCAAGTATGCAGTCTGTCTGGGTCTACCCCAGGCTAACAGACCCACATGCTTGTCTCCTAGCCTCACTGCGTGTAACGGCATAAGTACATAGTACTGCCTCATCCAAATCCTTCCCTCTCAAGATATCTGCAGGATAGTAGTTCCATACCTCTATTGTCTCAACACAACCTACTATTGGCATTTTGAGTTTCCCACTTACTGGCTCCCTCACCTTTGGTTCCCCACCTTGCATCCATGGGCACCTGAATGCCACATGGCCTCTCTGGCTGCATTCAAAACATTTAACCCTAGCTCCTGGATGTGTACCTGGACTAGTGGCTTCCCCTGCTACTGGCAGATTCTGTTGGGGCAGTCTGTGCTGCCCACCATGGGTTCCTTTAGATGCATGAGCAGTACTGGGGGTCCCCTTCCTGTGCAGAGCTGCCCTGCTTGCCAGGTATAGGTCTCCCTTCTTCCCCAACTCATCTGAAGTAGCACATTGTCTAGCAGCTAACCAGATCCTCATGTCCTCAGACAAATTGCTAAGGGCTTGTTCCCTCATCAAAAGGTCTGCCAGCCCTTCAAAAGTGGTGACCTGACATCCACTCACCCAGCTATGAAAATAAGTGCTCAGTTCAGCAACATATTCACATACTTTTTCATCTGCCTTTTGTCTTGCTCACAAAACATTTTCCTATACATTTCAGGTGTTAGCTTAAAACATTCTAAAATACCTTTTTTACAGCAGTATAATCAAAACAGACAGAGTCAGGCATTTGTGATATACAAGTTACAGATTTTTTATGGAGTAAGGGAGTCAGGAACCGTACCCAGACCCTTTGGTCAACACTGTACTGTTTGCATACCCTCTCAAACATATGAATCAAACTATCAAAATTATCCCCCTCTTTAAATTGCAGAAGAAATTTACTGACCTGTTGTACTTCTGGGGTCCAGTTACTCCCTTCCCCATTACCTCCATGACTCTGGCAAAGAGTTAGCATTTCCCTCTCATGCTTCCTCTGACGCTGCTTTTCTTCGGCTTCTATCTCCAAACACCTGGTCTCCAACTCAATTCTCTTTAGCTCCAGCTAGATTTTTAAGTCCACTGCAGAAAGGTTGAGCTGTCCATTCTCCGAGGATATTGTATCTCCACCGCCAGTCTGATTGTCCTTCACAGAAAGGTTGAGCTGTCCATTCTCCGAGGAGATTGTATCTCCAGTGCCAGACTGATTGTCCTCCTGGATGCTGTTTTCTGATGCAGCTGTAATCAAGGCTGAAATCAGGTCTGCCTTAGTCAGGTTTCCATGCACCAGTCCCCTAAGCCTGGCACATTTCCATCAACTGGCTCCTTGCCAGCTTTCCATACTCCTGTGCTGACATGCTGCCAGCTCATCCTGACTAACTAAGCTAACAAAAGAAAAAAACAATTGTGATCTGAACTTTGAGTATTCACTGCATGGCTGATTTAGAGTACAAAACACCTCCAGAGATCACTGTACATAAGCTACAGGATTCACTCTATCCATACCACTGCAAACCACAAGTGAGGCTATCTTATCCCAACCACTGACACTACAATGTGACGGCCGTGCCCTGGCCCAGCAATCAAGGAGCCTCAATCCTCACGACTAACACCAGGGAGGGAGTCTTATATAGGAGAAAGGATAACAAATACTCACAGTAAAGAACAATTTCCCTTAAGTGCACACAGAGATCACAGTCAGTCTGGGGCTGGTTGCTCCCTAGCTCCCCAAGTCCCCAATAAGACTCCCCACTGGCACAGCTATAGGGTCCAGATCTCAGCCTAGCTGGCAAGCTAACCTCCAGTACCCTCTCTGTCCCACCATTGCTTCGTTCCCTGCCCAAGTAGCTGACACACCACACACACTTTGAGATAAGTATTTATACAACTTCACAGACACTCCCAGGAAAGGCTGACACAGATTCTCCAGCTGTGCCCCTTTACCCAGACTATACGGTAGTAATTACTGCCACCACCAGCTAATACTTATCAGTTACCCAAAGACCCTTAAAAAGGTGTCCAATTATTACTGTGCAATATTATTATCCAATTGGTAATGTGGCTAATCAGTCTAGGGCTTATTATAGTAGCCTTGTACAATAAACTCTATAAATATGCAGTGTACTCTAGAGCTTACTTATCTCTACACAAACCAGCCACAGGTAACAGGTTTTTAAAATACTGAATAATAAATAATTAAAAAACACAAGACAATACTACTACACCACAGTGATATCTAAGAGTTCAGAGATCACACAAAAACTTAAAATAATATAGTCGGAAAGTTCTGATATAACAGAAAAAACACTTGTCTAATCTTTATATTCCTAGCTATTTCTACAAGAAGACATACTTCTAAGATGCTACTTACATAAAGAGAGCATAATGCAGTGCTGAGAGTTGGATATCAAGATCAAAATGCTTACATTATTTCTCTGAACAATAGTTTTTACACTCACTCAAAACATTTCTGCTGTGCCCTCCCAGATTACATCATTTTGACACTTACGTTTTCCCAGTATACACATTGCATCATTTTGACACTTAGTCTGGAGTTCCCAGGCCAACAGGCAAAATTATTTAGCAAGCTAACACCTGCTCAGGAAACTACAATAAACGACGTTCCACATGTACACTCTAGTAATTATTCCTTAAGTTAAAACAATGGAAAGAATTTGATAGCCCAGGCCAAATAACTCCGAGCTAAACAGAAAGAATCTACAAGACATCATTTTAATTTCAAAGAACATTTGAAATGCTTGGCTTAGTTTTCCTTACAGCAGATGGCAATGTTGCTACAATCTTGAAGTTTTACAGTGTTTTCTTTCATTTAAGAACACAAGCCTGTATTTTACATTTATATTTACAAATACCAGAATTATGTATCAAATTCTATTTGACTAGGCTGGCAGCCTTCACCCATCTTCCCCCAATCTTCACAGGCAGCACACAGCAATGTGCTGAACTTGTGGTTAATGGTGCAACATTCACCCAGACTGGCGATATAGCAAAACTGTTAGATAAATGCATTTCCAGCTTTACTCTGTCTCTTCCCATCATCCTTCAAACATCACCCTTCCAACTATAATGAGGGAGCATGTACTGGCTTTGCTAGCTAAAGCCAAGAACACAATCTCAATGAACCCTGATGACATCCTGGGATGCCTCCTGAACATTCTAAAATACAACAAGTCAGGACCCCTTTAGTCATTATTTATCTATAGTCTTTATGCCACAAGAATGTAGAACTGCAGTGATCACTCCACTTCATAAGGGAGAACCTTCAACAGATTCAGGAAACTATAGACCCATTAGTCTGACTAGCCTTACTTGCAAAGCCATGGGTGGAATTATCATGGATATTATCAACAAGGACATAGGAAACCTCCACACACTAGATCCATCCCAGACTGGCTTTGTCAAAGGAATGCTGTGTTTATTGAACCTGGTAGATTTCTTTGAAAAGGTTACTAAGGCAATAGATGAGAGGAAAGCAATGCATGATGCCTACATAGATCTGGCTAAAGGTTTTCTTACAATACCCCAATCAGGCATTTTCAACAAACTTATAGAACTAGGCACAAACCCCTTTATAGTATGCTGGATATCTAACTGGTTCATGGAGAGGAACCAAGATTTTAGGAATGGTGAGACCACCTCTATAAAGAGGTTGGTCATCAGTGTAGTCTCAATGGCTCTGTGTTTGGCTAGCTTCTTTTTGGCATCTACTTTTTATAGGTCAAAACCAATGTCAAAGACCTCTTGCTGACCATGTTCACAAATCATTGCAAAGTGGGAGCAGTCATTGAATCCCCCCAGGATGAGAACACCCTTCAAGGTCTAACACAGACAAATGCATGGTGACAAAGCCATGGCTTAAATGTCAATAACAAGAAATGTACTATTTTACCTTTTGAGAAGTTGACCACCTTAGATAACTGTGTCATCAATAAAACGCCCCTAAAAGTTGATTCACTAGAAAATAACCTAGCCTTTTACCAACGTGTGTCCAAGTTAGTAAGAAAATCCTTCTATGTTGCTCAACTTATAAATAAGGGCATGGCATCTAGGTCCAAATAGGTTATCAGGCCAATGTACTTGGCCCTCACTAGACTCATCATAGAATATCATTTCCCCTTTGGTCTGTAAATGACTAGATAGATACAGCAGCTAGAACATCCACAAGGTTCCTTACAAAAGGAATACAGGGAATAAATACAATGCCTTACCATGATTGCATAAAAGCCCTGTCTCCTTAATTGGTATCATATAGATGTCTGAAAGGTGATCTTATCCTGGCATACAAGGCAACCCTAGACTGTCTTTTGATGAACCTTTTGCAGGTTTACAAAACAAACAGCATCAGAATTGCTAGATCATAGTTTTTACTTCCAACATAAATAGGATGTGTTGGAGAGACAGATCTGTTTCTCAGAGAATTCACAGTCTCTGAAGCAGACTACTCATCCATGTGAAGCACACTTCTTCTCTAATCCTACTTAAGTGCAACTTGAACCAATTGATGGGTAATTGGAAATTCACCCCTGGTCTGGTGCCTGTGTCTCTGGTGGATGGAGGCAGTCAATAAATCACTCCATATATAAATCAAATTTGTGTGTCACATATTAACAACCTGTATTCAAACTGGATCCTTAGTTTGAGAGACAGCCTTACAGAACTATCTTCAAGTTATAGAGCTGAGTATATTTTCTGTGTTATTCTGTATTATAGAGCTAAATTGTCTGCTTGATATCTGTGTCTTACTGCTCTGCAAATCTATAGAAAACAGTATATATATTTTTTTATAATTTGCACATTCCTTTCATCTGTGTTGAAACTGCTCCCCACCCCCTCATTTCCTGCCTTGTCTTTCAGCTGATATAATTTAGCTAGTGCTGTGTCTCCTTTTAATTAACAACCTGTATTCAAACTGGAACCTTAGTTTGAGAGACAGCCTTACAGAACTATCTTCAAGTTATAGAGCTGAGTATATTTTCTGTGTTATTCTGTATTATAGAGCTAAATTGTCTGCTTGATATCTGTGTCTTACTGCTCTGCAAATCTATAGAAAACAGTATATATATCTTTTTATAATTTGCACATTCCTTTCATCTGTGTTGAAACTGCTCCCCACCCCCCTCATTTCCTGCCTTGTCTTTCAGCTGATATAATTTAGCTAGTGCTGTGTCTCCTTTTAATTAACAACCTGTATTCAAACTGGAACCTTAGTTTGAGAGACAGCCTTACATAACTATCTTCAACTTATAGAGCTGAGTATATTTTCTGTGTTATTCTGTATTATAGAGCTAAATTGTCTGCTTGATATCTGTGTCTTACTGCTCTGCAAATCTATAGAAAACAGTATATATATATTTTTATAATTTGCACATTCCTTTCATCTGTGTTGAAACTGCTCCCCACCCCCCTCATTTCCTGCCTTGTCTTTCAGCTGATATAATTTAGCTAGTGCTGTGTCTCCTTTTAATTAACAACCTGTATTCAAACTGGAACCTTAGTTTGAGAGACAGCCTTACAGAACTATCTTCAAGTTATAGAGCTGAGTATATTTTCTGTGTTATTCTGTATTATAGAGCTAAATTGTCTGCTTGATATCTGTGTCTTACTGCTCTGCAAATCTATAGAAAACAGTATATATATCTTTTTATAATTTGCACATTCCTTTCATCTGTGTTGAAACTGCTCCCTCACCCCCTCATTTCCTGCCTTGTCTTTCAGCTGATATAATTTAGCTAGTGCTGTGTCTCCTTTTAATTAACAACCTGTATTCAAACTGGAACCTTAGTTTGAGAGACAGCCTTACAGAACTATCTTCAAGTTATAGAGCTGAGTATATTTTCTGTGTTATTCTGTATTATAGAGCTAAATTGTCTGCTTGATATCTGTGTCTTACTGCTCTGCAAATCTATAGAAAACAGTATATATATTTTTTATAATTTGCACATTCCTTTCATCTGTGTTGAAACTGCTCCCCCACCCCTCATTTCCTGCCTTGTCTTTCAGCTGATATAATTTAGCTAGTGCTGTGTCTCCTTTTAATTAACAACCTGT
Organism: Protopterus annectens; assembly: GCF_019279795.1. Taxonomy (NCBI): domain Eukaryota; kingdom Metazoa; phylum Chordata; order Ceratodontiformes; family Protopteridae; genus Protopterus; species Protopterus annectens. The sequence goes on from NC_056748.1 coordinate 103,325,968, forward strand.
ATTCAAACTGGAACCTTAGTTTGAGAGACAGCCTTACAGAACTATCTTCAAGTTATAGAGCTGAGTATATTTTCTGTGTTATTCTGTATTATAGAGCTAAATTGTCTGCTTGATATCTGTGTCTTACTGCTCTGCAAATCTATAGAAAACAGTATATATATCTTTTTATAATTTGCACATTCCTTTCATCTGTGTTGAAACTGTTCCCCACCCCCTCATTTCCTGCCTTGTCTTTCAGCTGATATAATTTAGCTAGTGCTGTGTCTCCTTTTAATTAACAACCTGTATTCAAACTGGAACCTTAGTTTGAGAGACAGCCTTACAGAACTATCTTCAAGTTATAGAGCTGAGTATATTTTCTGTGTTATTCTGTATTATAGAGCTAAATTGTCTGCTTGATATCTGTGTCTTACTGCTCTGCAAATCTATAGAAAACAGTATATATATTTTTTATAATTTGCACATTCCTTTCATCTGTGTTGAAACTGCTCCCCCACCCCCCCCTCCCTATTCTTGGTTGTAGTTTAAATTTGGTGGCTTTTGCAGTGCCCGCCCCACTGTAGATTTGATCTAAGACACTCCCCAGGACATCTCTTTACCGCATTCTACCTAATAAACCCTTTCTGCCCTTGCTTTTAGTCCTTTTAATTTAATTACATTTTTCAAACTGTGTGTGGACTAATATTGCTACATATTCAAGTGTGCCAGCTTGCACTGCATGAGAATTGTATTTACTACTGCTTTTGCTACTTTTCTAAAAAAAAAAAAAAAAAAAAAATCTTCTGCTTTTACTGTACTTGTGTTTCTTCCTACTTTATTTTGCTTTTGCGTCATCTTAAACGTTCTCAATTGTATTTATTACTGCTTGGTGTAACTCATTCTAAGCCTTTTAGTTTAAACACTTGGGCTTCAGACCAGTTGTTTTACATTGGGAGGGTTTGTGGTCTGCACTGTAGTGGCAGAACAGGTAGCTTACATCCCTCTAAGTTGGGAACTGCTGATTGAGGGCTCAGTGTCTGTTATTCTAAAAGTATATTAATTCTGGTTTAAGCACTTGGGCTTTCAAACCAGTTATTTTACATTAAGAGGGTTTTGTGGTCTGCACTCTTGTGGGAGGAGAGGCTGGACTCTGCCCTTCTGAGCTGGGAATTTCTGGTTGAAGGCTTATAGTGCATGCATATCTGAATTTCTTCTTACTGAAATTGGTACACCTTGTTTGCTGTAGCATAGACTAGATCCAGGCCTGCTGAATCTAGCTTTGTTTGTATAACTTGAGCACTAATCCAGGCATTATTTAAAGTATTCAGTTGTATTTATTACTGCTTGGTAGTAACTTGGTTAAAGTGTAGCTATCATTCTAAGTCTTTTGGATTAAGCACTTGGGCTTCAGACCAGTTGTTCTACATTGGGAAGGTTTGTGGAATGCACTGTGGTGGGAGGACAGGTAGCTTTCATCCTTCTAGATTGGGAACTGCTGATTGAGAGCTCAGTGTCTGTTATTCTTAAAGTGTATTAGCTCTGGTTTAAACACTTGGGCTTCAGGCCAGTTATTTTACATTAAGAAGGTTCGTGGTCTGCACTCTTGTGGGAGGAGAGGCTGGACTCTGCCCTTCTGAGCTGGGAATTTCTGGTTAGAGGTTTATAGTGCCTGAATATTTGAACTGTATCTTACTGAAATTGGTACACCTTGTTTGCTGTAGCATAGACTAGATCCAGGCCTACTGAATCTAGCTTTGTTTGTATGCTTGTTATTTCCCTGGAACGCTAATTCCACCTAAAACGCGGCTTCTCAGTGCCTCTGTGGATCCCTAGTGATATCTGCATTGCTTACTGTACTTATTTCCTTGCTTTGCTTGAAAGAAAGTTACTGTTTGTCGTTTTTGCATTTAAGTTACCTGTAACACATTGCACTTGTTACCTGGCACTTGCTCACTAAAGCAATTATAAGTCAGCACTAAAAATTAAAAGCACTACACCCTCTCCCCATTGGCCCTTGTTTTCAATTATAAAGGAATTCCCAATATTATTCTAGCATGTCCAAAGGTCAGTTGTCAATCTCCTCTCCGGTCCAGCTGGTGAATATGGGAATCTTGAGGCAATGTTACAACTGCCTCATGTACACAGACAACCCTCTCCTCCTCCCAACAAATTCCAACACATGTGAGAGATGCAACCATATAGCCAAACTGGAGGCTAAGCTCTCTCAACTCAGTACTGGCATAACCAGTCAGGAGGAGAAGGAAACCACATTCACTACAATTCCAGTCTCACATAGACCTACCACGACAGCAAACCAAACACATAATCACACAAAAACATACTCGGAGGCTCTAAATAAAGATCTGCCTAAGCAGCAGAGACCTCCAAAGCAGACACCCAAGCAACCGCTACCCCAAAACAAAACACGTGCAACACATATCTCACAAAGCCAGTGTGCTGAACAGTCACAGCCCTTAAGGTTAAACAACACACCTGATACACTTGTAATAGGTGACTCTATCGTCAGGCACACTGACGTCCCGCTCACCAGACTGAACAAGGAGAAGGTCACGGTGAGCAGCCTGTCTGGCGCTAGGATCCGCCACATAACACAAGCACTCAGGTCACTCCAAGGCAAGTACAAATATGACTCAGTCATTGTCCATGCTGGTGTGAATGACCTGAGACGTACCTCCCTGGACTACATGAAAAGAGACATAGAGGAACTCTCTGAGCATGTAGCCCAGGCTGGTATGACCCTGACCTTGAGTAGCATCTTACCCTCACCAAGAATGATGCCACAATATGAAGACAAGATTATCAGTTTCAACAATTGGCTTAAGTATTGGTGTCATTCAAAGGGGATCCAATGCCTGTCAGCTTGGGATGATATGCACGACAAGTCACGATGCTTTGCTAGGGACGGTTTGCACCTGTCACCCCTGGGCTTTCGGATATTGGCAAAGGCTCTTGCTACCCCCATAGTGCCTTTTTTAGGCAAGGCTCAAAAGACAAACCCACCTCCATAGGTATCACAAGGGATAAGAAACTAAGAGTAATGCTACTCAACGCTAGAAGTCTAAACCTCAAGATGCACGCACTCGAAACTCTCCTTAGCATGGAGAACATCGATATCTGTGCAGTAACAGAAACCTGGTTCAGGACTCCCGAGAGCACCCCAGCACTACCAGGTTATACCTCATACCATGCTTTTCGGCCCAAAACTTGGACCGAACCACAAAAGGAAGGGGGAGTATCGATATTCATCAAAGATACCCACACCTCCAGGTTGGTGGCAAAGCACGAAGCATCAGAGACTATCCATGTGCAACTAACAGTGGGTAAAACTGCCTTCCAGTTTATAGCCTGCTACAGACCACCCTCCCAAACCCAGGAACCCCACTCGGCCTTCCTGAGAACACTGGAAAATATGAAGGTCTCTCCAAACACCATTATATTGGGCGACTTCAACTACCCAAACATAGATTGGGAGCATTACTCTAGCTCCAACACCCTTGCCCAAAGGTTCCTAGAATTCATAAACTCAAATGCTATGGAACAACTTGTTACCACTCCCACAAGAGGGGAAAACATACTGGACCTGATCATCACCAACATGGGGACTCTATGCTCCAGACCACAAGTGTATCCCTCACTGGTAAGATCAGACCATAAACTGATCTCACTGGATATTCACATCCCGACCCCACCCCTGCCCAGAAAACCACAGTGAAAAACTTCTCTAAAGCAAATTTCACACTCCTCAAAACCGAGGTGGAATCCTTCAAAGCCCTCCGGCCTGTGGAAAAAACGGCCCAGACCGCAGAATCCTTTATAAATGCATTCTATGAACACCTTCAGGAATGCATGGATCATGCAATCCCAAATAAAACCAAGACCCAATCCTCCAAAGGCAGACGACCTGTCTGGTGGACCCCAGCCATAAACAAACTATACAATAGAAGGAGGAAGCTACTACATGATAGAGCAAAATCCCAAAAGGGAAGGCATCTCTGATCAGTATTAGCAAAAACTAAGGGCACTCATAAAATCGTCAAAGGCCAGCTTCGAGAGAAAAATTGCACAGGACACTAAAGATAATCACAAGGCTTTCTTTAGTTATGTTAGGAACCTGGGTGGGAATTCCCAGATATGCTAAGAATTAGTCCAAAATGACAAAAAATACACTGATCCCACAGACATTGCCAACATCCTAGCTGACAGGTTCAGCGCAAACTTCTCCCCCCCCCTCCCCACCAAAAGGGCAAATATCTATCCCAGCAGAGTGCTGCCCCCCCAACATCTCAGATGCTCAGGTGAGAGCCGCCCTCTCCAAAGCAAAAACACAGCATCAATGGGACCAGACGGTGTCCCAGGCTGCGTCCTACATGAACTCCAAGAAGAGCTAAACCCAAACATAAAACTACTGTTCAATCTCAGCCTTACTACAGGATATGTACCCAAAGAGTGGCGTACAGCAACAGTGGTCCCTCTCCACAAAGGTGGTGCCTCAACGGACCCTGGAAACTATTGCCCCATAAGCCTGACTAGCTTGGTCTGCAAAGCTATGGAAAGGATCATGATGGACCTCATAAATAAAGATATTGGGGACCTACAGACACTGGATCCTACCCAGTTTGGCTTTGTTAAGGGCAGATCCTGCCTCTTAAACCTGGTTGACTTCTTTGAAACAGTCACCAAGGCCATTGACGAAGGGAAGGTGGTCCACACAGCCTATCTGCACCTCGCAAAAGCCTTCAATACAATACCCCACTCAGGCATTATAGATAAGCTCACCAGCTTAAATATAAACCCCTATGTCACTAGATGGGTTGCAAACTGGCTCAAGGACAGAACCCACATGGTTAGAATTGCTGGAGCCATGTCAGACTCCAAACCAGTTACAAGTGGCGTCCCACAAGGCTCAGTCCTGGGACCTCTCTTGTTTGGTATATATTTTTCGGAGGTACAGGCCAACACGGAAGGACTGTGGCTGACCAAGTTTGCAGATGACTGCAAACTGGTCGCCATAATCGACTCTCCAGCTAACACAAGCATCCTCCAAAAGGGCCTCATAGAAACAGACAACTGGTGCCAGAGCCATGGCCTCAAGCTAAACGCCAAAAAATGTATAGTCATCCCTTTGGCAAAACAAAGTGCCCACAAATTACCACATAGGTGGTAATCCATTAAGTACAGAAGAAGTCATTAGGGACCTGGGGACCCAAGTTGATAGCAATCTCTCATTTGACAACCACGTGGCCAAAGTGGTTAGAAAAACATTTTATATAGCCCACCTAATCATGAAGGGATTCACATCTAGATTAGGAGAGGTCATCGTGCCTCTTTACTCATCCCTCATCAGGCCCATAATCGAGTACAATGCCCCTTTTGGGATGTACCTTACCAAACACCTGCAGCAACTGGAAAGACCCCAAAAGTACCTCACCAAGAGGATCAAAGGGCTCAAACAGATCCCATATGCTGCCCGGTTAAAGAAACTCCAGCTCTACTCAGTGGCATACCGCCTGCTCAGAGGTGACCTGTGCCTGACGTATAAGGCCATATCCAACCCGGAATTAAGGGACATGCTGCACCTCAAAAAATCCAAATCCCATCGAGCTACACGCTCGAGAGACTTGAACCTCAGCACTGAAATAAATAGGACATGCTGGAGGGACAGATTCATAACCCAGAGGCTCCCTTCACTATGGAATAAAATCCCAGTCCAGGTTAGGCAGAGTCCCTCATTGACTCTCTTCAAGAGGAATCTTGATGAGTGGATGGGAGATCATAGGTTTACCCCGGGTATCACTTCTGTGTCACTGTTAGACAGAGGCACAGTATACTAACCTCGAAAAAGGGCATAGCAAAATTAATTTAAAATGGGTGGTGAAAGCCAAACATACTCTGGCTAGGCTTATAAATGCCCTAGGGCAGATAGCCTAGTATGAACCTATGAACCTATGAGTAGGCTTATAAGGGCCCTAGTGGTCTTTAGCTTAGTATACACTTATGAACCTGTGAGCCTATAAAGTGCAGTAGTATTTGTCAGGGTTGTCTACACTTTTCAAGAGATGTATAACTCCTTTAAAAGTACACACTAAGATTTGACTTCTTCTTCTCCTTTTGGCCTTTCCCAGTTAGGGGCCACCACACTGAAACAATGGTACGCAGAACGATTGGTAGTGAAGTTTTACGGTGTCAAGTTGCCAGCCCAGTACCCAACCTTCTACAGAAGGCACACAAATGCACACACTCACACCTAGTGCCAATTCAGAGTGTCCAATCCACCTACAGCATGTTTTTGGGATCATTGAGGAAACTGGAGGACCAGGAGGAAACGCACGCGACTGCAGGAAGGACATACAGATTCCGTACAGAAGGCACCCCAGCATAGATTTGAACCAGAGAACCTCTTGCAGTGAGGTGGCAATGTTAACTGCTGCACCAGAGCAGCCACCCTACATACTATGATTTGATTACAGTTTTCAAAGGCAACACCGTACAATAATAACCTACATATATGCAACGAAGGTGTATATCTATATGCATATTGGCAGCTGGCTATGAACATAGTAATGCAGTTTTGCATGCTGGGGGGTAGCGAAGCCACAGTAAAGAACACTTAGTTATATATTTGCACAGGTGTTGGTAATGTAGCAGCCCAACCCAGTTAGTGGTGATGCATACCTGCACATGCTTGCATTTGTATATGGTTACATTTACCATAGGCAGTGGTACATGTAGGATAGACAGGGAAAACAATGACAGATCATTTTGGTGATATGCACACTGCAGTATCTATAGTCATGGTAGTATAGTTTGCCTGCCATGTGTTTTCCAGTAATATGCAATTGTTGCTGTTGATAATGTACCCCTACACACTTAATGGTGATGCATACCTGTGTACACTTAAATTTGTAGATGCTTACATTTTCCTTCAGCAGCAGAACATCTAGGAGAGACAGGAAAAATGATACCAGAGCAGTTTGCCTGCCATGTTTTCCATCATACCTCTCAACTGTCCAGATTTTTGCAGAATGTCCAGATCCTTGCCTCACATTTTTGGTCTGTTCCTCATAATTTTTTTTTTGATTTCTGGCAGGAATGAAATCAGAACATAATGACAGACATTTGAATGTCAGATTTCATACCATTCAATAAATTCATGCTAATGCAAAATCTACTATTTTGTCAGCTTTTCAAGTTTATAAGAGCAATATTTAAAAATCATACCTATTTTTGGGCCTTTACCCGCCCAAGAGTTTGGCTTTGTCCAGATTTCTTGTGCTAAGAGGTATGTCCAGTAATATGAATTTGCTGCTGCTTGATAATGTACCTGTGAGGTATGCAACTGTCTCTATCAATAAATATCCATGTATAATTGTATGATAACAAGTAAGAACAGAAATTACTTACAGTATGACAGCAAGCATCAAATTAAATACTTTGCAGAGACACACCGGTATAGAATTCTAAGACAAACTATTACCATTATGGCCACTTGCTCAGTACTGCACACGTCATCTGAAAATATTGATTATGGCTGTACAGTGTGCAAATTCCATTTATATTGAAAGGTGCACTGATAGACACAGACACACACACACACACACACACACACACACACACACACACACACACACACACACACACACACACACACACACACACTTTGCATACAAAGCAGATTTCCTTTGATGTTACATTTGGTACATTAATGTCACCAAGAATTTATTCTGGCCTATGTTCCTGCTAAAACAACAATATGACAGGGGGCAGTTGGGATAACAGCATAACATTACATAGTGTCCTCACTACATTTACACATATACCCATGCAGTGTATACACATGCTGCTTGATATACAAGATGCCAGAAGACCATATAACCTTAGACCTGCATAAGCATAGATACATATTTAGATAAGGCTTCAATAAAGCCTGTTTTACAGGCAAGAAACTTAGTAAGATGATAACTTGTGTCTATGCGTTTAAATTTTAATTGTTTTGCTAATGGTTTTAATTGACTGTTAATTGCATAAGAGTTTTTATTGGTTGGACTTTATTTTAAATACGGAAGTAAAGTGATGTCATGTTGTCTGATGAAGTGGCAAAATTTGTCGCAAAAGTGCTTACCATTAAACATTTGTTATCTCTGGATACTGGCTGTGGTTTGGTTTTACTATGTTTTCAATACATTGGTTTTTATCATTTAGTGGAACCATTAGCCTGCACTACACTCCGTTTTTCTGTTGCTATTATTGCTGTTGGTTTGTGGTGTATGGACATGGCTGAAGGCATCATTCAAGTACCTGAATTGGACTATGTATCTAGAGACGAATGGCGGTCGGAGGGTGTGGTCTAGGAGAATACAGCCACTAATAGAATCCAAAGTCAACCCTTTATTGGATACAGGAATTATGAACCTGGAACACACACAAGATAAAGTAAGTCAACATCATTGCTAAAGAGAGAAATGTTTAAATTAGAAAATGACTTATGCAAATTGAAAAGACTGCAGGTACAAAGGTGCCACTTTGAGGCATGTTTAAAGCTCCAAATAGCTCCCTGTGGGTTACGCATTCTCAAAATGCCTACCTATGGGGAGACATATAAGGATTTGCTGACTAAATGGCAACAGCTTAATCTGGACACAAGTTTTAATTATATGCATCTTTTAATTGAGTATTTTTTTACCAGAAGAACAATTACTAACTTCTAATGTTAACAAGAAGCAGATGGAGCTATATGACCACTTTCCTGCGGCTATTATTGACTCTAAGATAGACTATATAATTAAAATGACCACCCAGTATGAACAACAACTGTTGACAATTAAAAAGAAGAAAATCCACAGGGACATGCATGATTTTTCTTCAGGTAGCGTGTTCTCATGGCTGAAGAACAATGTACCTAGAGACACTGCCAATTTGCCTGAGAAAAACATTGCCCTTTTAACAAACGACAGTGTTGCCGCTTTAATAACAGAGAGCACAATAGCAGCATCTAACCAGGAAGTTCCTGCAACATCATCAGCTATCACTAACGCCAACAAGGAGACATTGCAGACTACTGAGGCACATGGGAGAGCACACAGTAAGAATGGCGTGGCAGTGACAACTTCAAGCTTCCTTTCCCCTTCTGTTAGCTCTGCAACAAATGAAATGAATGTTTTTAATCCACAAATGGGCTTACCCTATGCCATTAACAGTACATCTTTTCGGCAGCGCACCTACAGCAGGGCGAAAATGAAAAGGAAAGCTTCTCGGGAGAACAACAACGGGATAACTTTAAAGAAGACGTGGCAGCAGAGCAGCAACCATTCGTTTGGAACATTCCTACGAAAACTTTGTCAGCGACAGAAGAGAGACTTTTAAACAGAGGTATGACATTTATACCGTCAAACACCATGACTATCACTGAGAATATAACTAAATCAAATACTTTTACATGCTAAAATGTATGTTTCATTCTAAACAGGAAGAAAAGCAGGATAATGTTATGCTTCATAAAAAAAGTTATTTTATACCAAAAAACAATGCAACGACAGAAACATTTGAGAAAATACGTGAAAAGGAAATTTACAAATTATATGATTATAGAGTGGTGGGGAAAAGGTTTGTTAACTTAGATAGAGAAGAAAGTGAAGCAGTGAAAAATCTTCAGCATGATATGCAGATAATAATCAGGCCTGCTGATAAAGGAGGCCCATTAGTTGTTATGGGCAGAAGTTATTATAAAGAAACAATGGAAGCTATGTTGAATGAAGATAGATGTGGAACAATTAGATAAATGTTTTATTACTGCTAATGATACTATCTCTGACTGTCTACAAAGCTGTATTATAACACAAGAACTGTTTGAATATTTTTTAGTAAAGAACCTCTTACACCTA
>NC_056748.1:103640845-103858345 GCF_019279795.1 Protopterus annectens
GGATGAATTTTCTATTTTCCATCCACTCATCAAGATTTCTCTTGAAGAGAGCCAGTGAGGTTCTCTGCTTGACATTTATGGGAAGTCTGTTCCATAGCATGGGCAGTCTCTGGGTTATGAACCTGTCCCTCCAGCATGCTCTGTTAATTGTGGTAATGAGGATGAGGTCTCTGGAGTATGTGGTGTGGAGGGATTAGGATTTCTTTAGATGTAGCATTTCTAACAGAGCTGGATCAGATGTGGCTTTGTAAGTCAAGCAGAAATCACGTCTAAATAGGAGATATGAGACAGAGAATAGTTGGAGATTTTTTTGAGTCTGTCCATATAGAAGACGTATTTAACGCCTAGGATCCTCTTTGTGAGGTACTTTTGTGGCCTCTCCAGTTGTTGCAGGTGTCTAATGAGGTACATGCCAAATGGGGCATTGTACTCAATGATTGGCCTAATGAGGGAAGAGTAGAGGGAGACAATGACCTCTTTCTTCCTGGATGCAAAACCCTTAGTAATGTGATGTGCCACATAAAAGGACTTTCTGACCACAGTGGCAATGTTGTGATCAAAAGAGAGGTTGCTGTCAGCTCAGCCTGTGTTCCTAGATCTCTTATAATGCCTTTTGTGCTCAGTGGACTACCATCAATGTGGTAAATAATGGGGACCGGGTTTTTCCCAAAGGGGATGATAACACATATTTTGGCATTGAGTTTAAGGCCATGGTTCTGATACCAGTTGTTCATCTCAGTGAGGCCATTCTGCAGGATGTCAGCATAACTTGGGGAGTTAGTAATAGCTACCAACTTACAATCATCTGTGAACCTTGTCAGCCAGAGTCCTTTTGTGTTTGCCTGGACTTCAGAGAAGTAGATACCAAACAGGAGAGTACACAGTACCGAACCCTATGGGATTCCACTCATGACTAGTCATTAGTCTGACCTGGAGTCAGCTACTTTCGCACTGTGGGTTCTATCTGTGAGCCAGCTTGCAACCCACCTTGTGATATAGGGGTTGATGCCAAGCTTAGTGAGTTTTTCTATGATTCCCGAGTGGGGAATGGTATCAAAAGCTTTGTCCATATCAAGGTAGGCTGTATGAACCACCTTGCTTTCATCCACAGCTCTGATGACTGACTCAAAGAAGTCGACCAAGTTGAGCAGGCATGATCTACCCTTCACAAAATCAAACTGCATGGGATCCAGAGTTTGGAGCTTCCCTATATCCCTGTTTATTAAGTCAATGATAATGCGTTCCATAGCTTTGCATATCAGACTTGTTAGGCTAATGGTGAGATAGTTCCCAGGGTCTGTAGTCACTCCTCCTTTGCGGAGAGGGATGACTGTAGCAGTGCATCATTCAGTAGGGACAAAGCCTGAGGTGAGGCTGTGATTGAACAGGGCACACAGGTGAGGTGCCAGTTCACTCCATAGTTCATGTAGAACACAACCAGGGATATTGTCAGGTCCCATAGAAGCTGTATTCTTGGTCTTGGACAGTGGTGTTTTAACCTGTGCAGCAGTAATACTAGGTGCCTGGCAATCTACTGGTATTATGATCGGTCCTTTTGGGGGGGGGGGAGTTGGCACTGAATCTGTTGGCCAGTATACTGGCAATATCTGTTTACTCGGTATTGGAGGTACCATTGTGCAGTAGCTCAGAGCAAATCTGAGTATTGCCATGGAGATTCTTTACATAACTATAGAAGACCTTGTAGTTGTCTTTACTATCTGCTGCAATTCTGTTTTCATAGCTAGCTTTAGAGGATTTGATGGGGTATCTCAATTTTTTGTTGAGGTTGATAAGGGAGTTTTTCCAGTCTTGAAACTTCACCTTATTCTGCATCAGTTTCCTCCTTCTGTTGTAGAGTTTGTTTATGGCAGGGGACCACCAGATTGGCTTCCTTTTTTGGAGGAGACTGTATTGGTTCTATTGGGTATGGTGAGATCCATGCATTTGTGTATGTGTTGGTACAGTGCATTGGTGTATGATTCTCCATTTGCATCTCTCATATGCTGTATTTGTTTCTCTAAGGATTAGTTGGTTGTCAGTGAACATAAGACAATTTCTGCATTGTCTTTGAATTCTCATATCTACCAAGCTGCAGGCAGAGAAATTGGGAAATTGCCCATCGATTGTGTCATGCCTCTTTTACGTGACTTACGAAGGGGTTGCATAGCAGGCTAACTTGGGTACTGTGAGGGAGGAAGCTACAACTAGGTTTTGTATGCTTGAAGTCATGTGGAAGTGCTCTTCCGCATGCAAACAAGTTGCTCTTTGTGCAAATGAATACTGGGTAAAGTTACAAGGGAAGTTTTATAGGTTTCTACGTTGCCTGCATCTATACAAGGCACTGCTAAATGCCACAAAGTGAGATACAGCAGAATTTATAGACTCAAAGAAAAGTGACTAAGCCAACTAAAAAGCCATCAGGCCAATGAAATTATTTCAGTTTTAGCCTCTCTGTGTTTCCCAACTTAGACAGACCAGGCTACCTTTCTACTGCCACTAGAATTGCATTCCCAGTCTTCTTTATGTAAAAACACACTTCAATCAATCAAAAGTGAAAAGGTACCAAAAACAAATCTAACAACTAGCTACAGTTAATTACAAAGTGATTCAAAGGCAGACAAGCTGCCAATGAGGAGCACATACGTTAAGCCAATTTCAAAGTGTAATAGACTAAGGGGCTGGCTTTTCCAGTTTCACCTGTCAGTATCCAGTAAGATGAGCAGAGGAGACAAGAATGGGAAGAGTTTCTAAGGTCAGGTATACAGAAGATTAGACTAGAAGGAGCTTCCAAACCCAGAAATAAAGTAGGGGTTGAGTTACTGCAATGCTGTAATCTGCTGGATGCAGAAGAACTTCTAGACACTGATCTGATAGTGCTGTGAGACTAAGATCTCAACTTTGAGGTTCTGCCATGTATTGTGGAAGGCCAATGAGCCCTGCCTGTCTTCTTTTGTGTTATATCACATGTAGTTGCAGCACTACCTTGAGGATCGCATGGTATGTAGCCTACTTGGTTCCTTCATGTGCAGACACTACCCTGTCCTTATCTAACTGTGCTTCCTATATGAGTCCGATAAGTGGTTATTGGTGTGTGTAGGGAGGCAGACATGGATGCTGTGTGTGCCACAGTACTGCACACAAGGATTATTATGCCATTGTCTCTAGCCTGAACCCTTAATGTGCACTGATCAATTTGTTTGTGTAGCTCTGGTGGGGCTATATATACACAGCTATCCTAGGCAGTATATGCCAGCATGAAGTACTGCCATCACATAGGCATTAACCTCCTTGTGTGCCACTTGGTGATTGCTGCAGTGGCCTGAAAGAACTAGTGTCCACACCTCTTCTGATGATTCCTGTGGCATTTTTATTTGCATTATACTCATGATCCCTTATGGAAAGAAGGTACTCCTCATCAGATGTTAATTGTTGAATTAAATGGAAGGTATTTGCACATACCATTTTATCACCTGCTGTTTTTCTACACTGTGACATTGTGCAGTTCCTTCCCCCTACAGCATTAATTTCAGTTTCAAATTGATTCTGTGCTTTAGCTCTCAATGCCTGCATTGGCCTCTCTTTCCCAAAGAGACATTTGCCATATGTCATGACAGCATGTATTAGGATGTGTTTCTCCTCAGGTAAGGTATGACGTTGTCTCTCTAGTATCTTAATTCCTGCTGTGCCAGCATATTTCAGCCTGAATCCATTAGCTGAGGACCACAATTAAACCTGACTCACACACAGCACCCACATTCAGACTGTTTTGTACAATATATTATTATAGTGTTCTAAGTGTTATTGCTTTTGCACTCTTTTCTCACCGCTTTCTTTAACTTAGCTGTCCTAGTACCTCAGATCCTTGCTGGGTCTGCTAGCACTCTGAACTACTACAATCCAATGCCTACTAAGTTCACCAGAGCTAGCACGTATTCTAGAGATCCCTGGGAGGTGGCACTCTGTCAATAATTCATCCAGAATGTTTTACATTTTTTGTTAACCCTCTTATTACTCTCCCCTTCCTTTTACAGACCATGTGATATGCTCAATTTGCTGGTGTGCAATGGAGATGTGGGGCAGTAGTTCAGGGATGTCTCCACCTTATTTCCAGCTTGCATACATGTCTACCAGCATGCTGCCTCCAGCATCCACCAGTGATCAATGTAGGAGGTGCCCACAAGTCTGCAAATCCACTATGAGATGTGAGATGGTAATGCACTCCATCCCTGATGCTTTATCAGTCACCCAAGTCACTAATCAAATATGGGTTGCCCGGACCATAGTCAAGGCTTTATCCCTCTACATCACTGGAGTAGCCTATTGTATTGAATGTTATTTTAATTTTCCTCAGTTTCAATTTGCAACCAGTAATTATATATGTAGTTACCGTAACTATGCTAATTCATTCTTTTCTGCTACTCTACTTGTCTGTATTCCACACAAAAGCCAAAAAAGTACCATAATACATTGTATGCAGCTATGAGAAATGGCACCTTATACTTTACAACTGTACTGATTCGGAATTTTGCAAAAGTCATATATGTCATACTTTATCAGAAAATATAGGCTTCTGATGAACTGATGTTAATGAATTACACCAATCTTGATATTTTCCATGTAGTACTCCTTTTTGGATTGGATGGGAGAAAGGAAATTCACCCCAGGGATCACGTCAGTCACCCTGCTAGACAGGGATCCAGGAAAGTAAATAATGTGGGAAGAAATAGCCAGGGAATTGTTATGGCTAGGCTTGTATAGGCCCTAGGGCTGATAGCCTAGTACCAACCTATGAACCTATGAACCTATGAACCTATTATAATTCATTTTATTTTTGTTTGCACTTTCCCTGAACTGCCAGTGAGAAACATGGCTCATCTCATTTTAATATGGAAGCTTAAGCCTGTTTGCATACATTAAGGCTGAGTTACAGACATCTTTTTCAAATGAAGCTCAACCAAGCTGAGCTCTATGAATTGCAGCATAGAACAAGTGACTATCTATTTCAATAGGTATAAAGGGAGTTTGGCTTTGTTTGGGTGAGGTATAATGAAGGGTGCTGAATACAGGGAGCGCATTGTAGATCTTAAGTACACTAATGTATGTCATACCTTTTGAATATGTGTGTAGTATACTAACAGTGAGTAAAGCTGCATTCTAACCTAGTACTACTATATCCAAGGACCCATACAACACCTTATAAATTACTATAACTGGCTGTATTAAAAGTCTCTACAAAAAGGTTAAACATTTTAGTAACTAATTTCTTTAACATCAAAAATGCCTGTATTATACAAACACTGGTTGCAGTATCACACCTAAGGTTGTGCCATCATAACTGCTTAGATTATCCAAAAGGAATACATACTGAAATATGAATAACTTTGCATACATTACAAAAGTTAGCACTCCAGCACATCTGAAGATATTATACCACCAAAACGTTTCCATTCAAATAATTAAAGAAACAGTAACACTAATATAAAAAAGGAACAGAAGTCCATGTGACTTTTTCAGCCCAGTTAGTAAAGCATATGACACTGATATAAGTTCTGTAGGTACTACTCCTATATGGCTACATGAGCTGGGCATGTTGATGTCATAATCTCTCATTCCCTTACCTGCACTTACATTTTTCACTGTTCCACTGGCAATTCATATAATGCCATGTGTGATAGTTTAGGCCTGAGCCCCAAGTTGGAATGAAAAATAGCTCAAGATCCTCCAGTAACTGCTGCAAATGTCATACCTGCAGAAACCTGACTAGGCTGTGGCTGGTAAAGAGTGGAAGAAGATTGATATGTGGTTGGAGTTGGGGACCACCTGTCATCCCTTACAGGGATGCCGTGCTCTGGGCAGCAGTGTGAGTATAGGTATGACATCCTGCTGAGGTAGATAGAGAACCAGCTGGTCTGGTGAATAACTCAGGTGCCAAACAAAAAGAGAGATTTCTACAGTATTTTTAATGGTTCATTTAATATAAAAAGGACAATGTAAACAAAATGTTCTATGTGTGCAGGTATACCTAGGGAAATTCAGTGCAGGCATGTGTATGTATGACTGGCTATATTGAATGTTATGCTTATATGTGCATATAGATGATGATGACAGATACAATGAATGAATACTGGATTTATTTCCAGTGTTTAGTATTAGGCAAAAATAAGGGTTTACTGATTTATTGAAGTATAAACCACCATATGTTTTCCAAAGTATGTCACTCAATTTCAGAATACTTATTACACAAACAAAATAGCTGACCAGAGCTGGCCTCAACACCTTAGCAGAGTGGGGGGTGGGTGACAAAGCAGGAAGTGTATGGCCTGCATATAACTTCTTGTATACTGTACTGCTCAATTCATATTACCACTAACTAGCTTTTAGCTGTAAATGTATGAACTCAGGAACATACAGGTAAGTCATGCACATCATAATGCAGATTCTAGCAGTCAAGTACAGGTTCTTGTTAAGGTTATACTTTAAGGAAATGTGACTTTGCCTTTAAGAGAAATTCAGCAATAAGTAACCCTCTCCCATATTTCCCAAGACATTCTGTTGCCTCTCAAAGTTGCACATCACAGGAAATGAGTAAATTCTGTAATAATTTCTCGTGCCAAAAAAAAAGTTAGGAAATGAAATGAAATATTGTAAGAGAATAAACAGAACAATTGTTACCAATGGTAGTTTGCATTAATCAAAGAAGCCCTAATGTGCTGCTCAAATTAAGTATTGCATCCATTGTATCACATCTTGTAGAAAACACATTTGTTAGGAAAAGTATGTATTCCACAGCTGTGCACATTGCATTTCTATAGCTGCTAAGGAGAGCAGTTAAAATAATGATCAGGCCGATAGGGGGCTTCACTGATTGACGGAAGGTGATCATGCATTACCTGTTCCATTCTATGGCCAAGAAATAGGAAAATGTGGTAGAATTTTTGAGGAATTGTTTCACATTTAAATGGTTAACAGAAAATAAATACAAAACTAATTAAATAACCTTAAGTAACCTTTCCCCCGATGTTAATAGTAATACCTTTTGATGGCATTATTTAAGCATGTAATCTGTAGCAGAAATGCATGTAGTAAACCTGCCTCATAACTGTTTATCATCCACTGTCAATAAATACTGCAACAGCAACTTATGAATCCCTCTTGTTTCTACTTTGTGTCTTTCTCTCTCTCTCAAACTTACTTATCATTTTATTTTTATTTCTCTCCATTTTATGTCACATTTTCCATAGGTCCAAAGCTCCATGGACAGCCTAGCCTCATACTTCCCACGTTAGGGATTGCACACCATTTCCCTATGTCCACCCAGTGATGTCTTCTCAGAGTCATGACAGTAATTCAGTTCTATGGGCACCCCAGACTGGTGCAGCCTGGGAATCCAAGACTAGCTGACCTTCAGGATCTGGTAAAGGATACAGTTCAGCAGGCAGTAGTGTAACATCTTCAACTGATGCAGAACCTGATCCAGTGGGTTACAGACTCACTGAATCAGACAGACCCATCCATCAAGCCACTGGAGGCCTCCACTGCTATGCCCCAGATGACCTCCACTTGAAGTTCACTGAACTGGAACGAACCCTGATATCTCTTCACCATTCCCCTTTTCCATATATCTGCCATTTGTATGTCCTGCATCCCCCACCAATGTCAACTCACTATACTGTGAAGACCATCCTTCTTACCCAATACTTACATAAATACGTACACAGATTCAGTTACTTTACATGCTTTCCTTGCTTTGACTGTTTGTTTATTCAACTTGCAAAACATAAGTAAGTTTCATTCAAATCTGTTTTGGAATTAAAATATTTCAACACACACATCAAATGTGACACAAAAACATAGCTAATTCATAAAATCATTGAACTGTCTGTAGGAAAATGTCAGTTCTGCAGTAACGTTTCTACAACACATTTTAAAACATACATCTTACTCATACTGTGTATACATTCAGCACATGTTCTATTGTCTTATGGGTAGAAAGTTTACCAAATCTAAATGAAATGTAGGTGCATTGATTTCTACATACTGGTGTTGCACTTTTATTTCTTCACACTGATGTCTGTGCCACAATCATATGCTGATTTTTTGTGCAGAAAATATCTTCTTGTAGTAAAGCTTACAACGAGGCAAGAAAGTCAGACACATAAAAATGAAACCTACATTTTCAGTGCCTTTTGCACATAAGGTCACACATGATCTCATACTAACCCCTTTATGAAAAGTGAAGTTTGGTATTCAAGCAAACATTTCTTTGCAAATTTAGTGTAAGCGAAAACACAATTAAATCAGAACCATTTTAAGTTGTTAGCCATTAGCCTGTGCTTTTAGTCCAGTGCTGCCTCTATTTTTTCAAGTTATTCTTACTTACAACTGACATTATTTGATGTAGTGTACTTCTGCTTAAATGCTGAAGTAGTGGTTTCATGTAATTTGTTATATATTAGCAATACAAAAATCGAGAGTACAATTATAAACATAAAGAAGCATGTTTACTTGTGTGTGCGTGCACGTATGTGCATGTGAGTGTGTGCATGTGTGTGTACATGTGTGTGTGTGTGTGTGTGTGTGTGTGTGTGTGTGTGTGTGTGTGTGTGTGTGTGTGTGTGTGTGCTTGGTAGTTTGTGTGCAGCACATATACCACATTATCTTTGACAAAACAAAGAAGCATTTCTAGAGTTACACTGAAACTTCTTTTTTTGTTTTTTCTTTTTCATTTTAAACGCAACAGAACAGTGTATTATTATCCAAAAGAAACAGCAAAAAAAAAAAAAAAAAAAACCTATTTACAATAGTGTCTGCATCCCTTAATCTAACATATTCACAGTTTCCATTTAAAAAAAAAATACACATTTAGTAAATAAATATATATTGCTATAAAAATCTTAAATCAATACTTTTTCTAATAAAACAAATAACTTTAATAATTTATTTCAATAAGAAGTTGTTGTATCTGTTTTCATTTTAAAAGTAACTAATAGTATAAACAATACTTATAAATTCTTTAAATGAGGGAGTAATACCTTTTCTCCAATTTATTGTAATACCTTTTCTAGAAATAGTCAACAGGCTCTATAGAAGAGGCTACTGCATTTCAGGAACTTTTCCAGGAACTGGAGCATTAAACAGAATAAGCGATTTAGTTGAACTAAATTTGTCTGTCCATACAGGTTGTAGAAAACTATATACTTCTTCCCAGAAAAGATTCTATCATACTGCTGTCTAAGATCTTGACCAAGACTCATGAAGAGCTACACAAAGTATAGCGATTGTGTTAGCATCTCACCAAGCTGCCATTATGATAGCGTACTATTTGGCATTCATTAAGCAGCTCTACATGACTCGTAGAACCACCAGATACACAAACACAGATACATAGCAGAATATACAAATGAAAGCATAAAGAATAGAGGGTCATGCTAATTAACTAATCCAACATAGCGGAGCTATTCAGAAAACTATAAAACAATCATGTACTCTCACTGTAGGCGTTTGCTATGTACACCAAAACTGCTTGGAATACAGGCATCACTACACAAAGAAAAAAAAAACGAAAACACGTTATGGGGTGTTGCTTCTATTATTGTGCTGTATGTGCAACATACTTTGAATCTGGATGCTGCTGTTGCTGCTACCAGACCTCAGGCAAATAGAAGATGGGTGTTTAGATCCAGTTTATCTTATTATGGACTGCATGAAACAGAAATTTTCAGAAATATGCAAAGTCTGCTGCCCCACCTCAGGCCACAGGGAAATCATGGAGAACCTATCCCTGTGGAAACAAAGATGTGTGTAGCATTATGTATACTATCTATTGGTACTTTCCAGAGAGCAACAGGTAATATACTAGGGGTGTAACAGGTGTCAGACTCTAGAATATTACATTAGTTTTTAAATGCAATGCCACTATATGCAATTGTATGCAACGGCACACTTTCCTGACATTTTGGGGGCCATAGCTTGCACACCCATAAAAATAAAAGCCCCACCTGTGGAACAGGGAAGGAGGTACTTCAACAGAAAAGATTTCAAATCAGGTTGTCTGCAATGCGCAGGGGATCATCGACAATGCCTGTGCAGGTAACCTAGCAATTTCCACAGCTCAGACATATGGCACACCTGTGAGCTGTACAAAGGGTTTGTTAGCAGTGACGTTCCTCAAGGGCATCTAGTGGGGGATGCAGGTTTTGTACTGGAGCCCTGGATTATGACACCCATGAGCAACCCACACAACCCCAGTGAACAAGAATACAATGAGGCCCACACTCAAACAAGGAATATCATAGAACATGTGTTTGGTTGGTTTAAATCAAGGTTCCAATGTCTAGGCACAAAAGGAGGTGCAGGACAGTATGGCCCAGGCACCTGTGTCAAAATACTTATAGTCTGCCATGTTACACAATATAATTCTCAGGAAACAGCTTTAAAAAGGATAGCAAGGGGCAGGGCAGTATTTTCAAGGACCACAGGCAGAGCCAGCAGCTGCAGGTACAAATGAGGAGTTTGAGGAAGAACCACCTTCTGCAGATGGTGCTGACCAGTGGAGGCATGCACTGTATGCCCTTGCTCTGGCTAAGAGGCAAAGGATAACACACGCAATCACTAGCTAGGTCACCACCTAAAATTCCAGGCACACATACCCACAGGAAAACTGAGGCCTGTCAGACAACATAACCTTAACTTAAACACTCAATGGCTTTGTTCTGATAGCATCAGACAGGGACAACCCCCAAAGACACAACTGGTACCTGTAATAATGACAAGGTAAGTGGGGAACCTGTAAAAAAAATAAATAAATAAAACTATATAACTGATTACTCTCATATGGAAATATGTACATGTCCCTAAGCACTGCCATTTGTCTGAGGTATACAGTTATGTCAGTAATATCTCCCCTATAAATGTCTGCAATATACATTTATGTGTTAGAACCGGTAGTTTGCATCAAGCATTTCAATTGACCATGGTCCATAAAATATGGGACAGGACAATTATACCTTCATTTGCACAACTATACCAAGAAGCAAGACTGAAGTACCTAAGCTTCCAATGCTGTAATGGCAATACTAACTGAAATACGATGTGGTACTACAATACAGAAGTAAACCATTCACATATGAGTAGGAACAAGAAATCAATAACTTTAGCTCTGCAATGCATATTGATAAATCCAGTCTTTTGAATAAGCAATCATCAGCTATTCACTGTGTGCATCAGACTTATATGCAAACCCTAAGGCACAAAGAGATTTGCAGAGGGCATGGCACATTCATAATTATTTGCACATGGTGGTGGTAGGTAAGGCTGACATCAAAGAAGTGTTTGCAAGTAAGAAACATGTATTTCTCAAAATATAGAATGTTCAGGGCCAGTAATGACAGATATCTAACAGTCAACACTACTGTTTAGATAGTTTTCATGTGAACAAAATGGCATGGGCGAATTAATTATTTTTTTCAGATTTTGTATGTCTGCATGAACACAATAAAGCACTGTGCTAGCATACATAATGGCATCCTGGACAGGTGTGAGGCGTGCATGGTAGATCACCCAGTTCAGCGTCATTGCCTCGGACCACAAGAACACCAATCACTACACATAACAACACACATATCAGTGTTTCAACAATTAAGCCCCTAAGGCAAAACACCTCAAAATCTAATGTCCTAGTCATAGGCAACTCAATTGTGAGACATGCAGCTGTCCCCCTCACCAGGATGGACAAGGTGAAGGTCACAGTCAGCTGCCTGTCAGGTGCCAGGTTCCATCAAATCACTCATGCACTGAAGTCACTCAGCAAAAATTACCATTATGACTCTGTCATAGTACATGTTAAAGTGAATAACTTGAGATGTACCTCTCTGGAGTATATGAAGAGAGATATGACTGAAGTTTCAGATTATGTGTCCCAGGCAAGTATTTCCCTAGCCCTAAGCAGCATTCTACATTCACCTAGGATGATGCTACAATACAGGCAAAAAATTATTGATTTCAATAATTGGTTAAGTTTCAGGTGTCACTCCAGGGAGATTCAGTATCTGACATCCTTGGAAGACATGGCCGACAGACCACAATGCTTTACCACAGATGGCCTTCACCTGTCTCCCCAAGACTTTTGGATACTGGCAAAGATGAATCCCCCCCCATAGTAACTTTTTTAGACAATGTCAAAACAACACAACTTCTGATGTAAAGAAATCCTCTAGAGACAAACTCAAGGTCATGCTGCTTAATGCTAGGAGCATAAACAGTAAACGGCACTCCCTGTGAGCACTCCTCACCTTGGAAGATTCTGAGTCTGTGTAGTCACTGAGACTTGGTTTAAGGCCAGATACAGCACCTCAGCCATACAAGACTACAATGCCTTTCACTTTTTTCATACCTCAAAACGAACATGAAAGAAACACAAATACACCTCAAGACTGGTAAAACAGTACAACAGTCTTGAGCTACTCCAGGTCCAAATAACTATAGGCAAAACACCATACCACATCATCGCTAGCTACAGCTGCCCCAACATGAACACACCGCCTACCTGGACTTACTAGAGTCACAGCATATAGCCAAACACCTTGGTCATGGGAGATTTCCACCATCCTTCCATTGATCGGGCAACTTATACAAGCACAAACATGATTGCTTTAAGGTTTCTGGATTTTGTTAATTCAAATGCCCTGGAACAGTTTTTCTGCACCCCCACAAAGGGCTCAACTATCCTAGAATTAGTCCTCAGCATCACTGGGGGTCACTGCACTACCCCCTGTGTGTTGCTTTCCCTGGTAAAGCCAGACCATAAATCAGTCTTGTTTGAAGTAAAGCTCAGATCTGACACCCCCAGAGGAGCAAAAAAAAAAAGGAACAATTTCTCCAAAACAAACTATAGTTTACTACGCAAAAAATGTCAAATCCCCTACTAATGAAACCAACGCTGACTTATATGCAGAAGAGTACATAAATGCTCTTTATAGCTACTTAAACAAATGTAGTGACTCAGTTGTACCTGACAGGAATAAAACCAGATCCTCCTGAAAAAAACAAGTCACCTTGGTGAACTGTAAATATAAATAAGTTACATAACAAAAGAAAGAAAGAATATCTAAGAACAAGAGGAAACTTACTCAACAGAGGAAGAATACCCTCCACAGCTTGAAGAAGCAAATCAGGCATCTTGTAAAGTCTTCTAAGGCTAGATACAAAACTAAATTAGCATCCTTAGCTAAAGACAATCATAAGGCATTCTTTAGCTATGTCCAAAACCTAAAAGAGAATACCCAGCTGAGAGATGAACTTGTAGTGGATGGTACCACTCACACTGAACATGAGCAGATTTCCAACCTGCTAACTGACAGATTTGGCAATAACTTCACCCTCCTGTCCCCACCAACCATACCTCAAAGCACTAATGATACCAGTGCTCTACCGAATATCTCCAAAGAACAGGTCATACAAGTGCTCTCCAAGGCCAAAACAGGTCCTCTATGGTACCAGATAACATCCCAGGTTGCTTACTGAACAATCTAAAACAAGACCTAGTGGAACCAGCACTATTTTTAACCATAGCCTGAGTGCTGGCTGTTCCGGCAGAGTCGAGAACAGCAACTGTAATCCCCTTGCACAAAGGGGGTCCATCAACCAACCCAGGAAACTATTGACCCATAAGCCTAACCAGCCTTATCTGCAAGGCCATGGAAAGAATCATCATGGACCTTATCAACAAGGACACAGGTGACCTTCAATCTCTTGACCTGCTCCAGTTTGGTTTTGCCAAGGGTAGATCTTACTTATTAAACCTGGTGGACTTCTTTGAGAATGTAGCCAAAGCCCTAGATGAGGGCAAAGCAGTACATACCAACTATCTTGATTTAGCCAAGGCTTTTGACATAATCCCCTGCTCAGGGATCATTGAGAAACTCTACCAGCTGGGGATTAACACATACATTATTAGATGGATCACCAACTGGTTCACCTACAGAAAGCAAACTGTCAAAGCTGGGGAGTCCACATCTACTAGTAGACCAACTACCAGTGTGTACCACAAGGATCCGTGCTGGGACCCCTACTGTTTGGAATCTTTTTCTCTGAGATCCAGGTGAAAGTAGATGGCTGTGGCTTACCAAGTTTGCATATGACTGCAAACTGGGTGCAATCACTGAGTCCCCCAACAATGTAAACATATTACAGGAAGGGCTGATGCAGACAAATGATTTATGCCAAAGTCACAGGACTAAATTAAACACAAAAAATGCCTCATTATTCTGTTTGGCAAACAAGTAGCCCCTGCTAATTATGATATAGATAGCACCCTTCTAAGCTAAAACCCAGTGGTGTGAGACTTGGGAACACAGGTTGATAGCAATCTAAACTTCGATCATCATATGTCCAGAGTAGTAAGGAAAACCTTCTACATTGTGCATCTCATAAATAAGAACATCACATCCAACACTAAGGAGGTTATAACTCCATTGTACTCAACCCTTATCAGACCACTAATTGAGTACAATGCTCCCTTCCATATGTATCTCATCAGACACCTGCAGAAACTGGAGAGACCACAGAGGTTTCTACCCAAGAGAATCCAGGGCCTGCAAAATGTGACTTATGTGACAAGATTGAAAGACCTGACACTGTACTCTGTATCATACAGGCTGCTGAGATGTGACCTATGACTGGTCTACAGAGCAATCTCTGACTCTGCTCTAATGGAAATGCTGCACATTCATGATTCAAATGGGACATGAGTCACTTGTTCCAAGGATCTCAACCTAGTCAAAACATGTTGGAGAAAGATATATCTCTCAGAGATTGACACTGTTCTGGAATAAGCTCCCACTTCATATGAAGCAGAGCTCCTCAATGACTCAATTTAAGCACAAACTTGACAATTGGATGGGTGACTATAACTTCACCCTAGGGGTGGCACCCATATCCCTCATGGACAGGGGTAGTCGGTGCTGATCATAGAATCGCTCCTCTAATAATGACCATCTAACTATGGTCAGTTAGGGTATACAGGTTTTTTACACAGCTAGCTTGTAAAGGTCCTAGGGCCATTATCTTAGTAAGCTCCTATGAACCAACAAACCTAAGAACCAGCTCTGCCATGAATTGCACTGCTACTTCCACAGCCCTGACTAGATGTTGGGGTGCTACATGAACATGAGCAATACCTGCTGGATGAGCTATCTTCATGACTACATCTAAAACCATGACCCCATGGCCTACCATGTCTATGCGTTTAGGATGCTTATGTCTTGTTAAGTATGTATGTAACATAAACTGGTCTGTATTTATCATCACATTCAATTGCATCCATCTGAACCATATTTACCTGCAGAAACAATTATTTTATATAGGAATTCATTTCAAGACATAATTGCAGCAACACACATACAGGCTTCTCTGAGATGTATCTCAGTTCATTCAGAAATTAATATATGTTTGAAAATAAAAACGATTTGAGTAAAAAATAAATAAATTAATATATGTCAAATTTCCATGCTGGAAGGGTAGTTCTCTTGTGGCAATGTCAGTTAATAAATTATGTTGCAATTTTTTTCATCCTTTTTGATTCAATTAATAGGTTCATAGGTGGTTACTGGGCTACTGACCCAAAGGTCTTTATAAGCCTAGCCATGTGTACCCAATATACCCAATATAAAGGATCTTGCCTAAATCTGAGATCTTAGCAATGACTGTATGTCTGTGGATGCTTCCTAATCTACCCTATCTACCTGACACTGTCATTTCTAAGCACTGCAACAGGGAATAATGTTGTCCCCACTATATTGACCTTAAAATGCTAAGCATGCCCTCCTAAGTCAATGGGAGGTGGAATTTAGGACTAGGAACACCCCCAGTTGTGTAAATATACTGACCCATAACCTGCCTATGATATGGCACTAATTTTCTAGTGACCAATGTAGCTACTCATTATGCCTTCATATATATTTTGTTTATTTTCATGCTGTATAGCTGCAGAGCAGATAGTTGAAAACAATGAGGTGCATGGGGAGATATTAAATTGCCACTGGGTAAGTACGATTCATGTAAAAATTCAATCCATATTGTTGTTTTCATTCTTTCAAGTACTAGAATGCCAAGCAGGCACACATCATCCTTCATCTCAAGCATGCATACCTTCCCCAACGACTCCTGCTGCTTGTATTAGATGATTAGAATACCAGCTTTACTGTGTGTGGGTTTAGCACCAGAAGCAGCCATTTTTTTAAAATTGATAACTATTTATAAGACCTTAACAGCTGCCTGACAGGAAGAATTACATTAAGGCAATTGTAGATATTAATTTGGAATGCCTAATTCCAGTACATCATAGTAAAATAAAGGCAGCTGATTTCAGAGCAGTGACATTTGCTTACTTAATGGCATAGAAATACTTTTCCATCATATATGGATGCTGCAAAGGTGTGTCATAGTAAATTATCATAATTGTTTATGTATTGCAAAGCCAAGTTTGTTTAAAATATACAGTACTGTGATATGACATATATCGAATTATCACTTTGCTGTTTCCCCCCACCCTTTCTCCCTCTCTTTTTTTGTGAGGGGTTATAATTTTTTGACAATCTGTGGTTTTCCTAATTTGATGATAAAAATAATCAACAACAGCAAAGAGAGGTACACTGACAACTATGGCTTGCCTACCATGCCTCCACACATAGATGCACAAACATACAGCACTTAAGGGTCATAACCTGTCAGTGTTACATCCAACAGCCCCTGCCCCACCTGCAGTGCATCAAGTAGCTCTACCCTGGCTGCTGGTGCAGTCGTACCCTCCTGGAGCAGTAGCAGTGGAGGTGGTGATTTTGTCACCTGGCAGGAGCTGACAGGGCTGGTAGAAGATATACAGGAGAATGTTCTTGGTACACATATCAGCAGGGTTGAAAAGGTCCTGTGTCATATTGCAAAGATGATGTCATATGAAGCCATATGAGATACTGCAGAAGACAGTGATGACAATTCTGAGGGTGAGGACTAGATTCTCACTGTTATTAAGCTGTAAATGGTTGCACCACCACCAATGTCCCCTACCTATCTCCAATCAAAATGTCTCCTAACCTTTTGTCTCCATAATCATCATCCCTGTTTATCTTGTATGTCCTGTATGTCTGTAGATGCTTCCTAACCCACCCTACCAACCTGATTCTGTCATTCCTATGCACATTTCCCAATATTTTTCTCTCTCCTCCAAAAAATGGGCTCCTGTCCTAGAAAAAAAATGCACCTCATACATAGCTCTCCACATTATCTATGTGTCATCCTGACATAATTGATTTAGTCCAATTTGCCATGCAAATTTATTCTGTTGCTGTCACCCATCGCTTGTGTGGTGCCTCTGCAAAGTCATGAAATTGTGTGCACAATTGCACTGTTATGTTGTGAAGAAGTAGCTATAGTGCTCTCCCACAACGCATCCTGCAAATTGCTATATTCTTTTTTCTGTGTGCTGCCCTCTGCCTGCCAACCCCATTTTCACCACTGTCCTATGTGTTTAATCTGGTCATAAATTTGCATACAACATACATGGCCAGAAATGGCCCATGAAAAAGCCTTCAGTTTATGTCTTCAGCATTTACGTGGAGTTTGGCATAGCAGAGAAATACTGAGTGATCGTGAATGCTTTTTAACTTATTACTGCAAAAGCTTAAGATTTCAGTGTAATCTGCATTGGTCTGGTTACTGTCATGCAATTCTGCTTAAAGCTGCTGCTCTATGAGAATGCAGAGTAAAGCATTACTAAAGACGATACTGTGATACAGTTAATTTAACAATTGTTAGGGAGATGGATGAATCAAATGAGGAGTTCCTATGTGGCATGTTAAAATAATTATTTCTGTCTTTTTTGATTTCTCCAAGTCTTTGGGTTTCTAATACCATGACGGGAATGGGCCCCATTCCTAAGTCAGAATACGATTAAAGTTCATGAAGTTAGTATTATTTTACTCTTTGATGTTAGCCAAAAGTGCTCTTCGCAGTACCCGCAATGTGCCCAACAATGACTCCTTCTGCAGTTCATACGGTGTTACATGAATTGGTAACATATCTAAATATGATTGTAAATTCTTTTTTATAAGACCAGTTGCTCCTACTACTATCGGAACTGTCTGGGTATCTTTCTTTCACATGGCTCTCGTTTCTGGTACAGATCAAGGTATTTTATGACTTTGTGTCTCTCTGTAGGCAGGACACTATAATCACTAGGTGTGGCAATTTCAGTGATCAATGCTACTTTTGTCTTCTTTTCTTGGATCACTATTTTCTAGCATCTATCTTTTGGACTGTTGGTATTGGGGGATCCCATGGGATGTAAACGTCACCATTTTCTATGATTTTCTGTGGCTCATGTTTCCAATATTTTTCAGCCACTTCGATACCATAATGTTTGCACAATCTCTAGTGTAACAATCTTGCCACATTATTATGCCTTTCAGTATACAGTCCCTCTGCCATTAGAGCATCACAACCAGCAATAAGGTGTGTAACTGTTTCCAACTCAGCTCCACAAAACCTAGATATGTCTGTTTCTCCCACATGTTCAATGGACTTAGTAAACCAGCATGTATGCAGCCCACTATCTTGGGCTGCCAATATTAACCTTTCATTTCTTGATGTAAATTTACCTCTCCTTAACCATTCCTGCATTAATTCTTGATCAACATGAGGCTCTTCCAGAAGTTTTTTATACTTGCAACTATATTTGTTTTTTCCACATTTCTTGCCTTCTCATCTGATCCTTCACCTTGTATTCTTTCTTTTCTTTTTTAGCACATTCAGTTGCTGCCTGTTTTTTATCCACTTCTGGTTTGATTTCCATTCCTGCTTGATGCCGATATGCTTCTGCTAAATTAAGCAGAGATGTCATCTCAGATTTATTCTCCTCATGTTTCAAAACAGTGTTTTTACAGTGTTGGTAGCCTGATGTTTTGACATAGTCCTATGGGTATGATTATAGCTGTATGTTGATTTATAACTTCATGACTTATCATATTCCTGTCATATATTTACTCACAAACATCTGTATTTCTTCATCATAACATCTGAATAGTGCAGAAAGACCACATTTCAAAAAGACTGCAGCCCCAATAGGGAGACTTAGTAAGTTATCCTTATCCTGCTTAGGTGTTTCGAGTTTATTGCAGTCCCCTTATTTGTACCTGTTATAATCAGTTTGTTGTACAGAGCATGATAGATTAATGTGGATTTAATAAGTAAGACTAAAACACCATAGACATGTCCCTACATGTCCCACAAAACATATTGTTGCTATTCTTCTCTATATCTGCCCCTCTCTCACTGTTCACCCCTCCTCATTTAATAAGTTGTCAGTGTCATTTAATAATATTATATTAATGCTATCAAATAATAATTACTTTGTGATGCAATTAGCTAATGCTCAACTCTGTAGAAAATGTAATGAATAATTTCAAGGGTTGCAATACAGCCATTAGTTGTTACTGGGTGTTTTTGGTTCACCAATTTATGTGTACCTGTTGGCTACATATTGCTGTGAACCACTATTATCCTTCTGTGATAATCTACTTTGTCCCTGCCTCCATGTCACCCTGCCAATGTATCTTCTCCCTTCTGCATCATTAATCTTCCACCTCTGCATTTGCATAATGTCTGGCGCTGGGCAACATATGCAAAGAAGGCTAAATGGAAGTACACAGCTTACAGCAATATCGTTGAATTTGATTGCCTTCATCTGCATTACTCTGTCTCACTTCATCCCATTGTGATAGGCAATATTTATTCAGTTTAACATAATTTTAAACTAGATGAAGAATTGTATGTATGGATTACAGTGATCCACAGAGTAATAAAGATGAATGCATATATTCATGTTTGCTGAAATCCACTGACAGGTATTAGCTCTCACAATTATGGCTTTCTCTGTGTTATTCTAAGATAATACCCAGATATAAATGTTTTTCCTGGTATGCTGACAATGTCTGAATATAGATAAATCAAAACATGTTTCATGATGTCTTGTCTGACTAATGTGGCTATAAATGTTGGCTGAAACTTTACTTAATGGATCACTACCCTGCTGTTGCATTAACATGCCTGCTACCTATTGTGTAGCGTCTCTTGCACAGATCTTTCCATGGAAGTCAGTACAGAGCAACACATAGTACTACTAATTACCATTGCAAGTTCAGCACTTCAAGATATAAATATGCATGCAGTAACACTTTGCCATCAGCAGTGCAAAAGCTTAGCAGCACTGCATTCAAAGAATACAGTAAAAAAAGAAAAAATCAAAGAACTATTGTTTTCTGTTGCACAAAAACTGCATGTCTGTATTTCTGTTGTGATAATCAGGATTTCTGAATGATGTTGACTCCCATAATTCAGTTCTCTAAAGTAATATTTCTGTTATACAGTGTTTGTACTTGCATTGTGTTACCAACTTGATTAACTTGTTCTCACAGAATCCATCCCTCTCATTGTACAGTACACTCTCATATGTATGACTTGCTTGTTTGTCTTGACAATGCCCATAGTGCAAGTATTTATTTATTTATTTATTTACATTTGATTACTGGGACTGTCCGACTGGAGCGAGGTCCATTTACAGTGGAGGCCTGGGGAGAAAAGCTCCACATCTAACAAGTACAATGGTTGATATATAGAAAAAAAGTACATATAATACAATGTAATACAATGCAATACAATACAATAAAAATATATAACAAAGTATATATGATACAATGCAGTCATGCAGGTATATACAGTAGTTTGTTCTATGCAAGCCAATGCTAGCATGGTTTACTAATAGTTAGCTTTGGGTGGGAGTGTTTGGGAGAGACAAATGCTCACTATCAACTTATGCAATGAAGGAGATAACTCATAAGAACATAATATGCAGAATATATAATGGTTATGTGTAGAAGTTGTTGCATTAGAGTGTTTTTAGTACAATATTGTAGGGATTGAAGTGAGTGAAGAAAAGGGGATAGTGAGAGTGGGGAGAAGAGGAGAATATCTAAGTGATGCAAGGACATAGCCAGGACTGTGTGAGGTGTGCCTTGAGTGACTGAATAGTGATATGGAAGGAGCTGTGGAGATGTTTTGGGGGAGGCTATTTCATTTCTTAGTGATGGTATAGGAGGAGAGCTTTCCCTGCAGTATTGTTAGCCCTGGACACAAAGAGTAGGGTTTTGCTTGATGACCTCAGCGGACGGTTTGCTACGTATTGGTTTAGTAGTTGAGTTAAGACTGGGGCTTTATGGGGATTATTTAGTGTGTTATAGATAAGCACTAGGTGGTAGCTAATTAATTGTGGGAGTTCTAGCCACTGTAGCTCTTTTAAGGAAAGACAGTGATGGTTTCTAAATGTGGAATTATTTGCGAATTTTGCAATTTTATTGTAACATGCTTCTAGTTTGTCCATATCTGTTTTCCTGATGTGGGTTAGGATTGGTGAAGCATACATTAGGGTAGACAGTAGGTGTGTTTGGACTAGGGAGATTTGTGCTTGATCTGATAAGGACTGTTTGTGCTTGTATAGAGTACCTAACTTTTTATGTACCTTTTTATGGTTTGAGAGATATGGACAACAAAGTGAAGATCCTTATCAATTTGTACACCTAGGAGCTTAGTGTACGGTGATGGGGAGATTGTTGTGCCATTTTTGGAGGAGATAGTGAAGGAGGTGGGAGTGGTCCTGTGTTTGTTGGGGGTAAAGAGAAGTAGTTTGGTCTTATTAGGGTTTAGAATAAGTTGGATGTCACTAATCCATTTCTCGACGGAACAAAAGGATTCTTGGGTAAGTTTTTGAAGGGTGGCTATGGATGGTGCAGAGCAGATTAAGGTAGAGTCATCTGCATACTGTATGAGTGCTGCATGCAGGGTGGAGGTGTGTAGTTTATTGGTGAAAATTGTGAATAGTAGAGGGCTCAGTATTGATCCTTGTGGATCACCTATGGTGGTTGGTAGTAAAGGTGATAGTACACCTTGCCATTTGACTGACTGTTGTCTATTGGAGAGATAGTTTTTAAACCAGGAAGTAGTGGAGGGGGCAAGGGACATTGTGGTTAAGGTGTCTAGAAGCAGGTTGTGAGAGACCATGTCAAATGCCTTAGATAAATCTAGGAATATGGCTGATACAAAGTGATTGTTGTTTCTCAGTTGGTTAACCTGATTGGTGAAGGACAGAAGAGCAGTAGTTGTACTATGATTTTGGTGAAAGCCATGCTGTGTGGGTGAGAGGAGATTGTGTGAGATTAGGAAGTGCATCACTTGAATGTGAATACATTTCTCTAGGAGCTTGGAAAGGGGGGATAGGATAGCAATGGTGCGGTAGTTTGATAGCTCACAGGAGTTACCACCTTTGTGAAGAGGAATAATGTATGATATTTTCCACAATTTGTGGATTTGGACTTCTTGTATAGAACGGTTAATGAGAACTGAGGCAGGGTAGGCCAAGGACTCTGCAGCTAATTTTAAGAAATTGGTAGGTAGACCATCTGCTGCGAGGGTGGTAGGTTTTAGTTTTAAGAGTAGTTTTTTTTTTACCATAGAGGTTGGAACAGGTGACAGTGTAAGTAAGGGTAATGTATTGTTATCTATAATTGGTGTAAGTGTAGGATTATTGTTAGTTAGCTGAGTAGATAATGTGAGAATGGATTCTGTAAAGTGGTGATTAAATTGAGAAGCCATGCTGTCATTGTTATTATTGGTGTTTGGGGCGGGGGTAGTAGTTTTGCTGGGTTTTAGAAGGGAATTGATAGCCTGCCAGAATTTCTGTGGGTTTTTGGAATGTTTGTTTTGGATATGAAGGAAGTAGTTTTGTTTATCCAATTGTATTTGTTTTTTGGCCTGATTATTCAGTTGTTGGCATAGTTGTCTATTTTGACTGGTATTGTTCTTTTTCCAATTCTTCCAGGCATTGTCTCTGGTTTTTAGTAAGGCTTTAGTGTTCCTATTTAGCCAAGGAGCATAGTTAACTTTGATTCTACGTTTCCTAATGGGACCGACTGTATTCAGAACATTTATAAAAGTGCTATTGAAATAGTCGACTGCCTGGTCTAGTCCTAGAGTCTGTAGTGGGTGCCAGTTACGCTGTTGTAGTATTCTGTTAAGAATTTGTGGATTAACCTTGTGCTCATTTCTAATTTCCTTATACTGTATAGGTTTGGGTATGTTTACCTGTTTTCAAAGTAGGAATGTGGGGCAGTGGTCGCTTAGTCCGTCAAGTAGGCAACCCACATGATAGTTTTCTTTGAGGAAATTAACTAAAGTCCAGTCGAGAATAGATTGTTTTTTGGTCTTTTTGTCAATTCTGGATTCATTGTGAGAAATCAAATAAGTTGATATGGTTTGCGGGATTGTTGGAGTTACATCTAGACCAGTCTAGGTTTAGATCGCCTAGCATGATAGTTTCTTGGGGCAGGATAGTTGTAGGCATTGTAGAATTTCTTCTATTACAGGTGAGTTATTACCTGGGGGAATGTAGCTGCAGAGGATATTAATCCTTTTTTTGATTTTAAGGGACATAACAGAGCCTAATGTTTCTGCATGGAGAAAGTTGGGTAGTGGAGTGTTCAGAGGCTGGAGGTTAAGTGTGTTCTTAAATAAGATTGCAACTCCACCTCATTTTTTGGTAGTTCTGTCATGCTTTAGGATACTATAACCAGGGGGTCGAATTTCATTGTTTTGGGTGTTGGGTTTTAGCCAAGTCTCGGTAATAGAAAGTATGTCTGGGGAGTAGTGGGATATGAGTGCATGTAAGTCATGTAGTTTATTGGATATACTTCTTGAGTTTAAGTTAATGATAGAAAGTTCTGATTCTTGTTTGTGTGAAAGTAGTTTGTTGAGTCGACCTGGGATGGGGTGAATGTTTCCTGAGATTAGTAGCCATTTTTTGAGGAATATTTTGAGTTTTATAGCGCGGGCTAGATCAGAGTGGATTTTAGATGCTATGTGTTTATTGAGAGGTGTTGTGGTGTGTGTCTTGTGTGTAAGAAATAGTGAGCTATTTTTGAATAATGTGGAGCAGATTGTAATATTTAAGTGTGTTTGTAAGTGTGTGTAGGTATGTGTTGTGTGAAAGGTATTGTTAGGTGGTAGTGTTGTGTGTATGGATGTGGTATAGGCTAGGGTAGTGAGAGATAGTAGTAGTATAGATAGTAGGGCTTGCATGATATGTCTGGGTGAAGGGAGAGGGGGAGGTTGTAAATAGGCAGTTATGTATTAAAGTGGGAGTAGGCTTGTTAATTGGTTGGTGTTGGTAGGCTGTTTAATAATAAAGAACAATTACTTACAATAGTCATATATATGGCCACAAGCATAACCCCTGTTTAAAAACAGTGCGTAGTTAGTACAATCATGTAGGTGATTAAAAATTCAATAAACAAATTGTAATGTTATACAAAGACGCTTTGTTTCCTAACTTAGACCCCTGTACTAAATATTCATTCAAATATAAATGTCAAAAAATGCGAGACCCATAAATTGCCAACATGTAATGTAATGAAAAGAAACATTCAGCATGCCCCTTATCACAAAGATATAGCAATATATGCCAACATTCTTGCAAAATATATAAAAAGAATACCCGAAATGTGCATACAAGATCCAAATATTGATAACGCTGTTATGAAAAAAGTCAGAAAATGATGAAATGACCCCAACTTGGTACAATATAGTAGTAGAAATTCCGGTTACAGATTAGTCTCATGCAATAATCCTGCCAACAATGTCTATAGCTGCGGCCCATATGGTGAATGTAGCCTGAAAGAAATCACCAAATGTATAACCACCTTCCAAAGTATAGTAGTAACCAAATAAGATAGTGCGTAGATGAAAAAATGCCGATGTTCAAGGAAAACACTCGAATTGCTAGATAATAACCCATGATCAAAGTCTGAGGCAGTGTCCTATACAAAAAATAATCCATCCCCCGAAATAAGTAGGTGAAATTAAAAAATAAAATCCATTACTGGGCTGAAACCGCCAAAGCAAGATGGTGTCTCTGCAAGGAGAAATCCCCTCAACATGCAGTGAAGCCAAAATAATGTCTCTGAATGCTTTTAGGTCAAATATGCAGCACACAAAAGTTGTATCAAACAGGTGGTTTCTTGCATGCAATCTTCTCCTGGCCTCATGTTATGCTGCACAGTCTCCTCTGGTTCATCTACGTAATTCGGGCTCTTCATTTCTCTTTTATAGCCATTTTATCATATGCAAATTCATTTAAAAGCTTTACTTCGGAGGTAAAATGGTTGAGAAGTCTGCATCACACCTTTTGAGAAAGCTTGCACTCCTCCTAGTAATACTCCAGCATTCATAAAATGAAACAAAAATACAAACGTCCTTCATTACATGGACAGAAAAACAACTGGTGACCCCGACTGATGTTACAGCAATATCTGACTGATAATCCCCTGGTGTACAGCAGGACGTGCATATATCAGCCCAATGTGTGCAACATGTCAACGTTCCTCAAAGTAACACAAGTAAGGACAGTAGCTACATTTCATAATATAACTATTAAAAGTATAAAACAAATAGCTGCCATGTGAAAAATTCTCCAAACAATTAGCAAAGAAATAAAACAAATGGAGATGGCAGAGCAATATGCTCTAAGTTGTCAGTTCAAAACAATGACTTGAATAAGTCAATGCTCACTCCAAAAAAATAGTAATAAAGCACAACCCAAACTCGGCAGTCTTCACTTCACCAAGAATAAAAGTTCCAGATGGAGATAAAACAATCCGATTTATTAGTACATAAAAAGGCAAGCGCTTTCACCATAAAGGCTTCCTCAGGCCAGTTATATTGCACTTTTAATACAATGCTTATATACTCTATTCACTAGTGACTTCACTTCCGTTTTGTCAATTAAAATCAATGAACTAATATAATTAAAATGTGAAACATTTAAATGAACATTTACATGAACACTAAAGTTAAACTATCTCAGCGAATCAAAATAATATAGCCACTGTACAATAAGGTCAGCAGCGATATATAAAATCAAAATATAAATGCAAAATCAGCTCAAAAAGCTTAAAAAGACTAAAACGTGTTTTTTCAAATGAGTGAAGCGCTATAAATAACCTCGATATATATATATAAAGACCACTCCATTGCATGCACGTTTCAGTTTCCAATGACTTGTACATAAATGTATATACATTACTATATATATATATATATATATATATATATATATATATATAATGGCACAACATTTCACACAAAATACTGATACCTTTCATGTTTCAATAACAACACAATTGTAAGATATATGCAGAAAAAATGAACTCAAAAACATAATAAACGTACATCTAGGCAGCAACCATATGACTAAAATGTATAATAAACACATATTAGAAACAATGGAGAAGTTCAGAAATAGTAAATATATTTCCTTAACGATCTACCTTTTAAGATGGGTTTGATAGGAACTCTATCGTTTAACCCAGGATGTCGGTCGGCCCTTAATCTAATAATCCATCTACTCTCAAATTGTTCAATTCTATTCCTAACATCGCCCCTTCTAATGTTGGTATAATTCCTCTGAATTACTTGAAATCTGAACTTATGGTCAGATGTAGTTTCACTAACATGTTTGGAAAGGGCATTCTTTTCAGAATTAACCCTGATGTTATACACATGCTCTTTTATTCTCTCTTTCAATTTTCTATCGGTCTTGCCCACGTAAAATGCTGGGCAAGCCGAGCAGGTGGCAATGAAAGACAAAACAACATGTGGTCACTGGATGTACAAAACTACCTGAACAGTCTATATATTCATGATAGCTGCATCAGTTCAATTGCCAACATGTAGGACTTCTTTGTGTTTGAGTCTATGTGTATCACTTGGTGGTGTAGCCACTTCTCCTGATAATGATACATTTAACTGTTCTCTCTCCCTTATCTTGATCTTCACAGAAACATTCTCTCTGAAACACACTGATGAGGTCATTCTGACAAAAATGCATTCTGTTCCCTTAAGAGTAGGATTTTTAGATTATGTAACCTAGATAGGTAGGAGGTTCATAGGTTCATAGGTTCATAGGTAGGTACTAGGCTATTGGCCCTAGGGCCCATACAAGCCTAGCCAAAAAATGTACCCTGGCTTTCACCACCCAAGAAAATTATTTTCCTGTGCCCCTGTCGAGCAGAGCCACAGAAGTGATCCCCGGGGTGAATTTTCCATTTCCCATCCAATCATGGAAAATGTATGTTTGTGTGTGTGTGTGTGTGTGTGTGTGTGTGTGTGTGTGTGTGTGTGTGTGTGTGTGTGTGTGTGTGTGTGTGTGTGTGTGTGTGTGTGTGTGTGTATGTGTGTGTGTGTGTGTGTGTGTGTGTGTGTGTGTGTGTGTGTGTGCACGTGTGCATGTGAGTCTGTGCACCACTTGGTGGTGTATCTACTTCTCCTGACAATAATACATTTCACAGTTCCGTTATTCCAATTTTTACAGAAGCATCCTCACTAAAACAAACTGATATGGTCATCCTGACACAAAAGTACACTCTGCCCTCTTAAGAATCAGATGTTTCCTGTGGCTCTTGCAATTAATACTGTGCTCTCTAGATTGTGTAACCTAGATAGGTAGGATGTCCAATGCCCAACAGTAGACTTCTAAATATGTGTAATGCTTGTTGCTGTCTTCATTTCCCCTGAAGAGAATGCAATTAAATTTGCACACAGCTCCTTTATACCAGTTTTTGCAGAACCATCTTGTATGACACACATTAATGAGGTCATCCTGACAAAAGTGCACTCTCTGCCATTAAGAATCAGACTTCTTCTGTGGTGCTTGCGATACTATAGTGCTCTGTAGATTATGTAAATTACATAACTAAATAGGTAGGAGGTTCAAAGCACAACATGGAAGACTTGCGTATTTGAGGGTATTTACAGTTATGTGAGCATGTGCTTAATCAACCTGTGCAAAAGGTAAACATTTTAAAATCATAGATAACTACAATGTCTTCAAAGCCCACATTTCACATCCACACTTTATTGCATCGCATAGGTGTAGCTGTTTCTGCTGTAATAATAAGAATTCTCTATGCATTACGTAAAGAACGCTTTGATTTTTTTAGGCAATACCATGTCTACACATTTGGAAAATAATGCTTCAAATAGTGTCATGGAAAGAAAAATATCCATTTGGTGTTTTATAGGGAAAGTGATGCAAATATTTGTTTAGTGTGGTGGGAGAGGACGTTGCCATTCTTCAAACGGTAGTTGTTTTTGTGGAATCAGACTTGCATGCAATTGTATTATATTGTCTGACTACACCCATGGTTCAGCACACTAATGAGGTCATTGTTTTACAAGTTTAGAGAAGCTTTGGATGTCAGATTCCTGCTGCTTTTGCATGTCTGACACTATTCTCTATACAGCAGTGTTTAACTTCTACAACTTTGACTGCTATTGGGGTTTGGATTGTTTTAGCACATTGGAGTGGCAAAGCCCTGATTAGCTGTAAAAATAATGGTACTGGATAGGTCTCCTTGGTAGTACACTGATAATGCCGTGCTGTATGTCTCAGCTGTAGTCATTATTCCCCTGTGGTGTTGGCTGCTGATAATATGCTGTGTGGATGGTGTAAGTGGATAGGTAGTTATTTCCATTCCATCACTGCTCCAGTAGTGTGATAGTTATCACTGTCATATACCATTGGCCACCTTGCAACTACCTTTATGTATCCTTCAGATTCTAAGATTGAATTACAGTGACACCATGTGACACTCACAAGTCCTATCATCCTCAGGAAAAATAACTTTTTGTCTACATAAAATTATATATTGCTAACATACTTGCAGTATGTAACATTTGAAGTGCACATTTTCCTGTGTTGTGTGACTTTGATAGTGTGTTTTGTACATTGTGTAACTACATAGGTAGGATGTTTAAGTCCAGCTGTGAGTGTGTCTATCGCCCTCATACTGTGTATTCCAGTCTACAAAGACATATATGACAAGTAGCTGGACAGTGTTATTGTGCACTTCAGACATTTTTTAGCATCCATCCAACTAATAAACAGTGGAGTGGCATCCATTTAACTGCACTAGCTCACTTGTAACTGAACATGGCTGTGTGGCACTTGCCATTCAGGCAATCATGTTTATCCTTTGATCTTGAGTAGTTACTTGAAATCTATCTATTACTGCTCAGACTACATTGTGTCAGTGTTTTTGTGACTGTACATGTCACTAGTATTGTTGTCAAGCACATTTCCTTTGCACACATATATATGTTGATCCCTCTTACTAAAAGCTAGGACATTTTTTTCACATAGCAATACTTCTATTCAGAGTAATTATGAAATTTGCTGTCATGTGCTTTGCATAACATATGTAGGAAGTGTTAACCTCTGGCATGATACATGCTGTCTGTTGTTGATGGACTACAGCAATTACATGCACATGTATCCCTTGTAGAAATAACATGATGGAATGCTTTGACATAACCAGATGTCACAATTGTAATGATACTTCTGTTGTGATGCATTCATCCTCCCTAATATGATGTATTGTCTACTGTCAAATGTTCATATGTTAAACATCTAAAAAAACAAAATGAACACAACAAGCTGGCCCATCACATACCTTTGGTTTTAGGGTTATAGATACTATTAGTAAAGATATTAGGAGAGGTGATGTAAATAATAAACTTGAAATTAAAGAGTATAAAGTAGATCTTGCAACTTCAGGTCGATTATTCACCAGGCATTAATCAAACAGTCACATTAAAACCTATTATTAGGTTTAAACAGGCATGTCTTAAGTTATTTACATTCTATACTCATACTAATTTATCATTCCTTGTTATGTTTTAATTAATTGATTGTGAAAGGAATTTTATTGGCTGTGTTTTTTATCTTTTTTTATTGTTATTATATAAATGTGATATTTATAGGGTGTTGTTAGCACTGAGGAAAGGTTCTTTTACCTGAAAGCTTTGCATATTAAAGTGTATATTGACAAGTCGCTGTGTTTGTTTTTTCTTTTGGTTCTTACAGTTCTACGAGTAACTGCTTCACTTTGACTCTGGTTTTTATTCTGCCATATGCATAACATCCACAGTCAGTGCCTGCTAGCATTGTTATGTCTTGTACTGTAATGCATGAATGATGTGTACACATATGCATAATATGCACATTCAGTGCCTGCTAGCATTGTTATGTCTTGTACTGTAATGCATGAATGACATGTACACATATGCATAACATCCACATTCAGTGCCTGCTAGCATTGTTTTGTCTTATACTGTAATGCATGAATGACGTGTACGGCAGCTATAATCTGTCCATTTACTGTGTGAGTCCTCCATGATCCCTTTCATCTCAGAAGTTGTTTAACACACATACATATGATGTAATAAGTTAGCATGTGTGGATTGTCATACTAGTTTGAAAACCTTCACTGTGGTGCTTGTGGTTCATGCAGATATCATTAGTCAGTACAGTCACACAGTTTGCTGTTCAGTTCATGAAAGAGACAAGATTATATGAGTGTATTCATGTTACATAAACAGCATTATATCTAGTTATTTATATTAATTTTTATATTATATAATGATATATCATCACAGGTTGCGATTGCATGGCAGCAAAATATTTATTTGGGGCATTTCATGTTATGATTGCTCTTGTGGCATGTGCATTAAGTGCTGGCTTTTACAGCATACCTACACAGATAGACTGGTGTTCAGTTCTAGGACAGTTTGTGTTTTACATGATGGAAACAGCTTCCTTGTCAAAGAAACAGGTATATTGTAATGCTCGGTGTTGTGTAGATGGTAACATGTGTAGCTTCTTTCCGGCATTGTGAATAAATCAGATTGCTCATATTATATTCATAGCTCCTGCTTTAAAATACACATTCAGTTCCGTTATTAGTGGTAGCCCTCATTGCTGTCTGATGTGGCACATACTGTTAATATAAGGTTTGGAGAGAGCCTTGTAGAATGTGCAAGGGCTTGCATCTGGTAACATCTGTATGTCATACAGCAGTGGCTTGCACACACACACTCAAAGGACAGCTTT
The DNA here is from genome assembly GCF_019279795.1 of Protopterus annectens. Lineage (NCBI taxonomy): Eukaryota > Metazoa > Chordata > Ceratodontiformes > Protopteridae > Protopterus > Protopterus annectens. The sequence continues at coordinate 103,671,891 of NC_056748.1, forward strand.
TCAGGCATTTTCATTCCAGATGGGTGATCAGTTCACCTTCTATGGTATGATAGTGCTGTATGCCACTTGAAGGTGTTCTTCATTGTGTGAGCGATATGCATACGTATGTGGTACCCATGATTTTTATGCATTTCTCTGATATCTGTTCAGGCATGTGTTCAAAAATGACATGATGCAAATGTTTCTAAGGTCATTCCTTTCTCATACGTGTTAGCTATTCACAAGATTAATTATGCTTTGCCTTACACGTCTTCCTCCAGATATTTTTTAATACTGCAATTGTTTCCATTACAATATACAACTGTGTCTTCTGTTATAAAACTTTCTATTGTGTTGCTGTTATGTTACTGTTCCCTATAATTGCATGTAAACATGCCCAGTATTACTGTGTCAGACATGGTTGCAAATCAGGAATGGCAAAACTTGACTCCTATCATGTCATCTGCTCTGTCTTGTCATTGGACACTTATGTATGTTGTTTGTTGCTTGTCTTTTACATGTTTGTATATCATAAACCCCTTAATTATTGGTGCCACTGTCTTTCCTTTGCATAAACATGTCCATTTATGAGTTATTTGAAATTACAGCTGTAAGGTTCTTTTGTTTTTCTGTATACATGGTGAGATGGATAACACAATGTTGCTGTCAGCTTGCATGCATCATTTCAATGTATATCTTCCATGCAATAACTGCATTTTATGCATTCATCCCATAATATGTCATCTGCCCATGCTGTTATGTCTGGTAAGCATTTAATTAACATGTACATCACATTTCACACCTCTTTGTTACACTGCAGCTTTATGTCCCTGTCACATCCTTTGTCAGTATGTCTATTATTATTTATACATGTAACATGACAATGACATTCACATTAGTTATCATTACATCAATACTGGAGGTTTTATGTCAGAAAGAAAGGGGTTTGGAGAGTGGCCTAATGGTTAAGGTGTTTGCCTTACAAACACAAGGTACACAGTTTGAATCTCACAGGGGATAATTGGCTAGGCTTGAAATGGCTTGCAGGGGCAGTTAGCCTAGTACTAATCTATGAACCTATAATACTGCATTCAGTTTATTTGGGTTGGGAGGGTAGCCTAATGGTTAAGGTGTTTGCCTTACAAACACCAGGTGCAGGGTTTGAGTCTCACAAGGGATAATTGGCTAGGCTTAAAATGGCTTGCAAGGGCAGTTAGCTTAGTACTAACCTATGAAATGGTTCTTATACACATTTGTCACATTTGCCTGTGGGATATGAGTACACTCTAAACATTTCCCCTCTCCAAAATTACTAAATCATTATAACACTTTTGAGTAACATTTCCCTTCCCCTCATTCTGTATTGTCTCCCTGTACTTGCCTTTAATATGTTGGGTCTATATTACACCGAAGACACTGAACTTCAAACAGCTTAAAGGCTGAAAATGCCGGAGGTCGAAGATGCTATCCACACCCTCCCCTAAATGTATATACCAACTCAGAGATCACACTACAGTGAGGAAAGGGCAAATATTCCAATCTTCACTGTACTGTGTTCTAACAAAAAGCACATCATTGAACGGTATTTTTAATGTTAAAGCCATTCAATGTTCAGCCTCTTCGATTTTGTAATAGGAACCCAATATGTCAGGGCTACAGTGCATGCTTGCATATGAGCATTACCTATATGTGGTCTGTTTTGTTTGCATTGTGTGCTCTTGCTTTTAAGCACCTTTCCATGGCCACAGACACTACTGCTGGCCATGGAAAGGTACTCTCTACCATGTAGATGCAATGAGCAGCTTGCATATTCAGTTAGTGGTGCTGTTCATCATGTTAACACACTTACATCATGTAAGTAAAAAGAGGCACCTACACAAATGTTAATGAATCCCAGGGCATGTGCTGTCAGTCAGTTTTTAACATAGATTTGTATCTCAAACATCCAATATATATTTTTTACATCAGTTCTGTTTTATCAGGAGTAATAAAGGGTCTGTGTATAAATTTCCATGAAAAAAATTCCAATATAAGGAAGATGTAGTTTTCTTTCATAATGATAATATTAATCTCTTATCATTTTCTAATACATTAATAAAATAATCCCAATCTACTTCTTCTTTTGGCTGTTTCCATTAGGGGTTGCCACAGTGGATCATCTGTTTCCATTTCTTACTGTCCAACGCATCTTGGTCTGTCACACCAACCAACTGCATGTCCTCTCACCACATCCATAAACCTTATCTTATGCCTTCATCTTTTCCTCATACCTGGCAGCTCCTTCCTTAGCATCCTTTTCCCAATATACCCAGCATCCCTGCTCACCACATGTCCAAACTAACACAATCTCGCCTCTCTGGCTTTGCTTCCAAACTGTCCAACCTGGGCTGACCCTCTAATATACTGATTCCTAATCCTGTCCATCCTCGTCACACCTGTCCAAATCTTAACATCTTGAACTCTGCCACCTCCAACTCTGACTCCTGCCTTTTTGTCAATGCCACCATCTCCAACCCATATAACATAGCTGGTCTCACTACCCTCTTGCATACCTTCCCTTTCACTCCTTCTGGTACCCGTCTGTTACAAATTACTCCTGACACTCTTCTCCACCCAGTCCACCCTGTCTGTGCTCTCTTCTTCACCTCTCTTCCACACTCACCATTACTCTGAACTGTTGCTCCCAAGTATTTAAACTCATCCAACTTTGCCCACTCTTCTCCCTGTATCCTCACCATTTCTCAATCCTCCCTCTCATTCACACACATATATTCTGTCTTCATCCTGCTGACCTTCATTCCAATCCTCTGTAGAGTATATCTCCTCCTCTCCAGGGCCTCCTCAACCTGTTCCCTACTCTCACTACAGATCACAGTGTCATCTGCAAACATCATAGTCCATGGGGACTCCTGTCTGAGCTCGTCTGTCAACCTTTCCATCACTATTGCAAATAAGAAAAGACTCAGACCTGATCCTTGATGTAATCCCAACTCCACCTTAAACATATCCAGCACTCCTACTGCAAACCTCACCAGTGTCGCTCTACCCTTGTACATATCCTGTACCACTATTACATACTTCTCTGACACTCCCAACCTCCTCATACAATACCACACTTCCTCTCTAGACACCCTGTCATATGCTTTTTCTAGTCTACAAAGACATAATGCAACTCCTTCTGACCTTCTCTATACTTCTCCAGAGCAAACATCACATTTGTAGTGCTCTTTCTTGGCATGAAACCATACTGCTGCTCACTAATCATCACCTCCCTTCTTAACCTAGCTTCCACTACTCTCTCATAACTTCATGCTGTGACTGATCAATTTTATCCCTCTGTAGTTACTGCAGCTCTGCACATCACCATTATTCTTAAAAATCTGTATCAAAACATGTCTTCTCCACTCCTCAGGCATCTTCACACTTTCCAAGATTTCATTAACAATCTGGTTAAAAACTCCACTGCCATCTCTCCTAAACACCTCCATGCTTCCACAGGTATGCCATGTGGACCAACAGCCTTTCCATTCTTCATCCTATTTATAGCTGTCCTTACTTCCTCCTTGCTAATCCATTGCACTTCCTGATTCACTATCCCCACATCATCCAACCTTCTTTCTCTCTCATTCTCTTCATTCATCTGCCCCTCAAAGTACTCTTTCTATCTGCTCAACACACTCTCCTTGCTTGTAAGTATGTTTCCCTCATTATCCTTTATCACCTTTACCTGGTGCACATCCTTCCTAGCTCGGTCCCTCTGTCTAGCCAATTGGTACAGGTCCTTTTCTCCCTCCTTAGTGTCCAACCTTTCATACATCTCTCCATATGCCTTATCCTTAGCTTTCACCACCTCTCTCTTCACCATACACCTCATCTCCTTATGTTCCTCCTTTCTACATCTCTCTGACAATCCCACTTCTTCTTCGCCAACCTCTTTCTCTCTATACTCTCCTGTACTTTCTTGTTCCACCAACAGGTCTCCTTGTCCTCCTTCCTCTGTCCAAATGTCACACCAAGCACCTTTTTAGCTGTATCCCTAACCAGCTCCGGTGTAGTTACCCAGCAATTTGGTAAATCTTCACTGCCAACCAGTGCCTTTCTTAACTCTTCCCTGAACTCCACCTCACAAGCACTCTTTTTCAACTTTCATTTGATCCTTGGCACTGCTCTAACAATCCACCTCCTCTTTTTAATCAACAACTTCATCCCACAGACCACTGTCACATACTGCCTAACTACACTTTCCCCTGCCAACACTTTACATTCTCCAATCTCCTTCAGACTAGCCCTCCTACATAGGATATAATCCACCTGTGTGCATCTTCTTCTACTTGTGTACATCACCCTATGCTCCTCCCATTTCTTAAAATACATATTCACCACATCCATGTCCATCCATTTTGCAAAAATCCACTACCATCTGACCTTCTGCCTTCCTCTCCTTTACATTATGCCTACTCATCACTTCCTCATCCCCTCCGTTCCCTTCACCAATATGCCCATTGAAATCCACTCCAATCACCACTCTTTCACCAGTGGATACACTCACCACCACTTCATCCAACTCACTCCAAAATTTTAATTTCTCATCCATTGCACACTCAACCTGTGGAGCATATGCACTAAGATCATTCATAATCACACCATCAATTTCCAGCTTTATAAACATCAATATATCTTACACTCTTTTTACCGCCAGAATACTCTTGGCATACTGTTGCTTTAGAATAACCCCTCCCCCATTTCTCTTCCTATCCACACCATGACAGAACAATTTGAACCTGCCTCCTATACACCTGGCCTTACTCCCCTTACATCTGGTTTCTTGCATGCACAATATATCAAGATTCCTTCTCTTCATCATATCAGCTAGCTCTTTCCCTATATCAATCATAGTGCCAACATTCAAAGTTCCTACCTTCACTACCACATTCCTAACCTTCCTCCTCTCTTCCTGCTTTCAGGCATACCTTCCCCCACTTCTTCACTTTCTCCTTTGGCCAACAGTAGCACAATTTCCACCAACACCCTGTTGGCTAACAGTACTGGTGGCAGTCATTGTTAACCCGGGCCTCAACTGATCTGGTAAGGAAATCTGTATTGTTGTCCGCATATGTAATTTGGCAAAAGATGTACACCAGATGCCCTTCCTGACATAACCCTACTCATTTATCTGGGCTTGGGACTGGCACAAAGAAATACACTGGCTTGTGCATCCTTAGTGGCTGGGTTAGTAAAATAATCCAGATAAATATTTTTAATGTATAATCTTATATTTCTTACTAATTTATATATTTTAGAAAATATTTTTTCTAAATAATTTCCTGAATCAATATTATTTAGACAATGAATAAATGTTGGAAATATGAACTTATATTTGATATTAAATCAATTTGAGAACGTATAAATTGCCTAATTATCTGTATAATTATCTTGATGTTCATATCATCTCATATTTATTTATTATAAAGTCATAATTAAGTAAGTTTTCTGTATTTATCACTGGATACCAAAAATCATATTATGATTTTTTTAAATCCAACATTTTGGCGATAGAGTATAATACAATCTATAGTGAAGGCTATAGGAAATATTGCAAGGAACCAAGCTTCCAAATCCAGATTTTTAAGAATAAAGTTTCGAAATATAATTGAAGTAATGTTTATATGGCAAAAATCAGGTGGCTTATTAATGTTTCTAGTAAAATATTTTGTTAGTAACAATTTAAAGTTATTTCTTAAAATCTGAGTATGTTGTCTACTTTTTTGAGTATGTTGTCTACTTTTATACTTTTAATCAAATAATAATAAACCAAATATTTAACCAAATAATCCAGTGAAGTTTTTTCCAGCTGACAAAATATAATTAGGATATAACCATAAGGGTATACTTTTGATAACATAAGATAAAGCATATATTTCTGTATTGGAAATCCCACACCAACATTAATCTAATCTCTTGTATAATGACAGAATGCGAATCTGGTTTTAATTGAGAAACAAAGAAATTTTAAAAGTCGACCATTACATTGTTTAATAAACTCTTTAGAAGGGAAAAGAAGAGCTGATTAAATAATACATAATACTTCTGGCAAGATAATCATCTTAACTAATATTAATCTATCTTCCATGTTAATCTGTCTTCCATAGAAAAGCATTTTATTCAATTTATTAGCAACACAATAGATTCCAGCATATTGTTAGAAATAATCAATGTTATTTCATTGCAATTATATGACAATGTAATCCCCACATATTTAGTTTGCTTTTATCCCAATTAAATTAACTTTTTATTAATTCATTTAATTCTTCCTTAATATATTATCTCTTTTACTGTTATTACATTTTAACCCAGATACAAATTCAAAAAATGTTAATGTTTCAGGGACATGAGATATATCAATATTGTTACTTGTCAATAAAATGTCATCTGCAAAAATTTGAATTTTAGAAGAATAATGAGCATTAATTTTAAACCCCGTTATATCTAAATTTGATTGCATAAAATTATAAAAAGGGCTCAATCACCATTGATAAAATGTATATAATTTGCATATAATTCCATCATTACTGGGAGCTTTATTATCCTTTAACTGTTATATTTGTTCTTTTAATTTTATCCTTGTAATGGGTTTCTCTAGTTTCATTAGCTCCTGAGTTGTGTTATGTATGTTATTTCTTAAGAATGATCTAACTGATTATTTTTGTGTTGTAATGCCTATGAATTATTATGTATATTATGCTAAGTCCTAAAGCTATCCAAAATTATATGTAAATATATATATATATATATATATATACATATATATATATATATATATATATATATATATAGAGAGAGAGAGAGAGAGAGAGCAGACTTTTAGGATTTAAAGAATAGGATTGCAGTTTTGATATTTCTAAGCTATTTAAAAATGTATGTTGTAAACTTTCAAGATATTTTGCGTTCAAATTTGTCATTTGATTTAGTAGACTGTTATAACATTTTTGAATATTGATTTTTAAATTCTCAGTTTGTAACTAAAATCTAATAATTCTTTATCCCATTCTTTTATTTTATTAATGTACCAGTCATTACATTACCATAAAATAATTTAAAGAATTTCATAAGATCACATCTGAAACTTCACTGTTATTGCTAATATCTACAAATTATTGAATTTCCTCAAGAATCCATGTTTTAAATTTCTTTATTTTTATTATATATGCAAATGGACTATTGCAAGAGATTAAATTTCTAGGTTTAATTATAATATCATATGTAGCAGATTTATGATCTGATAAGGGGCATGAGACCACTTTAACTTTCTGTAACCTAGAAACTAAGTCATTTGACATAAAGATATTTTCTATTCTAGACTGAATTCTGAACTTATATGAACGATGAGTGTAAAATGAAGAATCAGAAAAAGAAAAGTCATTAACATCTTTAAGTAATTAAAAAAAATCTTGTATTTCTAATACTGCCATATACATTATTCCTTTGTTGTCATTGTGCTGATAATTTTAATTTTATGCATCAAAACAGAATTTCTCCAAAGAATTGCATTACCTTGTCTTGTCTTTAACATTAGAGCTAATTGGGACTGTATAGTCCTTTGAATTTAGTCAATATGAATTAAATGAGTTTCTAGCAAAAAAAAAAAAACAACTTTAGCTTTCATTCAAATATTTAAGTAATCTTCATCTCCACAACCACCATTTACATTAATTAAAATACAGTTTAGATGAAACATGGTTTAGCAATACAACATAAGTTGTATAGAATTCAGCTACTACTAATTCCCCTTAAATAATAGTTTGAATTATATAGACAAATGAAGAAACAGAACACAACTTCAATATATAAACATTTTCAAAAAATGACATAGACACCAAATTTAGATCCTCTATAAACTTAATATTGAGTATTCTGACCTTAAACCAAATAGAAATCCCATCCGAACTAGCCACCACACAACTACTACAAACAATAGGTTGAATTTGCTACTACAGCCTATATAAAATAACCAAAAGGCATTAAGTATATAATGATTAAACAGCAGGGGATTTACCAGTATCAGAAAAATCAAAAAAAAAAAAAAGAATATATATATATATATATATATATATATATATATATAGATACACATGTTTGAAAATAGGAGTGTTACTGAGACTTGATTAAATTTAAGTTATTCATTTCCCTCCTATTCACATTTATTTCATCCTATATTCTCAAGTCTTAACTCATTCCCTCCAGTACAGCTCTTTTGAGTGTATACTTTTAACTCCCGGTGGGTGTGGCTTGGGGCTTTATAATTGAAGTTAACACTTTACAGTTCAAACAAATATATCTCTAGAACCATAATTACTACTAGAAAACTGTAAATGACAAACTATTCAGGATAAATGAATCTTCACAGTAATGACATTCACTCAGTTTGAAGCTGGGGTTTACAAGCCAAAATAAAAGCAATTAATATTAACTTTGTAATGTTGGATAAATAGCTTATGATATCTCAGTAACCATTCAAGCAAGACACATACTGCCAGCAGGATTTTCTACATACAACCATAAACTTTCATATGAGGTTATACAGTTCTGTCCATGTTACCTGAATGTTGAGATGTTTAGAGATATATGAAAATTATTACAATACACATAAATGGTATGGATGTAACAGTCAGTATCTCTTTAGTTGCATTAGACAGAGGTCAAATATCAACTAAGCTGTGTTTGCCATCATGTGTGCTTTAAGATGAAATCTTCTGATAACTTGTATGTAGCATGGTTTTGGAATTATTGATGCAAATTTGAATCTGACAAAATAAGAAGCTTAGAGGCATCAATATGAGGTAATTTCAGAAACACCTGGAGGTGTACTCAACTGTAATGAGTCAATAACTACCTTCAAAAATGTTTATCCATAAGTACACTTTCAAAAGTGTGTATAAATATTAATTAAATAGTTAAGTGAATCCTGTTTCAAACATTTAAACAAGTAACTCAAAATACTTATTAGATAGATTACTATGTTAGTTCTTATATGAATACCTTGTTAAAATATAATACATATATAAATCCAATAAGGAATGATCAGCTTATGAAAACGCTTTATATATATATATATATATATATATATATATATATATATATATATATAAAATTATACACACACACACACACACACACACACACACACACACACACACACACACACACACACACACACACACACACACACACACACGTCAATATCTATATACATGTAGCAATACAACCTTAATATTGATTATGCATAAATAGTAAAACACATACAGTTGGATCCAATAAAGCTTACTTGGTGGTTTTCCACCATGTGCGCATCAGGGCATGATGCTCACAAGGGAGCAGAAACTTTTACATTTAGTAAGTGCAGTGCAGTGGCTCACAGCTCACACAAACAAGACAAACACCATGGCATGCTAATTACTGCATAAGCAGCTGATCTGCATGCTAATCAACCAAGGTAGCATGTTGGAGCTATTGAACAAGCTATAAAGCAACCATGTAGACTCCATGCTGGTGTTCTCATAAATTCCAAAACTATTGGAATACAGCACTGAAAAGGACTATACACAGAAATAATAAAAAGTAAAATGTATGATATTTGTACAGGATGGACCTTAACATGTGACAGCAGGTTGGATGCAAAAAAAGAGAGTAACAATAGCAACATAAATCCCTTTTTGTGCAACAACACAAATACAGCTTTGATTCCCCACCCCCAGCTGAATAGTACACATGTAAGTAATGTAGACAGATAAAAGTATAAAACTTTGCTAATCAAAATAATTACAAAAAACATTAAACAGACTATTCATAGTTACATGTCAGCATATACAATATGGAGCTGACACAGTTGCCTTCACATGTAGATGCAGGGATGTTATCACAATTAAGATGCAAATGAGGTCTGAACTCATTAGAATTGCTGAATCCAAAAAAAAAAAATGGATCCATGTTAGGATGTAAACATAGTGCAGGCACTCACTCAGTGTTTGTGTTTAATGGATGGCAACTGTGAATGCTTACATCAGGTGGGTGTGTCAGGTTAGACTTACAAAGTGTTACATATACGTCTGTCAAGGTTGGAAATGCAAGTAAGCAGCACACAATTCACAGATTCTGTTTCACTAACATCCAACCTCCTCTTCATTTGTGTGCAAATTGTGTTTTTTCTGTCATATTTTTAATTATTCTTTAATAAATTTTTGAACATTGTTTGTATGATGTGATGCTTAGGGCACTCATGCGCATCGGCGGAATAAGAGAAGGTTTGACTATGCTTATCTTGTTTGCACAGTGTTGCATGATGGGCAAAAAGAAGACCTTAAGAATTCCCAGTACATAAGGGATTGTATTGTAACTCTTCCAGTGCCAGCATTGCTAAAGTATGACAGTTTGTATTGTGTCTGTGGATTCACCTGCTATTTCACTAACTCTTTGTCACCAGGTGTTAATACAGTAATGTGTTCATTTTTTAGCACAGATGGTACTGGGTTTGAATACAGCTGTAGCTAATACATTTAAATAATTTTGCTTTATTGTTGGTGCCATTGGTGTGCAATGTGCACCATTTGGCAATAACGCATTAAAGGAAAGAAATGGGGAAGCTAGGACAGAGGTAAAATGGGGAGCAAGTCGGGGCAGAACAAATGGAAAGCAATAAAGCAATGTGCAGGAGGAGGTAGGAAAGAACCATAGCTATCCATTTCTTCAACAGAAAAACCTGCTACTATATGCAGAATATTAGATGAATTTGGACTGTGACCTCCAGAAAGAAGGGTGACCACAACACAATCATGTTGTATAGCCAACTGGACCAAATCAAATGTGTCAAGAAGACACATGTGTGAAATGGAGAGCTATGTATGGATGGGACATTTTTTTGTGGTAGGTGCCTTTTTTTAGAGGAATGTTGGGGAAGGGATGTAGGTATGTCAATATTTGGTATGTTGGGTAGGAGAGGAAGCAATTGCAGACAGACAAGGCAAACAAGATAGGACACAGGGACAGTGATGGAAAAAAGAGGTTGGTGGACACCATGGATGGGGTGAAGCTGGGAAAATCCGGGACCCATGGACATCAAGCTGGTTGACAGTGAGAATCGAGTTCTAACCCATAGGACTGTTATCACTGTCATCTCACTCCTCCAGTGACTGGAGTGCTGGACATCTCCTTCTCCTCCTACTGGTCCTTCATAAAATGAAGGATAGCAGCCCCTCCATCTGGCATAGGTGTGCGCCAACAGTGCAGCACCCAACCCTACACACCATCCTTGGCAGTTCAGTGTGGGTGATGAACTCCTGCTACTGCTCCCAAAGGGAACCATTGGCCTATCCTCTGGGGCAGAGCTACCTGAGGAAGCAGGTAGTGCAGGGGCAACAGAGGTTGTGCTGTTAGGTCGGCTCCCAGATGTACTGGGCAATGGTGCTGGGGCTGGTGGAGTGGAGGCAGGTGGATCCTGTGGGGTAGACCTACCTCACTCTGCTGTGGAGCATTTTGTGATGTGGTGCACATGGATGGCATGGACACATTTTGATGACACATACAATACAATAACAAAAAAAGGGAAAAAAAGAAAAAAGAAAGGAGTTATGGGTTAGGGTGAGAGGAAAAAAGAGATAAGATTACTACCTTGTTATGTAATATACAATGCATTAATACAATTATTTGAATTTGTTATCTTTAACCTTTACTCTTAAGACTACCACCCCCTAGCAGGTAACTTACTACTTTTAAGACTAACTGCTCCTAAGATCCACACTGTACTACAGATTGCAGCAAATACTCCTTTACATGTGCATATATTGGACATATGTGTCTGCCAATTATTCACATTACAGTTTACAACAGGGCATGTGTGTCATTGGTATACAGTTTTTAATTTAAACCTTTAAGTTACACATAACTGAAGATTTAACAGTATAGTATAGTTTGCAAGTGTGGTATTTGAACCTACCACCTCTGACTAAAGTCTAATATTGTACTCTAGGTTTGTGGTATGGACTAATGCATGCATACCTGCTTTTACAGTTGAAATATGCATGTTCAATTTGATACAGCTGTATAAAATACCAAACAACCTATCTCTAACTTGTAATGCTGCAATAATACTACTCCTCTACTGCATGCATACCACATGCCTCCCTCATACTCACCAATCTAGTGGTATGGTTCCAAACATTGCACTGTCTCTACATGGCAGCTGTGAAAAAAAAACTAAGCAAAACAGAATACTGTTATGAATGCCAGTCTTGCCTATATTCAGCATTTAAGCCTTACAAGTACTCTCCATAGGTTTACATATGTGTGGGATATCCTCTGTCCAAAATTCCTCAATTCAAGCATCGAGGGTACTTATCTTCCTCAGATGTAGGTCCCTAAAGTGGTGCCTACATTGCTCACTAATGTGAGGGATGCCACTGGCACTAGTCACAGCCTGGGCCAAACTATCCCAGACCTCTGAATTATAGTGGGACCCAGAATAGTCCCCCTGCAGCAACCTTGCACTGTTGTGATTCACTAAGAGTCCAACAAAAATCTTTAATTCCTGGACTCCCTATCTCTGAGCCCGAAATCTCATACCCTTTCTACAATGTTCTACCATGTCTATTATGGATCAAGAGCAATGGATACTGGTGGCTTCTTGCCAATTCCAGTTATAGTGCTTACTGGGAGTGTGCACACTGTTTGAAAATGTTTTGCACTTCTTATCATCACACAAACACAGTGCTCCAGGGTGCATGATGATAAGCAGTATGCAACAGTGACAAGCAATGCAGTTATGGGGATATTTGATGTACAGGCACTTGTGTAGTAAGTGTGTTAGTCAAATCTGAAGGTCATGCCAGTCCATAGAGCAGAAATATACTTACAGGAACATAGTACACAGTTTACTCACAGTCATAGATTTGATAATCACTTTATTTATATTTGATGGTCACTTCATCCTATGCAATAAAACTTACAGTGACATGGCTTTCAATCTATCCACATACATCATGACATAGTGTGTAGGCCCTGTGTTATCTTGCTGAGAAAACCCTGTGATCTCACTGGCTGCTACATGTGCCTGAGGAGCATGTAAAAAAGAGTATTATACTATTTGACTACAGTGCTGTCATACAATCCTAAGATATCAATATGATGATATGACTTAGCATGTGCACAACAAGTTCAGTTTGCTATCTAAATGTGTTCCCGGTGCTTCCATCACTGGGTTTCTGCATAGCAAGACTGTTGTCAATGCTTTTATTAACATGGAACTCCATTTTTCTGATGGACAACATTACAAACACACATTTCTGCAAATATCTGTAGATCATGTACCTTTGTCACCATTCAGTTGTGTGTGCTAGCTCCTCTTGTACTATATTATCACCACTGGGGGGACTCAATGATTGCACATAATATGCAAGAATACGCAAACCTGGCAAGCCAAATGCCATATACTTTAGCCTGAACTGTCAAGAAATAGAGTCCAAACAGTAATGGGCCAAGCACAAATCCCTTTCCAGTGGTGACAGCTCTACTGGTACAGGTTGATTCACCAACTTTCACATGATGTGTTTTGTCAGTGAGCCAATTGTTTACCCATCAACTGATGTAAGATTTTATCCCCAGCTTGAGGTTTTTCTGAATGATACCTGTCTGTGTGATTGTGTCAAAACCCTAGGCCAGATCGCAATAGGCAGTATGTACTGTCTTACCTTCATCCAGGCCTATCATATGGAATCAATGTGCTGTGATAACATCACAGATCACTTATGGCATGACTCAGCACATACACCTTCCTGAGATGGCTGAACACATCTCAATAAACCCTCCACATGGTCGATATTCCAATACAGGGGTGTACATGGGGGGACAGCACCTGATGCATGCATGTATAGAGACATCCTGACGCTCCCTGACTGTGAGGTAGACCAACATGTCATCATGGACCTCCTTTACATGTACACTAGTAAAATTCCAGGTGTGTACAAACAGACCCGTGTGAGTTGTTACTACAACATCAAGTCCGTTACATCTGACAGATGTCCTCATAGAGGTTATTGAGGACATGCATGGTAATGACAGTATCATCATGTGGAACTTGAACAGATCAAGGTATTTGACAAAAATCCACACTGAGGTATTCAGTCAACACTGTCATATGTTACCATAAGCAGCTATATCACCAAATGGTTAGACCAGTTTATGTTATATGTGGCATCTCACTCTAGTGAAATGTGTGACATAAAATATATCTCAGGTCTTGTGATTAGGCTGGACATCAGGGATGTATGCTAGGCCTTTCCTGCCCATTGGTTCAGTGATGGACATCACAGATGACATACACATCCTGTGCCGAAACAGCTGCCTGAAGAACTACAGCTAGTGTGCTATCATTGACTTCAGCTGTGATATTAGTATAATCACAGGATCATAGGAGGTTACTAGGCCAATGACCCTAGGGTCCTTACAAGCCTAGCCAAGTTTTACCCTTATATCCATGATCAACGTCTATCACACCCTGTCCAAGAGAGACATAGGTGGAACCCCAGGGGTGAATTTGCAGTTACACATCTAGTCGTCCAGATTTCTTATAAAGAGGGCCAATGAGGTTCTCTGCTTGACATGAAGCAGTAGTCTGTTCCAAAGGTGTGGCAACCTTTGGGAGACAAGTCTGTCCCTTCAGCAGGTTCTATAAATGTCACAGTACCAGGTTAAGGCCATTAGAGTGAGTAACCCATGTACCATTGCACTTACATATATGCAGCATTTCCAGTAAAGCAGGGTCAAAGATTGCCTTATATGCAACACAGAGATCACCTCTGAGTTGTCTATATGAAACAGAATAAAGTAGCAGTAATTTTAGGTGATCTTCACAGGGCAGATGCTGAAGACCTTGAATTTTCCTTGTGAGGAACCTTTGTGATCTCTCCAATTGCTGCAGGTGCTTGGAAAGGTACATACCAAAAGGGCATTGTACTCAATTATTGGGCTGATGACAGAAGAGTACAGGGAGGTTATAACTTCTTTTTTTCTGGAGGCAATGCCCTTACTTATGAGATGAGTTATACAGCATGCCCTTCTTAATGCTGTGGAGACATGGTGATCAAAGATGAGGTTACTGTCAACTTGTGTGCCCAGGTCTCTCACCATTGATTGCATGCTTAAGGTCTTGTTACTGATGTAGTAGATAGCAGGAGCATCACTCTTACTGAAAGGAATGATAAGACATTTTTTGCATTGAGTTTAATGCCATGAATTTGGCACCAATCATTTGTTTGTGTAAGACCTGACTGTAGGATGTTGACATCGTTTATCAATTCTATGGCCACTCCCAGTTTGCAGTCATATGCAAACTTTGTAAGTCACAGTCCTTTAGTTTTAGCTCACACTTTGGAGAAATAGATTCCAAACAGTAGAGGTCCCAGGACTGATCCCTGTGGAACACCACTGGTTACAGGTTTGCTGTTGGAGGTGGATTCCCCTATTCTGACTATATGGGCTCTATCAGTGAGCTAGTTAGTGATCCATCTAATGATATATGGGTTGATACCTAGTTGGGTGAGTTTATCAATTATGCCTGAGTGGGGGATAATGTCAAAAGCCTTGGCTAGGTCAAGGTAGGCTGTATGCACAGATTTCCTCTCATGGAGGGCCTTGATGACTGTCTCGAAGAAGTCCACAGGTTTAACAGGTATGATTTCCATTTGTCAAATCCAAATTGAATAGGGTCAAGTGTTTGGAGGTTACCAATTTCTTTGTTGATAAGGTCCATATTGATTCTCTCCATGGCTAGTCAGGCTAATAGGGCTATAGTTCCTGTGGTCAGTGGAAGCACCACCTTTATACAAGGGGATAACAGTAACCTTTTTCCATTCAGCTGGGATGAAGTCAGTGTTTAGACTATGATTGAAAAGATTTCCCAATCACATTGCTAATTCGTGTTTGAGCCCATGTAGAACACAGCCTGGGATGTTATCAGGTTCCATGGATGCTGTGTTTTTCACCTTAGAGATGGTGTTGATGACCTGCTGTTTTGAGATACAAGGTAGAGGACAGTCGGTAGGGATGTCTTGGTGTAAGTGTAGCAGGTGACCTGTCAGCTAACAGGTTAGCCATGTCCACAGGCTCTGTATATGTGATGTCATTAACTACCAGTTCAGCACAAATTGAAGCCTTTCCTTTTAGGTTATGGATGTAAATAAGAATGCCTAATGGTTAACATTAGTTGAGGAAACTAATTTGGATTCATAGTTATCTTTGGAGGACTTCACAAGGAGTCATATTTGCTTGTTTAAGCTGAGGAGAGAGTGTTTCCTGTTTGGGGCTCACTCCCTCTTACTATTGGACAGCAACTTTTTCCTCTTATTGTAAAGCCTGTTAATGGCAGTTGTCCACCAGACAGGTTTGCTCTTCCTTGAGGTGCCTAGTTTTGTCCTATCAGGCATGGCAGAGTCATTACAGTTGTTCAGGTGTTTGTAAAAAGCATTTCTGTAGAACTCTACATAGTTGCCAGTTCCATCTGTGGGAGGAGATGCAGTGAAGTTATTTATACCATCCCATAAGAGGTTGTAATCTGCTTTGGAGAAGTTTTTTAGTTTAGTTTGTGCAACTGGGGGGGGGGGTCAGGTGTGATAGTAACTTTGAATGAGACTGATTTATGGTCAAATCTCACCATGCCATGGAAGACATCATGATGTGGGTGCTACAGTGGACCCCCATATTGGTGATCACCAGATCCAGGATGTTGGCATGCCTTGTGGTGGTGTCAACCAGTTGGTCCAGGGCATTGGAGTTAATGAAGTTGAGGAACCTTTGGGCAAGTGAGTTTACACATGGGTACTTTCCCTAGTCAATGGGTGGGTACTTAAACTCACCCAAAACTATGTATTTTGGATTTATCATGACAGACTCAAGTAGATCCAAATAGGAAAGGTAGGTGTCTTGATTCATGGAGGGGGTCCTGTAGCTGGCAATGACTTGAATAGATCCCCTTCCAACATTTAATTGCACCTGAAGTATCTCCAGGGAATCACGCTGTTTAACCAATCTGGAGGTGTATTTACCTTTAATGAATATTGATACACGGCCTACTTTAGTTTTCATGCCTTCAGTTTGTGGTCTGAACATGTGGAAGGAGATGTAGCTCGAATGGTGGGGGTTCACTCCACAGTCTTGAACCTGGTCTCTGTGACAGCATAAATGTCTATGTCTTCCAAGGTAAGGACTGCTTCCAGTAAATCCAGTTATATGTTAAGACTCCTAGTGTTTAGCATCAAAACCTTGAGGTAGTTCTTAGATGGAGTACTTAAGTTGGGAATTTTGTCCTTGAGACACTTCCTAAAAAAGGCACTATGGGGGTGGTAAGGGCCTTGGCCAGTAGCCAAAATCCCAGGGGTGACAGATGATGACCACCTCTGGCAAAGCAGTGAGGTCTGTTGATCATGTCATCACAGGTTGACAGATACTGTATCCTCTTAGAGTGACATCAGAAACTAAGCCAATTATTGAAGTCAATCATTTTCTGTTTTTATTGAGGTATCATCCTAGATGAAGGTAAAATGCTGCTTAAGGCTAGGGACATACCAGGCTGAAAAACATAGTCCGAGTGCTCAATCATGTCTCTCGTCATATAGTCCATTGAGGCATGTGTCAGGTTGTTCATGCCAACATGGACTATGACAGAGTCATAACAGTACCTGTTGTTGAGAGACTTGAGTGCATGTGTGATGTGGCGGATCCTGGCACCTGACAGACAGCTGACTGTGACCTTCTCCTTACCCAGCCTGGTGAGAGGGACATCTGTGTGTTTCACAATGGAATCACCTATGACTAATGTGTTTGGTTTTGTGCTTTGCCTTAAGGACTTGACAGGTGAGACACGGGTATGTGAGCTATTATGTGTATTGTGTTCTGCAGAGGAAGTATTATGTGTAGCATGCTAGTGTTTGTGTTTGTGTTTGAGGGTCTCTGGTGTTTATGTATGTTTCTGGTGAAGACCTCTGCATATTTAGATATGTGGGATGTGGGTTTGGGTGGAGTAGGAGGTGAGATGTGCATGGTGATGACCTGCTCATTGTCATATGTTTTGACTGGTGTATTACAGAACATGGATTCAAGGTTCTTAATATAATTGCATTTGTCACATGTTGAATTTGTGTGGTCTAGGATCAGAAGGTTGTCGGTGAACATGAGA
Source organism: Protopterus annectens (assembly GCF_019279795.1). Lineage (NCBI taxonomy): Eukaryota > Metazoa > Chordata > Ceratodontiformes > Protopteridae > Protopterus > Protopterus annectens. Next base: position 103,690,087 of record NC_056748.1, read on the forward strand.
CATTTACTACACTGTCTCACAATGCACATGTTGAACAAGCTGGCTGGCGAAACTGAGGAAAATTGTACATCCATAATGTTAGCTGTGTTGGAACCTCTGAGGTTAAGGTTGGTGTTTTACCTGACAGTAGAGCTGAGCCGTGAAAAACCTCTGGAGGACCACAAGCAGAGTGCTAAGGGAAAATTTAACAAGGAGGACCACAAACAGAGTGCTAATGGAAAATTTAACAAACAAGGGGATTGCTACTATAACCACAAATGGTAACTACTACTATCCGGCAGTACATGATGGTGTGCTACATGCAAGAAGTGCAGACACTTGGCTTATGTAAAACAAGAAATTACCCTTTTCACTCAAACTAGCAAATAAAGATGCACTCTCTGAGCTCTAGTCCAATCACCCTTGAATAGATGGGACCCAGACAGCACTCTCCTTCCACAAGGGTGCAGAAAGGCCTTCTCCAACAAAGATGACTTAAATTTGATGCTCAGACCTTACAAAACAGGCCAAGAAACAGCAAGCCTGGAACTGGGCTGTGCTACAGCCAAACTAGTACAGTATGCAGTGAAATGTGGCCAAAAACAGTTCTGCCAATTCAAGCAGACAGTAGAATGCAAATACTAATTGAGTGCAATATAAGAGCAGAAACAGGCACTTATAGTTAGTTGGTAGCAAGGGATGCCTCAGATCTTTCCATATCTCAGTGAAGAGCTGGTTTTAGTGCTTAAGTGATACAAGGCAGTCTAGATTCAGTAAGACTGACTCTAGCCTATGCTAAGTGCAGAGGTATCTGAAATCTAAAGTGCTCAAAATCACAATCACGACAGCAAAAAACAGTACAAAGAAGCACTTTTCAATGTAATCAGGCTACTAACAAACAGTAATGAAAGTGGTGGTATAAATGCAATTAAACACTTTTAGGAAAAGCAGCAAAAGCAAAATAAATTATTAATGTAGGAAAAGGCACAATAAAAATACAGTAAAATACAGCAAAAGCTGTTAAAAAGAGTGTCATTTTTTTTGTCACGTAGAAAGGGAGGAAACAAGATAATTTAAGGTTTAGAACTAAGGGGTGGGCTTTCACAAATAGTTTCACTGTACTCAGTAGAAAGAAGTGATGTGATGAGACTAGGAGGAGTGTCCAATAACAAATTTATAATAAGAGGCAGGCAAAGCAAAGGCCACCGAGTTATAAATAGACAGACAGTATCAACACATACCAGAAACTGCTGCCACAGGCATGACAACACCTGCAATGATGAGATACATGGAGTGATTCATTGAATCAGGAAACAGACACACCACCCACGTATAATGTGGACATCACACCATATAGTCAGACCTATTGGTATGTGACCAATGTGCTGCGGTAGAGGGTAGGTGGTACCTCCACCAGTATGTAGTCACAGTACTGACTACTCCCTTGAAAGTAACACAAGTACTGGGTATGTGAAGGACATGAATATCAGAGGCCATAATAACTTCATGGTTCCCAGACTTCATCATACCAATAACTGTGTACAATGCACCCTTCTTCATATACCTCCCTACACATCTTCCAGTGATGTGTAGCAGAAGTATAGCACCTTTGTCACAGTGCACTGACATGCAGCTTATTAGCCATACCTAGGTATTCTTTCTGGGGAATATACATGACTGTCTGATGGTGCGGAATAACAATAAGTTCATAGGTGTTTATTAGGCTAAAGAACACATAGCACTTTTTAAGCCTAGCCAAGCATGCCAAATCTCTGACAAGTTCTGATACTCTTGATAAGTGTAAGCAAGGGCTTGGGAGATGAAACATTTACAAGCAAGGGCCTGGGAGATGAACTATTTACAGCTGCATATGTCCATTAGAGGCATAGGTGCCAAACCAGGGATGAATTTCCTGTTCACCATCCAGTTTTCCAAGTTGCACTTGAATTGGGTTAGGGAAGAAATCTGCTTCACATGGATGGGGAGCCTGTTTCAGAGACAGGGTAGTCTCTGGGATACATACCTCTCCTATTTTTATCACAGCCAAGGTTTAACTCTTTAGAATGGGTAGTTCTATTGCTGTTTGTTTTGTGGATATGCAAGAGGTGCATAAGAGTGGGGTCTGACAATATGCATAGCATAGCTGTCCCCTCAAAATCTTGTATTATACAGAATACAGGCATAGGGCCTTGAGGTGGTCCACATAGGACATTTTATTTATGCTCTATATTCTTTTAGCAAGGAACTTCTGTGGACATTCCAGTTGCTGGATATGCCTAGTTAGGTACATACCAAAGGGGCATTGTACTCAGTGATAGGTCTGATGAATGTGGAATACAGTGGAACAATGACCTTCTTAGACCTAGATGCCATACCTTTATTTATAAATTGCAAAACATAGAATGATTTCCTCACTACTTTTGGCATGGGATGGTCAAAGGCTAGATTACTGTCTACGTGTGTCCATAACTACTGGGTCAACTCTGAGGGGTATGTTGTCAATATAATAGTTACCAGGGTTGGATGATTTCCTAACAGATACCATTATGCATTTCTTATCATTTAGTTTTAGTCCATGGCTCTAACACTAGTTGTTTGTCTGTGTCAGCCCTTCCTGGAGAACATTTGTGTCGGTGTGGGATTCAAAGACAACTCCTAATTTGCAATAATCTGCAAATGTAGTCAGCCAACGACCAGTGACATTGGCCTTGACTTCAGAGAAGTAATTGCCAAAAAGGAGTGGTCCAAGGACAGATCCCTGAGGAACTCCACTTGTGACTGACTGCTTTGTAGGGGTGGACTCCCCAATTCTAACATCATGAATCCTGTCTGTGAGGCAGTTGGCTATCCATTGGATGATATATGGGTTTGTGCCTAACCTCTTGAGTTTGTCAACAATGCCCAAGTGTGGGTTTGTGTCATATGCCTTGGCTATGTGAAAATAGGCAGTGTGAACAATTTTGCACTCATCCATCACTTTGGTGACCTTCTCAAAGACGTCCACCAGGTTGAGTAGGCATGTCTCACCCTTGACAAAACCAAGCTGGGTTGGAACCAGTATCTGGAGGTTTACTATATCACTATTCATCATTTCCAAGATAATTCTTTCCATATCTTTACATATAAGACTAGTGAGACTTATGGGTCTATCATTTCCAAGGTCTGTAGATGGGCCACCTTTGTGCAGAGGGATGACTGTTGCTGTTCCCCACTTATGAGGCATGAAGCCTGTTTGGAGTCTACAGTTAAATAGCAATTCCAGAGGGCCTGATAAGTCATGTTTCATGCTATTTAGATGGCATCCAGGGATATTGTCTGAGCCCATTGATGCAGTGTTCTTGGCCTTTAATGAGTTGTTACAAAAGATGCATGTGGGCTACCTGTTCAGCTTATACACACACTGCATACATAGGTGTTTGATAACATTAATGGCATGTATATCATTCATGACAGTGTGGATTCTGCCATAGATATATGCCATGGACACAAGGCATGTAGCCTGCATTGACCTTATTGTAACCTACAGGTATTGCAGTGTCCCTTCTAACACCTCCTGCAGACATTGCAGTACCAGACAGTGTGTGTGTTTGCCCTCATACAATGAGGATGTATCATACTAGTTATCAAGTATGTGTGTGCAGGCTCATCTGTTATCACTCTACATCACATATGTTACGTCAAAGGCATGGGATTAGTGGTGGTATTATTCTGATATTGTCCATGATTGTGGTTGGTTCTTGTAATGTTTTCTATGGTCCTTTACCTGCAGCCACCTTGCTGGAGACCTCTGCTGAGAGTGAACTCACATTCAGGTATATCATTTTGCACAGCTTCCCAATATGCACCCTACCCCAATTGTTTGTCAGATCCCTGATAGATGTCCTCTGCATTATTCATGTAGGGATGCTTATTTTGAAGAGACATCCTCCCCATTGTTATGTCACCTTGTGTGACAGTCACAAACAGCACATTTTCACTGTACAGTCTGCATTATACCATATAGATATATGCTTGGTGTTGCTGCTACAACCATCTTCCTTTGACATGCCCTCCTCTTCTGCAACATGCAGGAGTTTCACCTGTACTCTTTCCCTGTGTTCATTCCTACAATTCAACTGTGTGTCCCTATTCACTACACACACTTCCCCTGGCTGATCATTTTACATGGCAGTCCCATGCCCTGTTTCAGATCATTAACATAGCTTCAGTAAAGAATGCCAGGAATGGGATATCACAATACTCTGCACTGTAGGTACACTGTCCTATATTATGTTTGGACCATATACTTCACATTCATACCTCTCAATTGTCTAAAACATTCCCAGGATGTCCAGATGTTTTCCTTAACAAATATGTGGCTTCCTGCCATATCACTGGGATGATCTCTGGCCTGATGTGACTCAATATTATATACATTTGAGTGCATACCTCTCAACTGTCCTGATCTGTGCAGAATGTCCAGTTTTTGTCTCATATTCGTGATCTTTTTTTCCATAACATTTTTCTTGCAAATCATTGGCATGTCATTGCAGAGTGCAGTCAGAAAATGATGACTAACATTTAAGTTTCAAACTTCATGCTTTTCAGAAAGTTCATGCTAATGTGCAATCTATCAAATTCCTACATTTGTCAGTGCAATATAAACAATCTGTCCTTATTTCTGGGCCTTTATCTCACCATTGTTATGGCTTTGTCCACATTTGTCACTCTAAGAGGTTGTGAGTGCTACAGTCTAACAAATTTCTATGTGAAATCTATGCCAAATATGTCCTTACTACTAGTTATCTGTACTCCCATTAAGTTGGCCTCTGTGCAGATATGTTGCACTAACACAATGACAGCTATCTGTAAAACCTAGAGGTTCATTGTGGCATTGCATGCAAATTCACACACTTAGTTCATCTTCCTTACATGGAATTGCTATCTGCATTCTCTGACAACATTTCACTTTATGCAAAGCCCTGGTAAACATTGTGGCAGTCCAAGCAAATCTGTGCACCGTAGATGCTCTCCTTTACATGAAATTGCTATCTATGTTCACTTTTGTGGTTTATAGGCCAGCAAAACTGTTGCGTGCCATGAAACATAGCTTAGGTATGGCACACATCATTAATATAGATTGTACACTGCCTCTCATCTCTCACCATCGCTCAGACACATAAACGTCATGTAGGCTCTGTGTGAAGCCTACACAGAGTTTATTGAATCCCAGGGATACTCAGATCACAATTAGCGATTGACCTTTATTTTACTTCAGTAGAAAGTAAGAAAGCAATTAGGAAAACGTATATAAACTGGACCTGTAAAACTGCTTTTGTATTCCAAAATAATAAAGTCAGTATAAAGAAGTCACAACCATTTTCATTCAGAAATAATAAATATCTGGTTATACAAACAGAATCTTACATTATTAAGTTATAGTTAGTTCTTCTTATTCAATCCTATAATGTGTTCATATAGAATTTCAGTTACCTTAAATATGTAAATGTGTAAGAGTTATACAGATACATTTCAGAGATTCCTTAATCCATATTGTCATATAAGATACCATAAATCATGTATAAACTCTGACCTTACAGCTGGCATCTAGTGTCATAATGTATAATAGAAACCATCCACACTAGCATTGACAAAATGGAAACAGCTGCTTGAGACCAAATCATGAATAAAACAGGTAAGAGATTTTAAATATGCATAACAAGAGGAGAAAAGCTACTTGCCTCATGACACATAAGGTAGTTACTAAATTTACTGACTGTAGCTCATGATACGATTGCAGTCTGGGAAGTATAGCAGATCCAACACAGAATCTACATATAAGATTGGGACCATAGCAATCTATATTTCACTCAACAGGATCAACAAATCCACAACAAAAGTATCTATCAAAATCCAACAAAATTTCCTTCTTAATCAAATGCCCTGCACAAGAGACATACAAGCCAAAGCAAGCAACATGCCCAAGAATATGATGACTCAATAAATATGTCTGAAAGTACCCCCACAGTCAAAATAGCAAAACCTCACCCGAACAAGACAATAAGCAATTGAATCACACACACACACACACACACACACACACACACACACACACACACACACACACACACACGCCAGCAAAACCCATGACAGTATATAAGAGAATTGCCAAACAGCAGGGTGATAGGACAGATGCACGACTCTCAATGCTACAGTCCCCTACCCCAAGCACATCAGTACTCACATACTACTGCAGTAACAGAGTATGTTTGCAAGGATATATCAGGAGACCACACAATCCCAGGACTGTCCCAAACAACCTGGCTACATGTCCTATTTTCACAATATGCAGGAGTCAAAGTGTATATGTCTGTTTGCTGTTGATATTGTGAGGAATTAAAACCCACTTTCTGGTAGCTGTTGTGGCTCAGTGGGCTAAGTACATTAGCATGGTTGATGGTGTTCATGGTTCGAAGTTGGCTCTACCTACAACTTTTGTATGTGAGGTACTCCTGTGGTATGAGTCCCACACACACACTGTCAATATGCCACAATACATTACTGCAAGAAATATGGACAAAGCCAGAGACAATGGAGGGACAGAGAGCCAAACCTACAGACATTATACATGCTCTGAGTAATTGAGAAAGTGGCTAGTATAGCAGCAGGATGTAAAGGCCATTACTTAACTGTGTCAGTATGGACAACAATTCAGTGGGCTCCATATATTAGTATATTACTAGGAAAACACAACCATATGAGGAGCAGAGTAGACATATGGGGCAGATGTGATACTGCCTACACTGCTGACATTCTGAGTATGTGTGCACAACTGTGCATTAAAACCAACCCCCCCCCCCCAATGCAGATAGACCTGACAACCATGTACTGGTATGCAGAGGCTACAACAATGACTGATACAGTATTACACTGATGAACACAAGAAGTTTACCTGGATGCTCCTCTGCTGTGGATACTGTGGCACTTACCTCCATGATGTATGGCGTGATGGATGCTTGGGAGCTGGTGGTTGTTCCCAGGTTTGCCAGGAATTCCTCTGTGGCTGAGAGTGGTTGTTCTGCTGCAGACCCTCCACTGGTGGCAGCATGGTCCTTGGCCACAGCAGCAGCCCTTTGCCATGCAGCATTGACCATATCTGTGGCCTGGTGTCGGACCTGCTCGTAGATTCTGTCATGTAGCCCTACATGGTTGACTGCTGTGACGAGGTCAGCCCACAGTGCTGCACATTGGTCATGACTGTGGCAAGTCCTGGACAGCAGAATGTTGTGATGCAGTCTGAGGCTATCCAGGATGACATTATTTTCAGCCTCTGAAACTGGCAGGTGCCTCCTTTGATACATAGATAACAAGATGGGGACACATCACAGGACCAGATACATTGATAGCCACTATGTACAGACCCTGCACATCCAAATTGCCCTGCACTATCCACTGCTACCTCCCACACCATACCCCACAGTCCACCCCGCAGTCTATAACACACTATGTATGTCACTATCACCACCATAGTAGCAATACCAGTTATGCCCCTATCTGTCATGACAGAGTGTGCTGTACTGTATGTCTCCACACCCATCAATGCTGTCTACTGTGGTGTGTCCCCTGTGGGCAAAGTCCCACTACTATGTCATACGGCCACTGTCAGACACATATGTGTGCGTTATTACATGTTTATGGGGACAGTCCAGCAACATCATTGTGCCACAGTGACAGACAGCAATGCAAACATGCTGTACTCCATTCTCCCTGCAGGTGTCATACCTCTCCAGTGCACAGATGTTTGCAAATGTGTATGTGTGCCTGATGTATGTGGTCCTTTTGGCAGAAACCTGTAGACGTCTGGCAAGTGGTTGGCTGATAACTGATGGTTGTACCCAGAATATGGTGAATATGGCTGTCACATGACAGAAACCTCAGAAAACAGTTGTGCTACAGTAATATATGTTACTCTATTCATACTCTTACTTTTTATGACCAATGTGTACACTCTGTTGCTGAGGTATGGCCTGTGTCCCCCAGTAATACTGGCTATGACCTGACTTCCTGCTGTAGGGGTTGCCAGATATGTTAGCCATAGCTCTCAAGCAATGGCATACAAATGTCAACTAAACTGTGACCTAGCCAGAGTACTTAAGGCCAGTCATGGACACCTTTACAATGTCTGAACTATTCCTGTGTGACATTCACAGACTGAGAGGTGCTGAATGACAATACATAATGTGATATGACAGGCATGTCCATCCTTACTTACTGTTAATATGTCTACCACATAATCCAGTAGAATTCATATAGGAGCCAACCATTGTAGGAGGAAGTGAGAGGACCACATCTGTGATGTAATTCACAGCAGGCACAGTTGAGAGGCATGCCTGTAGCTGTTGGACAGCATAGTATCAACTACATGTCATTCCCAGAAATGTACTGGAGGCCAACTGCTGTAATTCCTATTCCTCATAATTGTATCCTCCCATCTGCGTCCCATTATATGGGAACTTGTATTACATACCCGGCAGGGTAACGTAATTATTTTGTGAAGAAATTTTAAAGAACAATGCTTGATAAATCACAATCTTTCTTGGCATAGCAAGTTGCAGACATGTTTCCCATAGGCAGTTACTTGCCTTTTATAGGTAATGTTCATTAACAGGTACTTGCCTGTGCACCAATCCGTGGCTCAGACTTGCTAACTGGATCTAGAACAGCTGGATTGCACTTTCACAAGACAATGACATGGCACAACAGTGCATTATTTTAGGCATTCATGTAGGCCTTAGCCCCTTTCTTAGTTTGTGAGATGAACACTAGTGATCTGTGGAGTCTACAGCATTGCACAGGGTAGGTACTAATACTGTCCACTTTTGAGATTTATTTGGTATGTCCACAGTATTCTATGCTATGTTTGACCATTGTGAAATGACTTTATGATTATTAGGCAGTTCAGTGTTAAACATTGTGGGTTGAGGTCAGTAAGGGGGAAGAGACACGTGGGTGTCAGACGTCATACCCATCAGAATATGTATGCTGCTACAGTAACTGCTGGTCTATCAGCTCTGTATGTTTGTAGGGGCAGACTGTGACACATGTCCCTGTTGCTTGACCTTTGCCCCCCACCCTTTTATGTATGGGTGTCATGTGGATCCCTTGTTCTATGGGGTTGTGAGGTATGATAGGTCTGTGGCTGGTAGCTTAACATACAGCTGCATATGTTACAGCCTGCAGTTGCTGCTTTTTGCCTAAGACTCATAGTGGGGAATGTGAACACACTGGAGGACAGCAAGCTGTATGTGTCACTGAGGGAACAGTGTCAGCTCTGTAGTTACAACAGAGCCAGGGTGAGGGTACCCATAACAGTCCAGCTGAGACATGTGCTTAAGGTACATCTGTTATGTAACAGTGCCAATCAGAGAGTAGTAGGCGATGTACAGGTAGGCTTTGACTTGCTAACATGTGTAGCAGTTAATTCTGTAGCAGGACTTGTTTGGTTAAACTTGCATGGCTCAGTCATTATTTGCTGTACTGACAAGAATATAATTGAAGTACAACACTGGATTCAAACCCAGGACTGTGGGTGTTGAAATGTACTGCATACATGGCATTTAACAGACTGAGTTAAGGAGTCATAGCTGCAGTGAGTATTTGCAAGATATATGTTTATACATACAGTCTGTGTCAAGATAATTGCATTGGCATGTGTATTCTGATAGGTATGAGATGTGACACTCATATGTCTGTTATGATTTTCTAACCTCAGTCTTTAATGACTTAGCAGTACTTTAGCAGACAGATGTGTTTTTGTCAAACTATGCCAAAATTAAGGGGGCACAGCTGTGGACATTCTGCAATAGTCTGTATAGTTGACCACTATACCTGCTATCCCAGGCCTCACATACATCTATTAATATTTATTTGGCTGTGTACTGGTGTAGTGTCTGCATCACAGTCCCAAGTACACTGCCAATTTCCCCATTATATATACTTGCAGTGTGTCAGTGGCAATCAGGATATGTTGGCAGAAACAGCTGTTGTAATTCAGAGCTGCGTGGTCTAGTGGGCTAATGCACTGTGCTGTAGTTGATGGGGGTCTGGGTTTGAGACATGGCAGGGGTGATTACTTTGCAGATGTGACTAACAATGTCAAAAACACATAAAATGATTAAGGCAGTTTTAAGTAGGTTTGTGTGATGCATTGCTTAGCTCTGCTTACTCTCACGCTGAAAAGAAAAAGGGGGTATATGAAAGTGGTGAAATGGGGGCAAGCAGGGGAAAATACATACTTAAAAGGCAGGTTTATATCAGAACATCAAAAGACTAAAATTTCAAATCACACATCAAACACGTAACATCGAACGTAAATAACCCCAAAAGAGCAGAATTACGAAAATAGAATGTACTAACAGCAACACTTGAACATCCACTCACCCCTGCAACCTGAATCCTAACATAACACACCAAACAACATGCCTCTTAAACTTTTAAAACACAATCCATTCACCTAATGCAAGTACCCTATAAACATATACATTGAGTACTCTACTCTGCTCAACAGAAAATAAATGTTAAAAACAAAACCAGCATACTAGCACACAATTACCACACTACATACACACTATGTACAAAGAACAAAATACTTACAAAATTTACTACTCAAACACACAAACAAGCTACAAACTATTTGTTATGTAGGGGTCTTTTCCCCCCATCCCACCCACAATGTGGGGGCTGTGCCCCCAACACCCCCCTACTTAAATATACCAACTCCAAGATTGCACCACAGTGTAGGTAATGCATTCACATGTAACATTTCGATGTTATGTGTTTTGCTTACCCTGCTATTGAACAGATGTTTGTAGCAGACATTCTTCACATTTCACATTTCCCAGTGATGTCAGAGTGTGTAACTTTGCATGGGCCAACTATGGGAGTCTGGGGTTTCCATTTTCGGAATTTTGAGCTTTCGATATTGTTTCCATTTGAGGTTTAGTGTTCGATGTTGTGCAATTCGAGATTATGGGTGTTCGATGTTCTGATATGCACCCTAAAAAGGCATGTAGGGATGTTCAGTATGGGTGTAGGAAAGGACCATAGCTCTCCAATTCTTCTGCAGCAACAGCTGTACAGGTTTAACAAGAATTTCAAATTTGGAGCCTCACACTCCAGAGAAAGGACTGAGAGCAACATGAATGTGTTGATTAATAAATGTAATAATTAATTCCAATAGCAGAATGCCACTCTGAAATGGAATAAACTGCCTTTATTAAAACAATAAACCGTAAAAAATAGAAGTACAAGCACTTTTGTCTCCTGCCAGGAGTGTTAGTCTTCTTCAGTTACAAATTACAACAAATCCATTTACCCTTTTTATACCCAACTTGTTGCAATTATTAATTAGTTATGCTCAATTAACACTTTTTATTTCAACCCCTTTACTATTTAAAGTGGTATCTCCAAAACAATGCTTTCATGTGGGAAAGAAATATGCTTTTAACTTGTTTTATAAATCTACATTGATAAAATTAATTTGTTTAAAAAAAAACACCCATTTTTTAGAAAAATGTTTTTGTAACCCTTAAAATACAAATGGTAGTATATTTAGCTGAGCCCTGCACAGCATTTTACATTGGGAGGACAGAAAGACCTTTAAAATCAAGAATATACAAACACATGTATGACATAGGGAAGGGAAAGGGAACAAATGAATTATATAGGTACATTAAAAATTGTATCAATTTCAGAGGATACAAGTTTGGCATTACTGATAAAATAAATATCAACCTCAGGGGAGGTGATTGGCAAAGAGTTCTACTTAAAAAAGAATTGATTTGACAGTTGAGGTGTAATGGTATGAATCCACCAGGACTGAATGACCATGTAACAATAGGGCAGTTGTTAAAAGAAAGGGCTGAGCTTTACCTATAAGGTTAGTATGGGTGAAAGGTGGAGAAGGGGAGTAGGATAATGGGGCTTGTAGTAAAACATCAGTAAACAGGTGCTAAATGGAATTAGGTAAACAACCTAGGTTTTTAATATGTACACATTTTCTACCTTATTATTTTTTTATTATTATCTTTATTTTTATTTCACTCTCCATTGTCATTTCCATTTGTATTTTAAGGGTTATAAAGACATTTTCTAAAAAATGGGTGTTTTTTTTAAACAAATTAATTTTATCAATGTAGGTTTAACAAACAATTTAAAAGCATGTTTTTCCCACATGAAAGCATTGTATTGGAGATACCACTTTAAATACTAAAGGGGTTGAAATAAAAAGTGTTAACTGAGCATAACCTAATTAATAATTGCAACAAGATGGGTATAACAAGGGTAAATGTATTGGTTGCAATTTGTATCTGAATAAGTCTCCTGGCAGGAGAAGAAAGCACTTGTACTTCTATTGTATAATGGTTTTATTGTTTTAATAAAGGCAGTTTAATCCATTTCTGTGTGGCATTCCACTATTGCAATTTATTAGTGTACTGCTTGATGGTATTTAAAGCTACTTGGTGCTTTTTTTTGTTTTTTTAATGTAATAATTAGCTATGTCCAGTGGACATGTGTTCAAAGTGGAGAGCTATGTACATGACAATATTTTTTGTGGGACAGGTGCCCTTTTTTTTAAGGAGAGAGAGGAATGTTGGAGAAGGGCTATAGGTATATGCGGGTAGGTAAGTTGAGTAGCAGAGGTTGCATCTGCAAACAGACAAGACAATCAAGACAGCATACAGAGGTGGTGTGTGACTCATGAGGGGTAAACAACTTGGACTGGGAGGGTGTTGTGGAATCAGAGGTCCACATGCCCCAGATGGCAGCAATGTGACTAAGCTCCCCACCCATGGGCAGTCAACACTGATCCTTCACTGCCCCAAAGGTGACTGTACTGGAGGCTGGGCACCAGGGCCAGCAGGCACCTACAGATTGGTGAGTCTGCCCTCAATCCAGCACAGGCGTTTTTCATACCCATGATGAACTATCCTGTGCATCATCATTGGTAGCTGATCCTGAGTGACAACACCCTCCACCCAGCTCCCAGGGGGGATGGAACCAGTCCCCTGAGGCGGTTCCACCTGTGGTGGTGCAGGGCCAGTGGAGGGAGCACCACTGGATTGGATCACAGACATGCTGGAAACTGGTACCATGGCCTCCTGAGGTAGGGTAGGCAGATCTCCAGGAACTGGCCTACCCAGTCATGCTGTGGTGGTATGGTATTTCAATGTGTATAGGTTAGTAATGAACAAACCATTTAGTTAGTTATAACAGCATGCCAGAATATTGCAAATAACCCAGTAACATAAGATTGCATAGTATACAGAACACAACAATAAGTAAGATAACAGTCAGCTTAGTAACAGCATGCCAGTGACAGTTACATCATAAAGCCAACAACATAGGTAATTCAACAAGATATGTTAGTTTGCAGCCATTGTAATACATACCAATAATAAAACACAAGGCCCAACATAATGTTTAGGGAACAACATATGTTAATAGTAAACCATAACCAGTGTATAACAATAATGAATTATGATAAAGATAAGGGGTGGGGGGAGAGAGAAATACAGTCCATTACTGCCAGTATAGGCTATATAGTTTGCAACAGTATTGTAATATACTCTACAAGTCTGCCCTGCCTTTATGTATAGCAGTGCCCTATAACTGCTGTAGCACATACATACCTCTCAAGCTATCCACATAGGACAGTATGGGCCAAGCAGTAACACTTGCAGGTACACAACTACAGAAGACTATTACATGTCAGGTGGACCTATATAACTACCAGAGTGTACTGTGGACTGATGTAGTGTGACTGTGCTATTAACATCACCATGTCAATGATAAATCTGTGACAGCGGGATTAGGGAATAGTGATTAAAATCGGTGACAGAGGGACAATTGAGAGACATGTATTGTGCGCAGTACAGAGAATATACAACTATCATGCTGTCCTTGGCAGGCATGAGGTTAGACCATCAGCAAGCATTCACAGACACACCAGGCATACAACCATACCAAGATTACACATTTTATTTAATGCATTAACTTTTATTAGTATTGTACTTGTTGCCTTTATTTTATGACGTCTTATCACATTCCTGTTCAATGCTGTTAACACTCTGTTACATCAGAACACATATATTATTAACCCATAATAAGGGCTACTGCACCCATTTACCTGTAATTCCTGTGGGGTGAACATCTTTTAACAATACGTAACTGATTCAGTAATATTTACTAGTACCTGTCACTGGATTCAAACCCAGGTCTGTCTGTGACAAAATGTACATCATACACAACATTTAACAAACTGAGCAACTGAGCCACTGCTGACTATTGACTGACTAATATTTTCCTAGAGCTCACCTGGAAATAACATATGACCTGGTATTGGTAGTACAGTTTTATACAAGACTGCAGTGACACTTGAACACACATGTATGAGATTCATGCATGACAGAGATACTAGGTAAAATGTACATTAATGCATAGAATGCAGGTGTACACAGTAATCTCTTAGTGGGTGGAAATATCTGAGACATGTACACAACATATTGGAGTATTGGGTCAGCTACCTGATCCATATAAAGTTGCAGATAGTATATTTGCAGTCAACAGCTATTGCAGTTTAATACTTGTCTGCAGCACCATACATCTGAGCATGAATGCATATAGCTGAAATGCAATGGTTAACACATGACAATCCTGATATACAGTCTACCTTGAGTGTTCCTGGTATTGCTTCTGATGTTAGTGCAGAACAAATGTCATCATGCACATATGTTGCACTATAGCTCTACATCTACAGTTAAGTATAACAGTTCTCCTCTGCTAAGCTTGAGTCACTTAGTGGTATTGTTTGTGTTTGTATTTCAGAAGAGATGTCATACTCAATTTCACAATCAACAGCCCTATTTACAAACATATTGCACACCACAGCTTTATTAAGGGTGCCTTAATCCAGTTATTGGCATATTTTCAAGTCTTTATTGCACAACAGTTTATAACTGTGGTGGTGGTGCTGAGGTAGCGTTGTCACCTCACAGTTAGACGTTGCCCGCTCGACTCTTAGAGTGTCTTCTGTGTGGCGACATGCGTGAACGGGCCTTCCTTCATTGAAGGTTGTGCGTTAGGCACGACAAGCCAGCATGTAAAACTCTACTGCTAATCATTAGCGGACCGGAGTTCCGCTGTGGCGACCCCTAACCGGGAAAAGTCGAAAGACACAAACAAACATTGCACAACAGTTTATACAATGCAGGTATTGCAATAAAACTGTAATTCCACAATTATTGCAATAGCGAGTTTATTTCATTAACATATTCAGTTTCATGCTTTAATCTTTATTGCAGTATACTTGGCAGTAGTCAGTTATTGCAGTATAGGCCTATATCTACATTCATTGCAATATACAAATATGTACTGTATGTATCTACTGGCAGTGAATGTATTACTCTGTCTTGTGCATTTGACTATAGATTGCATATTAATCTGTACTCACCACACTCATGGTGCAACCTGGCCAGGCGCCCTGCATGGGCCTCTAGGTTGCGAGTTCTCTTCTTTGGAGCTGTAAGGAGGGAAGCACACCATTATGCATACCTGTCTAGCGCACATTCAGATTAGGTATTAGTAAGAAAATGCTAACAGTACTTACAAACATGTGGCGCATTCTCATCCTGAATATCCTGGGCCCAGGTGTCCAGAAGTCCCCTCTTCTGCCACTTCAGATCATCATAATGGTGAAGGACCTGCTCACCTGTGATGCACTGGTGAGATTGCATGCCAGCCAGTCCCAGGCCTCTGACTTGTACTTTGATCCCTGAAACTGGCCCTGCAGCAGCTGCTGTTCATGGTCTTTAATGAGGAGTACAAACATGACTCTGCACTCCAGAATGCCTCACCACTGTGCCCGGAAGTAAGTAGCCTCTCCTACACCTGCCATAGTTCCTGCACAGTTCAAACTCCAACATAATATGCTTTATTCCCATCTAGTGCACTTAATATAGCCTGTTTCCACCCTTATGCACCACTGGGCCCTTTTTAAAATTGTGGTGTGTCACATAGCACCACACAAACCAGCTTAGCTGAGCTCAGCATCACGTAAACTGGCAATACTTAACAATGCTTAGCAGTATGCAAACCAGCTTAGCTAAGCTAAGCATTGCTTAAACAGCCACTGCTAAGGATTGTTTAGTGGTGCGCAAACCAGCTAAAAGCAGCCAAGTGGTGCTGAAACAGAGATTGTTTTAGCAGTGCTTATCTTGGCTTAGCATGGCTTAGCAGAGCTTAGCTGAATGCAGCACATCATGATTCAAGAATAATTGGCATAACTTATATTTAGAAAATAATTGCTTATTTCCCTTTCCTGTATTCAAACCCTGCACCTACTGCACATAAGGGAATGACTCTAACCACTTGGCTACGTGGATGTGAGAAATGCTGCTATACTTTTACAAATAACAATCAGACAAGTTTAAGCAACTCTAAATGCTGCTCTGCATCACACAAACTCTCTCAGCTATGCTTACTCTTGACCTATGGCTTTATAGTTAAATGTATCTGGTTTCTATTTTCAGATGTCTGGCACATGTTCATTGCTGTGCTGTGCAGTGTGCCACTTAAAAATAAAAAAATAAATAAATAACAAATATCTAATTCCATACCCATACATTCCTTTACTGCACTTTGACAGTGCAGCGGGTGTGTTACTCATCTCTGGACATGGTAACACACTCCAAACACTGATTTACTAACCATGTTACATGGCTCTTTCTCAGTAACATACCTACATTAATATGCATAGCACACCTTCAAGGGGGAACTGCTTATATGGCTGCAGTGCCTTCCATGTAGGCTGTACACTATGTCTAAATGGATTTTATTAAATCTGGGGGTATGTTATTCGTTTTCATATATCATTATAGATGTCAGTTACATTAGTGAAAGTACATAAATGAAAAAGGAAAAACACTGTGCAAAAAACATGCAATTTATAACAGAAACAAAAAGCAAGAAATCAGAGAGAGGAAATTCACCAGAATTGTAACACATTATTATTATTATTATTATTATTATTATTATTATTATTATTATTATTATTATTATTATTAAATATATCTGTAAAAGGTACCACACTGAATATAGTAAAGATAGTATTAAATAATTTGTTAAACTAAAGTGTATAAACTGGAAAGAGAAATCCAATTATTTCATTTTTAGTTTATTCACTAAGTATACCTAAACTTCTATGATATATATAAAGACAGATACTATTAATTGTTCTAAGAAAATTAAATGATCATATATTTATATCCCAAAATACATACAGACATACACAAATACACACTTGCACCACACACACACACACACACACACACACACACACACACACACACACACACACACACACACACACACACACACACACACAGATATATATATCATACACTGATACAGACTACACACGCACAGCACACACAAACACACACACACACACACACACATATATATATATATATATATATATATATATATATATATATATATATATATATATATATATATATATATATACAGATATAGATATATAGATATATAAACAGACATAGACATACCATGCATACATACACATCCCTATGCAGACATATAAATATATATATACAAGAAACAGTATATATATGTATATATATATATATATATATATATATATATATATATATATATATATATAGATACACACACACACACACGCACACACACACACACACACACACACACACACACACACACACACACACACACACACATAAAAGTACATAAAACACATAAATGAGAGGGAAAAAAAGAAATGTTTATCTTATTACAATAAAAGACATTGAAAGAGTCCAAATAAATAAGATCGAGTTAATTTAGATTAAATGTCTAAAATAAATATAGCACCAATATTAATTTGCAACCAAAGAGTGACATCAAAGCATGGTCCAACCTTAAATAATTCAAGAGCAAACACTTCAATAAAAAATAAACTCTTTAAACACACATAAATGATGGTAAGTGCTTTCACAATGGAATTGGTCTGATGATGCAATGTATTCCATTGTGAAACCGCTTACCATCGTTTTTATATACGTGATTAAAGAGTTTGTCTTTTATCAAAGAGTTCATTCTTGTATTAAGGTTAGACCATGCTTTGCTGTCACTCTTTCATTGCATTTTTTTTTGGTATATTTTTTGGGGTGAACCATTTGCTTCAAGGGCTGCCTTGGTTTTCTTGTTACAAATATCAATTTGCCCTTTAACTTTTTGTTCTTTTTATTATTCTTCCAACCATTTCTTTCAGCATGCCTCTTAGGTGATATAACACTCTAGTCCATATCTTCTGATTGGTCTAAAATATTTTTTTAATATAAAAGTGACATTATCTAATGAATCAAAGGCATTCTGGTCAATGGGAAAAAAACGTTTTGACTTAGCTGGAAACAATAAATGTGTTTCAGTTCCAATTTTCTTAATTTCTTTTATTAATGATAAACATGCCTTCCTTTTTTCACCTACTGAGCATTATGTCACTGCCCATTTTAAAAGGATTCAAATCTGACAACGAAAGGCTGTGCTGGAAAGTTTTACTTTGTAGAAGGATTTCTTAAAGATCTATGGGCTCTTTCACTTCCAAATGCTAATGCTTCTGGTAGATTTAAGATCTTTGGAACCTAGCAGGTTAAGACATTTACCATATTATTTCCTTCTTGTTTTTCAGGTAATCCATAAAGTCTGATGTTTCTCATAGATCTATTTTAAAGGTCATCTGTTCTGTCGAATAATGCACTGTTTTGCTTCAAAAGAAATCCAGTGTGGTTTTCTCGTTCAGCCTGTCTGCCATCAATATCATTTAGTGCTTCTTCTATTCCAGATAGTTAAGTTTTCTGCTGCTTAACCATTTCATTTAACATTTCTATTTGTTTACTGCAGTCCTCTTTAACTGTACCTATATTTGTATCAAACCAATCAATTTTTAATGAAAGATCTCGAATCTTAGCAAGAATGTAATTCTTTTTTTTTCTTGTGAAGCAGTTTTCAAATGGCTCACTTTGGAAAAAGAAAAGCAGTTTCAAACCTTTTATGTGAGGTTTTGATGGGAAATTATGAAGAAATTGGTTCTTTCTTAAATAAACTTCTCCAAAAGCTTCTTGTGACAATTTCATTTAAATCTGACAAGTTTACAAAGTTAATTTAGAAATAAAATCTTGTCAGAAATATTATTAGTACAGCAAGCAAATTCCTCTTCATGCTAAAAGTTTACCATCTTGGCCACACCTCATGCTGAATCTTCCAATGCGACTTGTACCAAAATAGTTTTAAAATCATCACCATCTTCTTTCGGTTATTCCTGTTAGGGGTCGACACAGCGGATCGCCCTTTTCCATTTCTTCCTGTCCTCTGCATCTTACTCTGTCACACCAACCACCTGCATGTCCTCTCTCACCACATCCATAAACCTTATCTTAGGCTTTCCTCTTTTCCTGTTACCTGGCAGCTCCATCCTTAGCATCTTTTTCCCAATATAATCAGCATTCCTCCTCAGCACATGTCCAAACCAATGTAATCTTGCCTCTCTGGCTTCGTCTCCAAACCTTCCAACCTGGGCTGACCCTCTAATATACTTATTCCTAATCCTGTCTACCCTCATCACACCCAGTGCAAATGTTAACATCTTTAACTCTGCCACATCCAGCTCAAACTCCTGCCTTTTTGTCAATGCCACTATCTCCAACCCATATAACATAGCTGGTCTCACTACTGTCTTGTAGACCTTCCCTTTCACTCTTACAGATACTTGTCTGTCACAAATCACTCCTGACACTCTTCTCCACCCACTCCATCCTGCCTGTACTCTCTTCTTCACCTCTCTTCCACACTCACCGTTACTCTGAAATATTGACCCCAAGTATTTAAACTCATCCACCTTCACCACCTCTACTCCTTGCATCCTCACCATTCTTCTATCCTCCCTCTCATTCACACACATATATTCTGTCTTAGTCCTGCTGACCTTCATTCCTCTTCTCTCTAGAGTATATCTCCATCTCTCCAGGGTCTCCTCCACCTGTTCCCTACTCTCACTACAGATCACAATGTCATCTGCAAACATCATAGTTCATGGGGACTCCTGTCTGATCTCGTCTCTCAACCTGTCCATCACCATTAAAATATTACATAGTATTTGTACTACAACCGTTATGTTTATTCCTCGTGCAGCAGATATATATCAGGTATTGTGGCCTGTATATCACATTTGTTAATAAAAATGACAGCAGCAGTTATAGACTTACAAGTATGCGTAATAGGGCATTTCAGAAGTAAAATTAGCTAAACATTCTTTTAGCTTATTCAATAAATAATTTCAGTTATTAAGAGAAGTAATTTCAATAGAAAGAAATGAACATATTTACATGAATAACTTGCAGTTAACTAGCATAATAATTTGAGATATATTGTGATTATTTTAAAGGAATAATAAAACAAGACTATATAGTAGCTGTGTTCCATTTAGTTAACATCTCTGAGTTCTCATATTCAAAAATTGCAGGGTATCGTTTACAAAACTATCCTGGCCAGCTTTGATTACTCTGTTGGTCTGCACTGAAATAAATGCATTTCATGAATGTATATAAATTAAGATTTTGACCTATAGAGTCTGCAGTTATGGAATTAAATAACACGCAGAATAAAAATGAAAAGTACTGCCTTGCACAGCACCTCTTTTAATTTAACAATTTAAAATATGTGTGAGTACAACACTCAGCATATAGACTTGTTAATGCACAGAAACCCATAATAGCAAATTACACGCAAAGCTAAAGTAACTCAGATTTGCAGGTGGCCCATAATGCAAAAGGCTATAGAATTTTCCAGGACTGTTAATAATAAGCACACAACAGGTCACTGCAATCTCTATTACTGCTTGGGAAAAAAGAGCACCAGTTTCTGAACTATGACTGACTTATAAAGATTACATTTTATCTAAAAGAATAAGAATACATTTCATGTGTTATTTGACTGCAGCTACAATTATTCTGAAATATGTAACAAAACTGAATCTCAGAAAAATTAATCTGGCAACAGCCTTGAAAATAATTGTCAATTAAAATTACAATCTTATGCTTTTAGAAGTCTAGTTGAGTACAGTGATTGCATACTTTCAACAGAATGCAGTATACTTCTTGGATGTGTGAATACTCCCTTTATGCGACAGAGTTTTCACTCTTTTCATATTTTTTTCATTAACTAGTCTCCAATAAATGTATATTTTAGTTAAGTGTATCTAGCTCAAAGGATGAAGGTAATTATGTGGGAACTGTAATGGGAAATGAAACACCTTGAAGGAAACTAATTTCATATAGCTAAGCTACATGTAAGCTAACATATATCTATCTAGCCAGCTAGCTATTATATGTCATAAGAGTAAGAAAATACTTGTAAAAAGCTTATAATATAGTTATTGGAGATGCAGACATACTTCATAGTCTAAGCAGTTATTAACTATGTAAACTATGCAAAGCATTTGCATCTTGCAGAAGATACAAGACATAGTCTTATCAATTTTTGTGAAAGGTAGGAAATCTATGAAATTGTCTAATTGATGCAGGAAGAGCATTTGTTTCTGATTCAGAGATTGAAATGGGCTTCTAATAACACTTCTTGGTGGTTTTGGTACCTGGAGTTCAACAGCACACCAAGATGTAGATTGCAGACAGTCATCCAATAGTTTAAGGTACTTGCTTTGCAGACACAAGGTGCAGGGTTTGATTCTCATATAGGGTAATTGGCTAGGCTTAAAATGGCCCACAAGGGCAGTTAGTCTAATAGTAATCTATGAGGGTGGGGAAGTTGGCATAATGTTTAAGGGGTTGTAATTTTTCTAATAAAGGACAGTGACCACTGTGGAGTTGTTTAAACATTAGTATGTAGATAAAATAAACTGGCCTTAGCAATAGGTACTAATAAGCTTGTTGCAGAGATTTGTAGCAGTGTTATTTTTGTGGTGAGTTAAACAATGAAACAACTTATTTTATTTAGGCAGGTTTGCAAGTTTTTCTGTTTTCCTGCAAATGACAGGTGGTTAGTTCATAGGTTCATAGGTTCATAGGTTGGTACTAGGTTATCGGCCCTAGGGCCTGTACAAGCCTAGCCTTAACAATTCCCTGACTATTTCTTCCCGCAATATTTACTTGCTCTGGACCCCTGTCTAGCAGGGTGACTGACATGTTACCAGGGTAAATTTCCTATCTCCCATCCAGTCGTCAAGGTTCCTTTTGAAGAGTGCCAAGGAGGAGCACTGCTTGACATGTATGGGCAGTCCATTCCAATAGAATGGGGAGTCTGTGGGTCAGGAACCTATCCCTCCAGCATGTTCTGTTCATTGTGATGATAAGGTTTAGGTCCCTGGAGCATGTGACTGATGGATTGTGATTTCTTTAAGTGTAGCATGTCCAACAGCTCTGGGTTTGACATGGCTTTGTATGTTAAGCAGAGATCGCCTCTGAGTAGACGATATGCGACAGAGTATAGCTGGAGTTTTTTTTAGTCGGTCAGCATAGGGCATCTGTTTTAGGCCTGTGATTCTTTTAGTGAGGTATTTCTGTGGCCTTTCCAGTTGTTGCAGATGTCTTGAGAGGTACATACCAAACGGGGCGTTGGATTCTATAATGGGTCTAATGAGGGATGAGTACAGTGGGACAATGATCTCCTTTTTTCTGGATGAAAAGCCCTTAGTGATGAGGTGTGCCACATAGAAGGATTTCCTGACTGTTGTGACAATGTGGTTATCCAAGGTGAGACCACTGTCCACCTGTGTTCCTAAGTCTCTTATCACACTTTTGGTGTTTAGTGTACTACACCTATGTGGTAATTCATGGGTACATGGTTTTTCCCAATGGGGATAACTACACACTTCTTGGCATTGAGCTTGAGCCCATGGCTCTGGCACCAGGCATCTGTTTCTGTTAGGCCCTTTTGTAGAATATCCACATCATTTGGTGATTCAG
Organism: Protopterus annectens; assembly: GCF_019279795.1. NCBI lineage: Eukaryota > Metazoa > Chordata > Ceratodontiformes > Protopteridae > Protopterus > Protopterus annectens. The sequence goes on from NC_056748.1 coordinate 103,713,102, forward strand.
CAATGGCTCCCAGTTTGCAGTCATCTGTGAACTTTGTTAGCCAGAGTCCCTCAGTTTTGGCCTGTACTTCAGAGAAATAGATGCCAAACAAGAGCGGTCCCAGGACTGAACCCTTAGACATTCCACTTGTCACTTGTCTGGAGCTGGATTTGTGGGTTCTGTCAGTAAGCCAGTTGGCAACCCATCGAGTGACATAGGCATTTATGCCCAGCTTAGTAAGTTTTTCTATGATTCCAGAATGTGGGATGGTGTTGAAGGCATTGTCGAGGTCCAGATAAGCTGTGTGGACCACCATACTCTCATCCACAGCTTTGGAGACTGATTCGAAGAAGTCAATCAAGTTCAGGAGACACAATTGGCCCTTCACGACACCAAACTGGGTGGGGTCCAGTGTTTGAAGGTTGCCAATGTCTTTGTTTAGAAGTTCCATGATAATACATTCCATGGCCTTGCATATCAGGTTTGTCAGACTGATGGGATGGTAGTTTCCAGGATCCAAGGTGGATCCCCCCTTGTGGAGTGGGATAACTGTAGCTGTGTGCCACTCAGTGGACATGAAGCCTGAGGTGAGGCTATGATTAAACATGACACTTAGGTGAGGTGCCAGTTTATTTTGTAGTTCATGTAGTACACAGCCCAGGATGTCATCTGGTCCCATGGATGCTGTACTCTTAGCTTTGGAGATTGCGTTTTTTACCTGTGTGGCTGTGATTACCAGAATTTGGCAATCTTCCAGTATTAAGGTGGGCCCTATAGTGGGTGAGAGGGGGGTGAAGTTTGCACTGAATCGATCTGCCAGGATATTGGCAATGTCCTTGGGATCACGATATTTAATGCCATTCTGTTGTAGCTCAGAGCAGATCTCAGCATTGTCATTTAGATTCTTGAAATAGCTATAGAATGCCTTGTGGCTCTCTTTGGAATCTTTGGCAATTTTATTTTCATAACTAGCTTTGGAGGATTTTATGAGGGATCTCAGCTTTTTACTAAGGCTGGTAAGAGAGTGTTTTGCATCCTGGGATTTTCCTCTTTTCTGCAACAGTTTCTTCCCTCTGTTGTATAGTTTGTTTATAACAGGGGACCACCAGATTGGCTTCCTTTTTTTGGAGGAGAGCATATTGGTTGTATTTGGGATGGTGCGATTCATGCACGAGTGGATATGCTCGTACAGTGCTTTAGTGCAGGATTCGACAGTCAAACTTTCAGTTCCCATCTGCATGGGTGTCATGAAGTTTGTCACTTCTGATTTGAGTAGCATGAAGTTGGCCTTGGAGAAGTTTTTTATGGATGTTTCCTTACAGAGTATATTTTATCATGGATATTAAAACAGCTTTGGCAAGCATTAAGCCAGCTTCTTTTATAAGTACATTGATTATCATGTATTATAGAGACAGGCTAGTCTGAATTTTTTGCACTGTAATATTGATGTGCTTTGCAAATGTTGGAGTGTGTTCAATCCACACTCCTACATATTTGAATCAAGGAGTAAGCTGTCCAGTGAGAAGTCTGATCATTAGCTAAGTAGAATAGATATGATTTTCAGCAGTTCTGTCTGGTCATGTCAGCTCAGAAAGAACAGGAGAAAATGCAGATATTGCCCAAAGAAACTGATGATCCAGCCTGCCATATACAGGCATCTGCATTAGATAGGGACAAACACCTGTATGTGGTAAGTGTGCATGAAAACCAAGTCAACTATACTTAACCATTGAAAACAGCAAACATTTGATCTAAATGACATGCAGGGTGGATCAGAACCACAATGTAGATGCCAGGATTGCATATGTAGTGTGTGTGTGTGTGTGTGTGTGTGTGTGTGTGTGTGTGTGTGTGTGTGTGTGTGTGTGTGTGTGTGTGTGCGCGCGTGCCTGAGCACTCGTGTGTGTTTATGTTTGTGTGAGCACGAGTGTGTGTGTCATAGGTGTATTTGCACATGTATGTGTATGTGTGTGAAAGTACAAAAGTGTATGTGTAATGGGACTGTGTGTGTGTGTGTGTGTGTGTGTGTGTGTGTGTGTGTGTGTGTGTGTGTGTGTGTGTGTGTGTGTGTGTGTGTGTGTGTGTTTAGGTGTATGTGTGTAGGTGTGTGCATGTGTGATAGAGACAGGCCAGTGATTGTCAGAATGCTGGACTTTACAGGAGTGGAAAAAAGCATGCTGAGACACTACAAATGGTAAGTGCTCATTTCCAGCTGTTTTCTGCACTCTCTGATTAACCAAAACAATATTTGCTGCATAACTGTTTGTTTAAACTGTACAACTGTATTTTACTGCATTTTTTAGATTGTCTGCTAACTGAATTCCTCTTACAACTGTAATTAATGTTCATCTGCTTATTTTGTTCATTTATTTGTTTACTGCACTTGAAAACAGTAGCATAGACTAGGTCAGGTTTTTGCTGAATCTAGTACTGTTTGTGACCTTTGGAGCTTGTAAAACAGTTAATCTTTTGTCTGAAGAGCCCCCTTGTGTCCTTGTAGCAGGAATGTACAGTTTAGACTGCTCTAACTAGACTTATTGTTACAGGGCTCTGTTTAGGGCCCTATGATTTGAAAATTTGAACTTTTTCTGTTTTCTGTTTTTTCTGCTTTAAAAGTCTGGGCTTGAACTGGTTTGTGCTTATTTGCATCTGTTTGCCCATTGTGAAGCATCTCACACTATTGAGCAGACGGTTTGCGGGTTACAGAAACCTGCTCTCTTATCCTTGCAAATATTACCTAAACCAGAGTTCCTTGCACATAAACCTACTAATGCCTGCCCCTGCTGTATTCCCTCTTCAACTGTTATAACCAGACCAAGATTATTCCTGGGACCATGAACTGTCAGCTTCCCTCCTTTTCTTCTACCAGCCTGGTTGACATGGGCCTACTGAGGCAATGTAGCAACTGCCTCATGTACAGTGACAATCCCCTACTTCTAAATCATTCCTGTACCATTTGTAAGAGATGCACCTACATTATGAATCTGGAATTACAGCTATCCCATGCAATAGATGGCAATAGAGAACGGGTTGTCAACCCGCCTACCACAACTCCTACTCATGACACACAGCACACATATACCTACATATGTGGAGGCACTCACAAAAAAATCTATCTGTACACCAGAGACCTCCAAAACACATACATACTAAAACAGCCATAACACTCAAAACACACAATACACATAATGACACAAGCCAAGTGTCTCACCATCAAAGTCCATAAGGCAATGCACATCCACTCCAAATATCTTAGTCACAGGAAACTCTATAGTGTGACACAAAGACATCCCCCTCACCAGGCTGAACAAAGAGAAAGTCCCAGTCAGCTGTTTTTCTGGTGCCAGGATTCATCAGATAACATGGGCACTCAAGTCTGTCAACAAGAAGTACCATTATGATTCGGTCATAGTACATGTTGGTTTGAACAACTTGAGATGTTTTTCCCTGGACTACATGAAAAGAGACATGATTGAGCTCTCTGATTATGTGTCACAGATAGGTATGTCCCTAGCCTTGAGCAGAATATTTCCCTTGCCTAGGATCATACCACAATATAAACAGAAAAGCATTGACTTCGATAACTGGCTTAGTTTCTGGTATCATTCTAAGGGGGTCCAGTCTCTGTCAGCCTGGGATGACATGATCAATAGACCTCAATGCTTTGCCAGAGATGATCTTCATCTGTCACCCCTGGGATTCCAGCTACAGGCAAAGGGTCTTGCCAACCCCATAGTGCCCTTTTTAGGCAATATTATAAGGAGAAAATTCCCTATGTAAAAATTTCATCCAAAAAAAAAACTCAAGGCTGTGCTGCTAAATACTAGGAGTCTTAGCATGAAACTGCACTCACTGGAAGCAGTCCTCACCTTGGAAGTAACTAACATCTGTGCAGTCACAATGACCTGGTTCAAGGCTTTGGAGAGCCCCAATCATACTGAGTTATACCTGCTACCACACTATCAGACCACAAATGGAAGGTGTGATAACTAAAGGAGGTGGTGTATCAGTATTCATTAAAGATAAATACATCAGATTTGTTAAACAGCATGATTCCCTGGAGACACTTCAAATGCAACTAACTGTTGGTAGGACACCTATTTAAGTCATTGTCAGCTACAGGACCCACTCCATGAATCAGGACTCCCACTCTGCCTATATGTATCTATTTGAGTCTATCAAGATACATCCAAACACCATGGTTTTGGTTGACTTTAACTACCCATCCATTGACTGGGTAAATTACTCATGCAAAAAATTCACTTCCCAAAGGTTCTGTGAGTTCATTAACTCCAATGCCTCAGACCAGCTGATGGAAACCCCAACTAGGGGTGCCATCATCTTGGATCTGGTGCTTACCAATATGGGGGACCACTATAGCATCCCCACTGTGACATCTTCCCTGGTCAGTTCTGACCATAAATCAGTCTCATTCGAAATAACTATCACACTGGACCCCCCCTAGTGGCAGCTAAACTAAAAATCTTCTCCAAAGCAGATTATATCCTTCTAAGGGTTGGTATAAATAGTTTTGTTGCACCTCCCCCCTCAGAAAAAATTGGCAACTATGAGCACTAAGTATATTTACCCACTACAACCATTAGAGATGGCAGCATACAGATATTATATTGATATACAATTTTTTTTTTTTTAGAGCTGTGGTTTACTTTATAGATTGTTTTAATGTTTGTTAGGCTTTTTTAATACAAGATTGTTGTACTGATTCTGACGAAGATTTTTTATAAAGCGATTTGGATTACAAGCGTTATTTTCTTGTTGAATTTCAATATATCTCTTGGTGGGTTTCTGGTTGGTTGCTTCCCTGTTTTGTGTTTGTTTAGGTTTTTTTGTTGGTTTATGGTTTATATTCATTGCCTTCATCTGTTTTGCTTGGTTTTTTCAACTATGCCGAGTCCTACTCCAATGCTTTTTATACACACCTGCATAACTGCATTGATGCAGTTGTACCTGATAGGACCAAAACAAGCTCTTCAAGGAACAGCAAACCTGCCTGGTGGACAACTGCCATTAACAGGCTTTACAATAAGAGGAAGAGATTGTTGTCCAAAAGTATGAGGGAGCATGCCCTAAACTGGAAACACTCCCTTCTCAGCTTAAACAAGCAAATAAGATGTCTTGTGAAGACCTCCAAAGAAAACTACAAATACAAATTAGCATCCTCACTAAGGTCAACCATAAGGCATTCTTTAGTTACATCTGTAGTGTAAAAGGCAAGACCCAGATTTGCACCAAACTGGTAGTTAATGATACCACATACACTGAGCCTGTGGACATAGCAAACCTGTTAGCCAACAGGTTCTGTGAAAACTTCACTCCCCTCACCCCACCATGCATACCCCATGACATTCCTTACACCTGCCCTCCATCTTGCATGTCTAGAGAGCAGGTCATATATGCCTTCTCTAAGGCCAAAAACACAGCATCTATGGGACCTGATAACATCCCAGGCTGTGTCCTACATAGGCTCCAACAAGAATTAGAAACACCAAGTCTAAGAATCGGCTTCATCCCAGCTGAATGGAAAGTGGCCACTGTTATCCCCTTGCGCAAAGGTGGTGCTTCACTGACCCTGGGATCTATAAGCATATTAATCTGACTAGCCTTATCAGAAAGGCCATGGAGCAAATCATCATGGACCTTATCAACAAAGATATAGATAATATCTAGACACTTGATTCTACTCAGTTTGAATTTGTCAAAGGGGTATCATACCTGTTAAACACCAACACACAAGCCAGCACTCCTCACACTATGGTGAATGGATAAATAAATAGCACAGTTCCTTACTAAGCAAATATAGTTGTATTCCACCACAACAGCATACCAGTTTCGGCTTAATTGACCTTCATCAGTACTTCAATCTGCATGAACTGTTGGTAGTTTATTAGAGCATACCTGTTAAACCTGGTGGACTTCTTCAAGATAGTTACAAGATCCCTGGATGAGGGGAATAATGTGCATACAACTTACCTGGACTTGGCCAAGGCTTTTGACAATATTCCCCACTCAGGCATTATTGACAAACTTACCCAGCTAGGTATCAACCATTAAATTATTAGGTGGCTCACTAACTGGCTCACCAATAGAAACCATACAGTCAAAGTAGGGGAAACCACCTCCAACAGCAGACCCATAGCCATTGATGTTCCACAGTTATCAGTCCTGGGACCTCTACTGTTTGGAATCAATTTTTCCAAAGTACAAGCGGAAACTAAAGGTCTGTGGCTGACAAAGTTTGCTGACAACTGCAAACTGGGAGCGGCCACAGTATCCACATGTGATGTCAACATCCTACAAGAGGTTCTTATGCAAACAAATGATTGCTGCCAAAGTCACGGCCTTAAATTCAGTACAAAAGAATGTATTATCATCCCTTTTGGTAAGAGTGATGTTCCGGCTAGCTACCCCATCAATAGAAACATCCTAAGTACACACTCAGTGGTAAGAGACTTGGGCACACAGGTTGACAGCAACCTTACCTTTGATCACCATGCCTCCACAGTGGTAAGAAGGCCATTCTATATTGCTCATCTCATAGGAAGTTATAACTGCTCTGTACTCTTTCCTCGTCAGACCAATAATTGTGTACAACACCCTTTTGTTATGTATCTTTTAGGCACCTGCAGCAACTGGAGAGACCGCAAAAGTTCTTCACAAGGAGAATTTAAGGTCTTCAGCATCTGTCCTATGTGGGTCAGCTGAAATCATTGTCACTTTACTCTTCATACAGACTACTCAGAGGTTATCTCTGCTTTGCATATAAGGCAATCTCTGACTCTGCTTTTTTGTAAATGATGCATATCCATAAGTCCAATGGCTTATGAGTTACTCACTCTAAAGACCTCAACCTGGTATGTGACATTGTCTCCCAGAGGTTACAGTACCTGTGGAATTGACTCCCAATTTATGTTAAGCAAATCATGCCTTTGGCCCTCTTCAAGCACAATCTTGATGAGTGGATTGGTAACTGTAAATTCACCCCAGGGGTTCCACATGTGGCTTTCTTGGACAGGGGCAATAGGTGTCAATTGTGGAAACAAGGGCAAAACTTAGCTAGGCTTGTAAGGACCCTATGGCCATTAACATAGTAACTTCCTATGATCCTATGATCCATAATATTGGGGATTTGTGCTAAGAAGCCCACACAGACCTGCAGGATCTACTACTGTTAGTGCATACCAAAGGCAATGTGTTTCCCAACATACAAAAGCCACTGTCCTAGTATTGTCCATAAGACCTGTTTTCCAATGCTTCAGCCTGCTTTGCATTTTACAGTATATTCATAAAGTAATGTAATCAGTTCTTAATATTTCAACTCTGTACGGTCAGCTGCCCACATCTATGACAAGGTGCTTATTTACCTACAGAAAAGGATCTTTTTTGTCCATTCCACAAATCGTTGTTTTTATTTTGTTATAAGTTATAAGCAAACCCTTCCAACAACACTAGTTGAGAATTGGATTATGATTTCTATTAAATCGGATAATTTATTTTTGTGTTTTTGTTTACAGACCCATTTTGGCCAGGTCATCTCTGGAAATGATAATTTTCATGCAAATAAATGTACATAAAATTATGAACACAGAGAACAGAAGAGCTTAAACTTTACTAATCTGATGGTTAGATTTGTGTATATCTGAAACTGAATGATACAGGTAATTGTAGAATATAATTTCAGTTCACCTAAGATCCTGCAATGGTCAAAAACATCAAAAGCTTTGCTTGTATGAATAAAGTTAATGCCACTAAACTGACCCTAGTCAGTTGTTTTGTGGATACTGTTCACCAGGAAGAAAAATGGAGTTGGAGTTCTACGTGAGCTACAGAAACCACATTAATATTTTTAACACCTTTTTGAATCATCACTTAAGACATAGGCAAATGTGCATTTATATAAAAGAAAACAAACCATATTAACATATTACAAACATTATATATCATGTATGTCTTTATATAATTACCATCAATCCAATATTACATAAATTGCTCAATTCCTGCCTTCCCTTAAATCTCACTCCTCCTTTAAAACACTCCTGCCTGTATTTTTCACACAATTTCCATTTTGTCTATGCAATTTGCTCCTAGCCTTTTCTAAAGATCACACCTTCCGTTCTTTTATCTATGTGACAATATTCATTACTTCAGATACAGTTGGTTCAGAGTTTGATTTTAATTTTCTAATAACTGCTTTTATGGCAGCCACCAGAATTAAACTTAGCAAGGACTTACTATATCTAAGCAGTTCAGATACTGTATCACAGCTCAAAAAGCAATTCTCTTAGTTACATCCATTTGCTCATGCAATATTTCTGACAGAGTACTCAGTAGGGAATTGCTAAAATCTGCCAACTCATAAAACTCACAGAACATAGGTACCCAGTTGTCTCTTTCTTCCCCATCACACCTCCAACATTTCTCAAATACCTGAGGAAAATTATTTGGCATCTGTGTGAGCTATAAAAATACATATGCAGACACTTCCAACCAAAAATAAAACAACTCTGACCCAAAAAAAGCCATTGATTGTGGCAAACAAGAACAAACAGTAAGGCAAGTACCAACCTTTTATTCTCTAGTGCTTTGGTGTCACCACCTTCATGGAATATCAAACAGTAATAAACATTTACACACATTTTTATAACTTACACAATTAACATCAATCATTAACCAATTAAATAACCACTTATCCCTTAAAGCAAACATTTCCAATTTAAATTGTTATTTAAACCATTAGGCACCAGCATTTTATATTTTAAAATATAAATACTTTCTTTATACCACAATTTATGCTTCAATCCATTTTTATCATCACAAAAACATTCCACAGCTTCTAAAACTGTGCCTTGTAACAAGGTAGTATCACTACCATGAAACACTTTAAAACTTCCAACCAAAAAGCCTACATTTTCTAGACTTTGTTGCATATTTGGGAGCCATACATGTGTATTTCCATTGTTTCTTTGTGAATTGCCTATTCAATATCTCTTTCCAATTTTCTGACCTCCTCTGACTGATTCCTATAGTTATCATGCAGTATTTTATATGACCTACTAATTATCCCTTTTAACAGCAGCTTCAGTTCTAGATTCAACTAAAGACTCTATCAGAGCAGGTATCTCACTTAGGATTCTCTATCCCTTTCTCTTTACTTATACTCTGATATCTGTCTATGATAAGGAAGGCGCTTTCAACCTTTCATTCCAAATGTCTTCTTGGCCTCTTCCCATTTTATTACTTTTCCACTAAATAGTTATTTGCTCCTAATACCTTGATTCCTTTGCCAGTTTTCTCTAGTAAATTGCAGACCCTCTTGCTTATTCTCTGTACCCCTAATTGCAGTCATCTTGATCTGCAAAATCTCATTTCTCCATTCTTGTGTTGGCTTAGTTCTTAGAATACTTTGTGCTTTTTTATGAATGTAATATGGTTTCTCCCTTTTTTAATTTCTCCAAACCTGTTGTGCTTCTAATACCATGACAGGAATGGACTCCATTCCTAAGTCAAAGTACGGATAAAGTTCATGAAATTAGCATTGTTTCAATCTTTGATGTCAGCCAGAAGTGCTCTTCACAACACCCGAATATGCCCAGTAATGACTCCTGCAATTCATACGGAGTTACATGTACTGGTAACATATCTAAATACGATTGTAGATTCTTATTTATAAGACCCGTTGTTGCTAATACTATTGGGACTGTCTGGGTATCATTCTTCCACATTGCTCTTGTTTCTGCCTGCAAATCCTGATATTTTATGACATTGTGTCTCTCTGTATGCAAGACACTGTAGTGACTCGGTGTAGCGATTTCAATGATCAATGCTACTTTTGTCTTCTTTTTATGGACCATGATATCTGGTTTTCTCACATCTATCTTTCAAACTGTTGGTGATGATCCTATGTGATGTAAATTTCATCATTTTCTATGATGTTTGTGGCTCATGCTTCCAGTGTTTCTCAGCACTCCAGTACCATAATGTTTGCACAATCTCCAGTGCAACAATCTTGCCACATTATTATGCCTTTCAGTATACATTTCTTCTGCCATTAGTATGTCACAACTAGCAACAAGGTGCGTGACTGTTTGCAATTCTGTTTTACAAAACCTACATTTCTCTATTTCTCCCACATGTTCAATGAACTTTGTAAACCAATATATATACAGCCCACTATCTTAGTCCACCAGTATTAACCTTTCATACCTTGGTTTGAATTAGCTTCTTCTTAACCATTCATTCCTGATCAACATGAGGTTCCTCCCATGTTTTCTATACTCACAACAATATTTATGCATTTTCCACATTTCTTGCCTTCTCATCTGGTCCTTCACCTTATATTTTTTATTTTGTTTTTTTGACACATTCAGTTGCTGCCTGATTTTTATCTACTCCAGGTTTGATTTCCATTCCTGCTTGATGCCAATATGCTTCTGCTAGATTAAGCAGATAAGTTGTCTTAGATTAATTCTCTTCATGTTTCAAAACTTTCACTACATTTGGGTCTTGTGAGGTCAGTAGATATGTGTGGAGTCCCATGATTGCAGATCTATACATGTAATCAATTTCAAGGAGGCCCATCCCTCCTTTGGAATGGAGAATATATAATCGGGTCTATATCACAAGACCAAAGACACATTCTTTTGAATGCATCTTGGTCGAACATAAACGGCTGAAAATGCAAAATATCGAAGTGGCTGTTAAGCAAATTCTTCCCCTGGGAAAGAATTTGCTTGGCCGTTTCAGTACTTTACCATTTTTGGCACTGTAGTGCGGTCTTGGAGTTGGTATTTTTAAGTAAGGGGGGTGTGGGGACGAAGCCCCCCACTTAATGTAATGTTTGAAATTGTTTTTATTTATTTATTTATTTAGTTAGTTTGTTGGAACAGCAATTTTTTTTCCAAGGGAAAAAAAAATCGCTGTTCTGACACTTCGACATTGTAAGCTTTTGCTTACATAGGGTCGATTAATCACTGTTCACTTTTTTAAGCGTTCGGTGATCTAATTTAGACCCTATATAATCTTGGTATTCACTGATTTTTATAAATCATTTGGTGAGCATGAAGCATCCTTCTTGTTTTCCTATCTAATCTATCCAACACATTTTGAGGCCAGTCAATCACTCCAAAACTGTAAATTAGAACAGGAATAGCAAACTGGTTTATAGCTTGGATTTTGTTCCTAGATGTCAACGCTGTTTTCAGGATTAATTTAAGTCTTCTAAAGTATTCCTTACTAAGTTTAATTCACATTTGTTCACGTTTTATTGTTGATCCTTCATCAGTTCCAAAATATTTTTACACTCCCTCTTGCTCAAGTTCATTTATATCACATTCTTGTCCCAAACTGATGTTTTCTGGCAGTTTTCCTGCTTTAAAGTTTGCTTTTGCATATTTATCAAGACCAAATGACATTCTTATATCAACTGAAAAAGTTTGACAATTTGCAGTTGTGCTTTCAGTCTCTTATCTGATAAGCTATACAGTTTTAAATCCTCAACAAAGAGAAGATGACAAGTTTTTACATTTTGTTGTTTTCTAGGAGCCAAATTATAGCCATGGTCTAAGTTGTTAAGTAGACAGATTAATGGGTTAAGGGCAAGGCAGAATAGCAGTGATGACAGAGAGTCACCCTGGAATATCCTCCTTTGAATTTTTAACCCTGGGATAATAATTTGTCCTTTATCGTGGCTTAAATGCAAAGTGGTCTGCCACTGTTTCATGGTCACTGTAATGTAGTTGATCAGTGTAGGGTGTATCTTATTCATTTTTAAGCACTGTTTTATCCATGAATGAGGTATATTCTCAAATGCTTTTTTGTAGTCAATACATGCCATACTTAGATTCCTCATCTTTATACAGTTCTCCGCTATGACTTTATTTAACAACAAATGATCCATTGTTGTATGTGATTTTCTTTTATTGCCCTTTTGTTCTTCTGCCTTAATTGAGTTTAGTTTTAAATGACTATAAACTCTGTCGGCATCAATTCTCATGTATAGTTTATACGTCATCAGAAGCCACGTTATTGGTATATAATTTTTAGGGTAGCTTAAAGCTTCACTCTTAAGTAGGAGCATTGCTTTTCTTGTTGTTAGCCAGGTTGGTGTCTGTTCAGGGTGCACATATAAATAGTTCATACTCATGGCTAAATCTTCATGCAAAGATGTTAATACTTTTAACCAAAAGTTAGGTACTGCATCTGGTCCTGGGGGTTTTCAGTTAGAGGCTTTTCTTAACTTTGTTTCAATATCTCTGGCTGTTACTTCATGCTAATTCATATCCTGCACCTTTAAACTTCTTATTCTTTCTTTTACTTCTTCTGTCCATTTTGCATCTTTCTTATGTTCCACAGGATGATCTTCATAGATACTTCTCCAAAATCTATCTAGTTCTTCTTTTTTTGTCAGTCTTTCAATTCCTTTACCTTGTTTCCCAATTCTCTATAAAATTTGTTTTGGTCATCAATAAACTGCTTATTTTGTACTTTTCCTTTATATTTGTCTGCATAACTTCTAAGTTTTTTTACCTGTGCTGAGATTTTTAGTTTGTTATTTGTGATACTGCATGATAATACTGCACATTGCTTTCATCATATCTATCTTTGTTAGTATTTTTGTTGATCTGTTCCCTCTTCTATATTCTTCTAACAGTGACAATTCTTGTCTTAATTGCTTTATAGTTTTCTGTGTTCAATACTTCCATGATGGTACTCGATTTCACACCTTCCTGCACAGTAATATATCCTGTTTACTTCTGTTATGTTGCATGGATCTCTATGGGCAGTCCTAATTACTGTGTTCATTTGTTTTATCAAACCTCTGACTTTTTGGGTTATATTGACCTTCTGCAGTCTATTTCTTTCATTGATCTTAATATGTCTATCTAAGTCTATTAAATCAAACAGCCCTTCTCCAAGCTCATTTTCTTCTATACACAGGGCACATTTTTTGTTTTCCATTTCCTGCGGGTATTCTATAGCATATTCCTGTGGCACAATCTTTTTAATTACTCCTGTGCTATCCGTTGCTCTATCATATGGGAACTCACTGACCTATAACTCCTCAACATTGATGACATGAGTTTCCACAGTTTCCTGTTCTTTCCCTTGCTGTCTAGCTTCAAGTGAATGTTTATACTGGCTTCCTGTTGAAGGCTCCAAAATATCTTCATATGGCACCTGAACAATTGCTCCCTGTGCCACTATTTTCCCCTTAATTTGGATATCGATTGCTCTATCCTGTTGTGGTGCTTTCTTAATTAGATTTTTTACATTGAATCCTTCTCTTTGCAGGTACTCCATAACCTCATATTCGATTTCTTTAACTTCTCCATTACTAATCTCCTTTTCTTCCTCTTTGTCTTCTTATTTTTTGTACTGTAAAGTTTAACATGTCTGGATTCCTTTGCCTGTATTCCTCTTCAATATCTTTGGTGCTGCTCTTTTTGTATTGGTTAGTTTTGCTTTCTCCTTTGCATAAATATTACACCAAATTAAATCTCTTTTTCGTTCCCATGTCCATATTACTTCTTCAGATGTCTCCTGATCTTCCTGTTTCTCCATATTTTGAGGGCTCATTCCATCATGCTGTGATGTAATCATGTAATCTGTGTTAGATCTTCTACACCAAATCCTTCACTTCGCAGCCACTCCATAACTTCAATTTCTATTTTTTTAACTTCTACTTTACTAATGGTCTTTTCTACAGTCCCTCTTTGTGATATTATTTTTAATATATATAATATCTCACATATGCTGTATTGCTGTTGTTATTCTCCTTAAGAATATGCATCCAACATCCCACTTTTTCCTTATTTCTTGAATGCCCCTCCTGTTTCAACATCATTCTGTTCCACTTTGAGTTATAGCTTTCTGTATATATATATATATATATATATATATATATATATATATATATATGAGCCTTAAGTGTGTATCTCTAAAATATCCCTTGATATCAGGCAATCCTAAGCTACCTTGTTCAGTTGGAACCACTTGACCCTTGATCTCTTCCCATCACAGATAAATTCATTCAACTCTTTATTAATTATTGTAAAACCACAAAAAATGAGAAGGCCAGTAATACAAAATGCAAAACACTTTAATAAAATATTAAACATGCAATTCTCTTAATGCCTCAGCTAAAACATGCCTTTACAGAGTATTATTGTCCACAATTTCTCCTCTGGTTTATAAAAATATAACTGACCTGCATATCAAACTAGTGGGACAAAAAATATTTTCAGTACTTGCATCTTTCTATCCATATCCATAAAATACATCTTCCAGTTTCTCCATTTTTGTATTAACTTTTGTTTAGTCTCTTCTACATATCCTTAGCTGCCATAACATAATTTATTAATCCATACTCCTAAATACTTGATTTTATTATGTCCCTATAAATATGGGTATTGCTGGAACAGTTCATGTGTGGGTATGAGGTTTATAGCTATAGTCTTTGCTTTATCTTCATTAATTTTATAACCTGAAAAGATATTCCACAACAGTGAAATGTATTTTTTTTGTTTTATCACCTACAAAATAACAGTTTATGCAAATAAAGCCAACTTTTCTTGATCACCTTGCCAATTATATCCTTGAATTTTAGAGTCCCTTATTTATTTGCCAGCAGTCTAAATATAATGCATATAACAAAGTGATAAGATATGCTCTGCCTGATTCCTCAATTCAGACACAAATTGTCAGAAAGGAACCTTCCCACTTTAATTTTTTGTCTCCAGTCCCTCATATATCATCCTAATTAACCTTCACATTGAATCAGGGAATACAAATGCTTTCATTGCTCTACCCATAAAATTGCATCTTACTCTGCTGAATGCTTTCTCTTTCCCTCTGCATCTATCCATCCATCCATCCATCCATCCATCCATCCACAACCCCTTTTTGACATGTTTTCCACATGGAGTTGAGGTGTCACTTCAACACTTCAACTAGAGCCAAGGTTTATACCACCAGAGGGCTAGCCCTGCCAGGGTAGGTCTTCCACTCTGCATCCTCAGTCACACCTATAGCCAGTTTAGAGTTTCCAGTCCACTTACTGCATGTCTTTGGAATGTGGGAGGAAACCAGAGCACCCACTGGAAACCCAATTCAGATGACTTCTCCCAAATGTTCTTAAAATCCATACTAGCCATTTTAGGTGGAATACAAATTCATGTCAGCATAATCAAACTCCCTTGCCAGTAGCCCATTGCTATCACATGTCTACCATTATTATTTTTTAACTCTTTTGTCACTGTTAAACATCCTTCAGCAATTAGTATAGTATAAGTGCTACCTTTTCTTTTGTGGTTGGGAGGGTGGCCTAATGGTTAAGGTGTTTGCCTTACAAACACAAGGTGCAGGGTTTGAGTCTCACAAGGGATAATTGGCTAGGCTTGCAAGGGCAGTTAGCCTAGTACTAACCTATGAACCATCCTGAAATACTTTATCAAATGTATATGCACACTTCTTTTCAAATATGTCTGTTATAACACTGCTATTTGCACTCTGAGTTTTCTTAATATAATTCAATACTCAAATAACTTTTTGTCTGTTTCTTTGAGGCCATTCATGTTCTAAAATTATGTGGCTAGAATAGCCATTAGGATAAGTCTTTATTATTCCCTCCTATTATATACATCAACTTTTTTAATGTCTGTTTCATGATTTTGTGTTAAATGTACCCACTAATGTTTGGCAAGTTGATATTTTACATTTGTTTCTTGTCATCTTCATTTGAACCTATGTCACTTTTTATTTTAATGAAAACAGTAAAAATACCCCAGAACACCTCCATAATATATTAAGTTAAAACAAACACAAAAATATTTACATCTTCAGATAATGATGTTTAACCCTACTGATAGGAACACATGTCTCAAATTGACAGCTACACCCACAGAAATTACTTAATCTAAAATTAAAGTTATTTTTGCTAAGGTATGTGCTACAGCAGTTGCTCCTACATACACTAATTGATTGTTGTACTTGTTTTAACTTTATTCCCATGCCAGATGTGAAAAACAACTTGTATGCTTTCAGAAAATATTAACCATTAGCCATAAAAGTACTCTTTCTTTACCTGCCCTGTAGTCAGCTTGTCTCCATAGAAACATAAGAACAAAATGTATAACTACCCTTGGCTGCAGACTTATCAACTCACAATGAACATTTGTTTACTAAAAAAAAAAAACTTTTCATTACAGTCAATGTTCTGTTTTTACTTGCTTACACAAAAGACTTGTTAATAGATTAAGCCAAGGTCTTTAATCTTTTGTGCAAAATAATCTTTTGCACAAAAGAAAGAAAAAACATAGCAACTCTACATATATATTATCATCAGTGCAATTTTACACCCAATGTCACACATCATCAACCCACGATTACAGCATATTAACTTAAACATGTTTTTGTCCATCCTTTGTTCTTTTTTACAGTGTTGTGTTTTCATTTCTTAAAACAAAAAAAAATGAAGGAATAAAGGCATGTGTTTAGTTTAGTGTCTGTATCACATACAACAACTGAAAATGATTTACTATATAACATGCAATTTAGATCATGAAATGTTTCATACAAATACTGTTAAAAAATTGCTTTATTTACAGTTACTTTTTTCTTTCCCTTTAGTGTACTTCCAAGAATTAATGGCATGAGGTGGGGCATTTACTTTTCATTCCACTACAAATTTAACAAATTCAACAAAAGTCCAGTCTTTCCACTTTTTCTTGTAAAGCATATTTCACAAATATGATTGATGCTTTATAATATCACTCTTATTCACTAATGTTAGTGTTGCTGGTTTATCTCCCAATCCCAGACTCAATTTCAAGTCCAAGGTACTCCCAATTATTTTAATCAGCTCCTGTGCTTTGTGTCGGTCTTTCAAGTTTCCTTTGGAACACTGGGAAAAGTTTTCACTGTCAAAGTCTCTCTATGAGCTTTAATATAACAAAATTGAGAAGAAGAGTCCCCTTCTTTTTGCTAGCTAACTTTTTATTGGACAAACATTTGTATTTCCCCCGTTTCTGCATCAAAACATGACTTTGATCCTCCAAGAAAAAAAATCTGAAGACAGCATGATACAGTAGCTTGAATCTCACACCTACCTCTTCACATTCCCTGATTGTTGAGATCAATGTGTTTCACATCTGCCTGGTGAACAGTGAATAATCATTTTTTTTTTCACAAACTCTCTACTGTCTCCAAGTTTTAGTGCGTTGCCCTTCTGCCACAGTTTTTTTTTCAGGATCATCTCTTTCTACTGGTATGATTGCATCTTTCCTAAACAGGTCTTGGCTGCTTTTTCATGGTCAGGTTTGGAGCATACAATTGATGTGACTTTTCAATTAACAAATCCTGCTGTAAAATATCAGTCTAGTTGATTATTTGTGCTTTTATAAAATAAATACAGTCTGCTCTGTCCAGTTTCTTTGAAACAACTGACAATCCTAGGTTTTCCCTGTGTTCTCTGTCCTTTCATGCTACAATCTCCTGAAACAGCTCTTCTTGAGCAGTCTCATACTCAGCAGACCTGTTCTTCCTTTGGACCACTGATTTTTGCAGTTTTATCAGTTCATCTAAATAGCTGCTTAAAGCTTCTTCCATTTTCTAGCCTTTAGTTATTTAAGTTGATGAATTCCTTCAATATTTTGTTTATTTTAATCAGCTCTGAGCAGATTTGATTTATTTATTTTTTTTCATCTAGAGCAAATGCTTTTTGATAGAACTCTTCAAAGTCAGTGTTTTCTCTTCATCTTTTCTGGTTGATTTTCTTTCATAATCTCTAAGTTTCTTCTTTGCTGGCATCCAGGCAGTGTGCTGACTAGCCAGTAACTGAGTTTATTCCTGCCAGTTTCTTTTTTCACACTGAAAGAGATGAAATTAAGCTGTTGAGCAGTATGCAGCTATCTTGCAAGGTCCCAAAATCACATCAATATTGAGAGTTAAGACCTCAAGCCTAGAAGTGTATTTTTATTTGAGTGGCAATAGTCTTTTCTAAGATGTTATAAAGTTGCAAAAGAAGTAAAATAGAGCTGCAAGATTCATGTTGATCATTGTCACCTTTTCTTTGGTAATGGTAAACTGTCTTCCAAAGTTCTGTGTTGCCAAGGAAAGAAAAACAAATATCTCTAAGGAACTTTTGATTAAATCCAATTATTCCTGGTCATCCAAGTGTAGGTACATCTTTCTAGCACTTATTTAAATCTGATAATTGCACATACTATAAGTTGAATTCATCTGAAATGCTAAACTAATCAATTGTTCCATAACTTAATTGAGGATGTCATTTATTGATTGTTTATGAAAATCATAACATAATTATAAAGTGAATCCCTTTGAAAAGCCAAACAATGATCTGTTGTAGAATTTGATAGAAGAAGAGGTTTGTATGAAAATGTTCAACATTGCTAAAAAAGCAATCTTCAAAGATTTCACCTTTTTTGTGAAGGAGACTAAGTGATCCTTTGTCCATTCATAATTATTTATATATCGCACTGTGGCTGGGACCACCAGAAAGAGAAATTATTTCTTAGTAGAATGGTCTGAAGAAACCCAGTAAATTGCGTGAATTTGTGAATCAATCTGCACCATATTTTCTGATTGCTCTCTGTGAGAAGTGACATCACCAAAAGCACGTTCATTGATAGTGGAGATTTCCCATTTTTCAGTACTGTGTGATATTAGAATAGATATATTTATGTTGAAGAAGTTTAAGATTTTGGTAAGGTACTGTGTCAGTTTGGGGTTATGAGCAGGGGCAGGGCTAGGGTTAGTACATGTGAATAAGGTAAGACAAGAGTTGTGTGATAAACCTAACCATACTTCTGTCTCTGCTTTCTGCCTGACATATTACATTACTGATAAAAACCCATTTCCCCAACAGTATCAATATAAAGACAAAAGAAGCCTTTCTGTGATAATAGAGATAAAGTTTGTTGTGTAATAGTGTTTATCCAGAAAAGGAAAGAAGTTTCTTTCCTTTATTGATCCGATTGTTTTTTTCCTTCAGTGTTACTTTCAGTGTTGTAAAATTGATGTTTTGAACATTGATTTTCTGCACATTACATATATGCATATATATGGATCTACTTTTGAAGCTTGAACTTTCAAAACTTCGAACTTCATATGGTTGAGACCATGACATCAAAGTTTTGAAAGTTAGAAACTTCAATAAAAAAAATCATGTTTATGAAGGGGGGGCAAGCCCTTTGAATCCCCTACACCCCCTGGTAATTAAATATACCAGATCTGGTATCACACAAAAGTGAACAGAATGGTAAATTTCCCTCCCGCTCTGTACAATGATCTCCATTTAAACTGTTTGAAGTTTCAAAACTTCAGTCTTATGGTCTCAACCATATGAAGTTCAAAGTTTTGAAACTTCCAAAGTACACCTATATATAGAAGCAGCCATGGTTTGGAATGGAATAACTTAAACAGTGAAACACCAGAAATCCAGTCTTACAAAAGTCAAGCCAAAGCATTTATAAGATCTGTTTTAGCTCTTTCTTTCTTTATTTGTTTACATCAGAACTTCTTCAGAAGGTATTTTGTTCTCGGTTGTGCTTCCTCTCACTTACTTCTAGACAGATATTTCTTCCTTCTGTTGTATAGTATAGTATATTTATGCGAGTGGTCCAACAGGGTGGCTTGTTTTTATGGCTATTCCTTGGTTTTATTTGGTCAGGTACTGCTGTTTCTATGTAGTTGTTTAAGTAGCTGTACAAGGCATTCATGTATACTTCTGCATAGCACTTCATTGTTTTCAGGCTTAGGGGGAGCTTTAAAATTACCCATGCTATCACTTAATAGGAAGCAATTTGCCTTGGAAAAAATTCTTTAGGCTTTTAGGGTTTGATGGGAGTACTGCCATTACATTTATTTCAAAGGCGACCCCGATCTTACTGATGAGGACATTATGTTGAGGAGTGTGCAACTCTCTCCCATGTTTATGAGTACTATGTCAAGGATATTATAGCCCCTAGTGAGAGTGAAAAACAGCTGTTCCAGAGCATTTGCATTGACAAAGTCCATGAATCTATGAGACTGTATGTTAGTGGTTGTATATCTTTCTCAGTATATGGAAGGGTAGTTAAAATTGCCCATGACAATTCTATTGTGCTGAATGGCAAGTTATTCTTGCAACTTCAGGTATGCAGAGTGGTTTTCATTATTCATGGTTGGGGACCTGTTAGCTAGCAATGATATGGTAGGGGATTTTGCCCTTGTTTAGCTGGACATGGACTACCTCAAGCGAGTCATCCTGCTTGAAAAATCTAGAGGTATGATTGCTTTTTATGTAAATGGAAACTCCTTCTCCTTTCATTTTTTTCCTTTTCAGAGGGCGGTTTGTATGTATGATAGGCATTATATCTCTGCACTGCTGGGGTACTTTTTGCAGCCTTAAACCACATCTCTGTAACTGCACAGATGTCATCATTCTCCAGGGCAAGGAGAGCCTACAGGGAGTATATTTTCTTGTTAAGACTCCTTACATTGAACAATTGTACCTTCAGTTTGGCATTAAAAGAATTTTTAACATTAGTATGTCTGTTTGTTTGTCACTGCCTAAAAAAGGCGCTATGGGAGTGGCCAATGCTTTGGCCAGTATTCAAAACCCTAGCTGCAACAAGTGCAGACCATCTCTAGCAAAGCAGTGTGGGCTGTCAATCATGTGGTCCCAGACTGAAAAATAGCAGATTCCCTTGGAAGGGCACCAGCAATTATTCAATCATTTTTTTGTTTGTAATGTAGTATCATTCTTGTTGAGGGTAGAATACTGTTCATTGTGAGGCTCGTACCTGCCTACAAAACATATTCAGAGAGGTCCATTGAGTCTCTCTTCATATAGACCAGGGAGGCACATCTCAAGCTATTCACACCCACATGAGCTATGACTGAGTCATACAGAAACTTGTGGGTGAGTGGCCTGAGAGCCTGCATGGTCTGGTGAATCCTGGCCCCTGACAGGTAACTGAATGTAACCCTCTCTTCATCCAGTCTGGTGAGGGGAGCATACCTGTCTGTCTCACAATGGTATCCCCTATAACCAAGATGTTTGAATGTGTGGTACTTCACCTTAGGGCTTGCTTGTGGAGACACTGTGATGTGTATTTTTATGTGCAGTAGTTGATGTTGATTTGGTTTTGTTTGCATGTGGTTTCTGAGGGCAGCATATGGGATGGTTCTGAGGTTTTAGTAAGTTACTTGCAAGTGCCTCTGCATATGAGGGCTTATGTGTCAAGAATGTATTTAGTGAGGGAAGTGAAGAGCACATGCCGACAACCTGTTTGCCATTTGATTTGTCAGTATGTGAGAGTTGTGTCTTAGCTTGCATGATGTAACTACATCTCCTAAATACTGTATTTGTTTGTTTGTTTCAAGATTAAGTGGTTATCAGTATACATAAGACAAATGCTACATTGCCTCAGGATGCCCAAGTCCACCAGGCTGGCCACAGAGATAGCAGGGAAGTGCCTATCCATAGGTTTATAGGTTCATAGGTGTTTGCCAAGATAACAACCATAGGGGCCTTTTTAAGCCTAACAGTGCATTCCAAATCTCTGACAAGTTCTGGTACCCTTGATAAGTGTAAGCAGGAGCCTGAGATATGAATCATTTGCTGGTTGCCTGTGTTCATTACAGACATTGGTGCCAAACCAGGGATGACTTTCCTGTTCCCCAGCCAATTGTCCAAGTTACAATAGAATTGGATTAGGGAGGAAATCTGTTTCGCATGGATGGGGAGCCTGTTTCGAGATGTCGCAATGTCTGGGATACATACATGTTTCTCCAGCAAGTCCTATTTATATCGCAGGCAAGGTTTAAGGCCTTAGCATTGGTAATTCTGGTGCCATTTGTTTTGTGGATATGCAGGAGGTCCATCAGAGTGAGGTTCAACAATGCCAAGTTTTTGCTATAGATTTAACCAGGAAGAAGAAGGGGAGATTTAACTGGACTGAGATGATAGCACACAGATGAAGAATGAGTGCTATACTCAGTTTGAACATCACCTATCCAAAAGGCGATGCTGCTCTGGCCACAACTCAGATGCTCCTAAAATAGCAGGGAACTGTTTAAGGTTACAGAGATAGTTATTCTAAGATAAATTTTTAACTTGATAGCATTTGTGTCTATACAGGGCACTGCTAACCACCACTGCGGAGAGAGCAGCCTACCTCAAACAATGTTTTACAACAACACAATAGCACTCAAGGCTCTCCTCAGTATGGAGAAAATCGATGTCTGTGCAGTAACAGAAACCTGGTTCAAGGCTACTGAGAGCACCCCAGCACTACCAGGTTATAACTCATACCATGCCTTTCAGCCCCAAAACTCGGACCGAAGCACAAAAGGAGGGGGAGCATCTATATTCATCAAAGATACCTACACCTCCGGGTTAGTGGCACTGCACGAAGCATCGGAAACCATCCATGTGCAACTAACAGTGGGCAAAACTGCCTTTCAGTTTGTAGCCTGCTACAGAACACCCTCCCTATTACAGGAACCCCACTTGGCATTCCTGAGAACACTGGAGAATATGAAGGTCTCTCCAAACACTGTTATTGGGTGACTTCAACTACCCAAACATTGACTGGGAAAACTACTCAAGCCCTCGCCCAATGGTTCCTTGAATTTATAAACTCTAATGCAATGGAACAACTGGTCACCACTCCCACAAGAAGGAACAACATATTGGACCCGGTCATCACCAGCATGGGGACTCTATGTTCCACACCAGAGGTAAACCCCTCATTGGTAAGATCAGACCATAAACAAATTTCCCTGGACATCCATATGCTGTCCCCAGCCCCAGCCAAGGAAATCACTGTAAAGAATTTCTCAAAAGCCAACTTTGCACTTCTCAAAACTGAGGTGGAATCCTTCAAAGCTCCTGGGCCAGAGGATAATACAGCCCAATCTGCAGAATCCTTTACAAATGCATTCTATGAGCACCTGCAGGAATGCATGGATCGTGCTATCCCAAATAAAACCAAGACTCACTCCTCCAAAAACAGGAGACCGGTCTGGTGGACCCCGGCCATAAATAAGCTATACAACAGAAGGAGGAAGCTACTACATGACAGAGCAAAATCCCAGAAAGGGAAGGCATCTCTGATCAGTATTAGCAAGAAACTTCGATCCCTCATAAAATCATCAAAGGCCAGTTTCGAAAGAAAAATTGCCCTAGACACTAAAGATAATCACAAGGCCTTCTTTAGTTATGTCAGGAACATGGGTGGAAACTCCCAGATATGCTCTGAATTGTTGCATAATGGTACAAAATATACCAAACCTACAGACATAGCCAACATCCTGGCAGACAGATTCAGCACAAACTTCTGCCCCCTTCCCCCCAAAGGAGCAAGTGCCTATCCCAACTGAATGTAACCTCCCTGACATCACAGATGCACAGGTGAAAGCTGTCCTCTCCAAAGCAAAAAACACAGCATCTATGGGACTGGACGGCATCCCAGGCTGTGTCTTACATGAGCTCCAAGAAGAACTGAACCCTCACATTAAGTCACTGTTCAAACTTAGCCTTACTACAGGATATTTACCCAAAGAATGGCGTACTTCTACAGTGGTCCCACTCCACAAAGGTGGTGCCACAACGGATCCCGGAAACTATCACCCCATAAGTCTGACTAGTCTGGTCTGTAAAGCGTATTATCATGGAACTCATAAACAAAGACATTGGGAGCCTCCGGACACTGGACCCTACCCAATTCGGCTATGTTAAGGGCAGATCTTGCCTCTTAAACCTAGTTGATTTCTTTGAAACAGTTACCAAAGCCATAGATGAGGGCAAGGTAGTCCACACAGCTTACCTGGACCTCGCAAAAGCCTTCGACACAATACCCCACTCGGGCATCATAAATAAGCTTACCAGCTTAAATATCAACCCTTATATCACAAGATGGGTTGCAAACTGGCTCAGAGATAGAACCCACATGGTCAGAATTGCAGGTGCCATGTCCAAATCCAAACTAGTTACATGTGGCGTCCCACAGGGCTCAGTTCTGGGACCTCTCTTGTTCAGTATATACGTCTCTGAGGTTCAGGCTAACACGGGGGGATTATGGCTGACAAAGTTCGCAGATGACTGCAAACTGGGGGCCATAGTCGAATCTCCAGCTGACACAAGCATCCTCCAAAAGGGTCTCACAGAGACGGATGCTTGATGCCAGAGCCACGGCCTTCAAGCTAAATGCTAAAAAGTGCATAATCATCCCCTTTGGGAAAAACAAGGTGCCCACAAATTACCACATAGGTGGTAATCCATTAAGTACGGAAGAAGTAATTAGAGATTTGGGGACCAATGTAGATAGTAATCTCTCCTTTGATAATCACGTTGCCAAAGTGGTTAGAAAGACCTTCTATATAGCCCACCTTACCATGAAAGGGTTCGCATCTAGATCAAGAGAGGTCATTGTGCCCCTCTACTCGTCACTCATTAGGCCCATAATTGAATACAATGCCCCTTTTGGGATGTACCTTACCTGACACCTGCAGCAACTGGAGAGACCCCAAAAGTACCTCACCAAGAGGATCATGGGCTACAAACAGATGTCCTATGCAGCTCGACTAAAGAAACTCTAGCTCTACTCAGTTGCTTACCACCTACTCAGAGGCTATCTATGCCTGATGCATAAAGCCATGTCAAACCCAGAATTAATGGACATGCAACACCTCAAAAAATCCAAGTCCCTTAGAGCTACACGCTCCAGGGACCTAAACCTCAGAATAAAAATAAATAGGACATGCTGGAGGGACAGATTCATTTCCCAGAGGCTCCCCTCACTCTGGAATAGAATCCCAATTCATGTTAGACATAGCCCCTCGCTGACACTCTTCAAGCAAAATCTGGACGCGTGGATGGGAAATCGCAAATTCACCCCTGGGATCTCTTCTGTGTCCCTGCTAGACAGAGGCACAGTAAACTAATCTTAAAAGGGTACCTTCTTTGACCTACTTTACAGAGGCACAGTAGGCTAATCTAATAGGGAGGCGGAAGCCAAATACACTCTGGCTAGGCTTATAAATGCCCTAGGGCAGAAAGCCTAGTAAATACCTATGAACCTATAAACCTATAAGGCCTACAGACCAATTGGAAAAACCCACAATAAGCTTTCAGACAGCGGACCCCAACTCAGATAGGTTTGCCACAGCACACTTCTGCATCAAGAGTGCAGCCAGAAAACCCTCAAGATAAAAATGCTGATTTTAGAGCACAAGTGTGGGGCAACCTACTGTGTGCACTTATTAAACCTGATTTTTGGATTTTATCTACTGTGTTCTACTTGTGCTGAGCTGTGTTTTGGAAAGAACCATATGGTTGTTGCTGCTGATACCATTTGGATTTTATTTACTGTGTTCTACTTGTGCTGAGCTATCCTTTGGAAAGAACCGCATGGTTGTTGCTGCTGCTACCATTTTGATTGCTGATATATATATATATATATATATATATATATATATATATATATATATATATATATATATATACCTTCAGTTGCTCTCTCACTTCATCTAAACATAAATGATCTAAAAAAGTGGTCTAATTAATATTTCATCTAATGCTAGCCTGTGCTACATATTACCGCTCACAACTCTCAGAACAAGGAGATCTTATCATTTTGAGTTGATTAGTGTTAGTTGTCTTACAGATTTGTAAGAAAATTGCAAGTTGCTTTACCATAGCCTGTTGAACTGTGTGATCTATTGGTACATGTTCAGTGTTTTTCCTTTTATTTTGCTGCTGTGTTTCTGAGGAGTTAGTATATATATATATATATATATATATATATATATATATATATATATATATATATATATATAAAAGGAGTGCAGAAAGGCTTGCACATCTTCGAAAATTATATTTTTTTCTATGTTTTAAGTTATGCTAGGTTTAGACAAAGTGCATGGTAGGACACTTGTGTCTATATATTGCATATTAAGATCTAATTACTTTGCCTAGAATCCAATACAAAGTTGCACTTAGCACAATACACCAAAGGATGAGTTCAGTAAACTGAGGGATGACATGATTCCAAATACAACTGAAAGTCGTGGGCATATCCTAATGGAAATGGTGTATGTTAATTACAGATTCTCTGCACTTGTGACTGATTCTAAAACACTTGTGCACCCAGTGCCAATAAAATGTGACAAACTAGTATTCCAATTCTTTATGGCAAGAATTTGGCAAAGGCCAAATTTGGTTGAGCATATATTTAAAATTTACTTGTGATGTTGCAAACGTTTGTTTCAAATTTTGCATAAATAGGTGAAATAATTACTTATGCTGACAATCCACTACTACAGGCTGGAGTTGTACAGGGTAGTTAAGAGGACACTTCGCAAATGTGTCCTTATATTTGCAGCCAGGCAGCATGACAGGGAGCCAGATTGCAGTTAAATCAGCTCTCTAATGAAGATATAACATACAGATTAGAGTATTAGTAGTATATTTCACACAATCTATGGAGATAGCCCAGTCCCAGTAGAAACAAAGATGTGTATGACCTGGGTATACTGTCCTCTAGAATATTTCAATGGCATATGGCTGATGCTGTAGGGTTGATCCAGACAGCTGCTAGATGCATACTAAGACAGTTACCTGTAGTCACATGCAACAAAGCAAATGAGTTCATCTACTTTCCAGCAACACCAAAGAAGTATCAGTCTGCTACACAACAATTTCATTCCATCACCCATGTCCTTGCATGTTCTTGGTGCAATTGGATTTACCCATGTACCAGTCAAAACCCATTCTGGGATGATGCAGAATAGCATTTTAACAGAAAGGGGTGGCAGTCACTCAGTTGTTAGGTAGAGTGTACAGCTGAAGGCATCATTAATAACCTGATGGAAACACACCCTGTTAGTATGCACGATGCAGCTATGATTTTTTAAAATTAATTAATTATTTTTTTCATTTTGTTTACGGGGTAGTGCACTGATCACAAAAGACAAATTGAAGGTATAGCCCAAGTGAAGAAATTCACAATAAAATAAAATAGAACAAATTCACAAAAAAAAAATGAGTAACCACAGAAGGTAGAGAATTCCATTGACCATAGAAACTATGTAACTTGCTTTGGTAACTAAAAGTATGGTGACAATTAATAAACATAATAATTCTGCAGGTATTTCCCTAAACTCCAGCTGTAAAACTAAAGCATGGAATTCTGCCCCATTTACCATCAGACAAATAGAGATCCCAGAAACCTTCAAGAGATAACTAAGGTAATCTGCCATGCATACCTTTTCATGTACTGCCTTTGGCTAGCCTATTCTCTTTTCAGCCATCTTCCTACTTTATATAAAATCCAGTTTCTCTCTGAAGAACTGTAGACTTCTTTTTGACTATTTCTTACCTTTTCTCACCCATGTAGCACTTACTTTCTTCCTTATACACTGCATATATCAGCAGTCTATTTTTTTCCTATATTTTGTCTGCTTCCTATCTACTTTGTCAACCTTTCTCTCTAAACATCATTGCATTTTTACCTATTGCCTCTTGTCATTTCTCCCATATACAACAACATTTTACATCACTGTGCACTGACATCTCACTTATTGTTTGCTTGCTACAGCCTCTCACTCTCCACCACCACTAAACTTAGGGTGCCTCTCTATTCTTCTACACTTTTCTTCATCCTCTTATTTAACGTTAGTGTTCCTGTTTTCCCATTATTTTTAATCATATCCACCAATTATTATATGCCTAATAAACAATGGTATGTTAAACTAAGGGCTCGGTTCATGAATTTACCCAATGTGCAGCTATCATTGTGTTGCTTCCACAATAACATGCAATGTCATATTTATTAAATGGCTCTACATTTAGTATCCAGCCTCAAAACATAGGCAAATGTCAGAATATGCTTATGAAAGTAAAAGTACATTTTTAGTTTAACATTTGTTTGCCTTGAAAGTCCGACTAGGAACACAGCCTATTTTCGGCAGAGAACTGGGGAGAAATACTCTAGATGCATGTCTTTGAAATGGTGGAGGAAACTGGAGCACCTGGAGGAAACTCAAACAAATGCAGGGAAGACATGCAGACTCCTCCACACAGAGGACACTCCAGCCGAGAATCGAACCAGAAAACCTCTTGCTGTGAGGCGACAATGCGACCACTGCACAACTGTGCTGTCCATGCTAATTTAACATTAATGCTAATTAACTTTTCTAACATGATGGAGCTATTGGTGAAGCTATAAAGCAATTGTGCTCCCTTAGAGTGCAGCCATTTGCCCTGAAATCCAAAACTATTTGGATTATAGCCACAATTACACTTAGAAAAAAATGTTAGGGATTGCTGCTGCTATCATTAACCTTTACGTAGAACAGACTTTCATTTAAGTTGTTGCTGCTGCTGCTAGACTTTGGCAAACAAGAAGAAGGGTGTTTAGACCCCATTTGACTTACTATAGACTGCATGACACAGAAATTGTAGATTGATACTGGGTGGAAAGAATACAATAGAAAAAAGTATGCAACATCTGTCTCCCTCACCTGAGGCCCCAAGGAAATCAAAGAGAACCCATCTCAGTGGAAACAAAAGTGTGTGTAGCTTTACATATACTAGCTACAGGTACTTTTCACAAACCCACAGAGGATGTGATAAACCAAAATGCTGCCAGCCTAGCTAGCTGGAATTTTGTAAAGAATTATATTTACTTGAAAATATTAATATGATTTATATAAAAATGTGACATTGCCAGCCCAGCTATCTGGAATCTTGTAAATAATCATATGTCATTTGTGAATATTAATATGATCCATAGGCTTGTCTTGCAAATGTAAGACAACTATATATGTTACGTGTATATTAAACTACTAGTGCAGAAGTATGCGTTGAACTGTATGTTATGTACTGAACTTCAAGAATGCAACCACAGTGTCCCCTGCTGGAAAAGAGCAGAAATGTGTATAAACGATATACCTGTGTAGATGTGTGGTACAAGATGGAACATACAGAGTTAACTTACAAAACTTCAAGAAAATAAGTGGAAATTGTTTTACAATTCTGTAATCTCTGTTTCAGCTCAGAGCAGATACAATATCTATAACTGGAGGTTTTCCTATTGACTTGAAACAGAAATAATTACTAGGTTTCAAATGTAAAAGCGTGTAACTGTTTTACGACTTCCAGTTCTAAGCAAACTTCTGAGAGCAACGATGCAAAAGAACACAACTCACTGCTGAAGACGCTCTCACCAAATGCAGGATAAAAGTGAATGAAAAAAGATGAGAGCAGTCAACACGAATAATGTCACCAATGCAGATAAAATCCAAAGTAACCCACGTTGAAGTCCAAAACCAGTCAAGGTGAAAGTATAAAAAATCATTTATTTCAACAGAAATGAGCTTTCATAGTCAAACTATGCTTCATCAGATACATTAACTCAATGCAATTCACCAAATATATATACCCCCAGCATTTTGGCGGGCTCATTAATTATCACACTATATCACTTAAGTAAATTAATCACCATAGAGATGGGATCAAAGAAATAAAACACATTATATTTCACTTACAATTCACCTAGTGTCATAAATCACCAAGCACATCATGCCAACAAAAACCAACAATGTTTACGAGCTCCAATAACGCTCAGAACTTAATAGCGTCATTCAGGCAAATAGATATCTACTGGAGTTGCTATAAAAAATATACATATTTGTTCTTACAAATATTATCGCTCGCCCCTTGATGCCATACCAATAACATCGGAACATTACTTACAAATACATTCCGTCGCTGATCAACTTGTACATAAAGCTTGAATAAAACATCCATGATAAATATATGCCATGGTCGCAAACAACTTATAAAAAGAGAACTTAATCCACAGTTAGCTTTAAAATTACGTACATATCCAGACATCAACAACGAGACATTCGCTGTATAGTCAACCCCTCCTTCTGTACGCAAATGATGTCACATGTATTCAGAACACCAATGGAGTACCTCAGGAAGTTAGTTGGTAGTCTCCTTGGTCCTAGTGCCAACATTTTAATGCATATAATAAATGTTAAATAGCGGCACTTCAGTCAGATCAATTCCAGCCAAAAGAAAGAAAACAAATACTTACTCACATGGAACATGACCATCAATAACACTCAGATACTAATATTAGTTCTAAATGCATTGGTTATAGAAAAGTGGCTATTGTACTTACAAGTTAATGTCTCATAAATACTATATATGCATACTGGGTATATATCGTGTTTCTGGTACATAACATAAACTAACCAATAAAAGAAATCTCATGTTAAAGTATGTTCAGATAAAGTTTAAAACATAGCTATGAATCAGTGTATCAACTTCTGAGAGGTATGTACCTCTGACAGAGAGGTGCTAAATTCAAGGAGTGATATCATCCCAGCTAACCCAGCAGTAATGTGCATTACTAATTTAAGAACTATCTCAGAGAGTGAGTTTGTGCACTTTGTATTTTGTCTTTGGACCTGAAAACATCCATTCAGCACCTCTCATCTGCATTTGCCTTGCTCTGTAAGTAAGACTTAGGTACAGTATTTATTTTAGAGATAGATAGGAATATTGTAATATTAGTTTAGGTGTTTTCTGTATTTATTTGAGACTGTCCTGCAATGTTGTTTTAAAATATTTCCTGTGATTCTGAACTCCATAGTCACTGTGTTGCGTTATTGAGTATTGTCTTGTCCTTTTATTATTTATTATGAAATATATTAAGCCCTTTTAATTGTGGCTGGTTTGTTTAGAGCTATTTAAACTTTTAGCGTACTGGTAAGTGTATTTGGTGACACTGTATAGGCCATTCCATTAGCCTTGAAAGTCTTGGTCACACATCATTTGGATTATAGTAACGTTACAAAGTAGGATTGGTCACCCTTTGGTAAGGGCCTTAAAGTAGCTGATAAGGGGTTCTGGTGGCAGTGCTAAGTACCTTATGGTCTGGGCAGAAGGGTCATAGCTAGTAACTTGTGTCAGCCTCTCCAGGTGTGCGTTTGTGTATAAATCAAATTTCAAAGTATGTTTGTGTGTGTGTGTGTGTGTGTGTGTGTGTGTGTGTGTGTGTGTGTGTGTGTGTGTGTGTGTGTGTGTGTGTGTGTGTGTGTGTGTGTGTGTGTGTGTCAGCTACTTGGGCAGGGACACGAAACACTGGTTGGACAGAGAGAGTGCTGGGATGAGTTGACATGGAACCCTGGCTAAGGACTCAACTCTATAGCTGTGCCAGTGGGGCGTCTTATTGGGGATCAGGAGAGAGAGGGAGAAACCAGCCCCAGAGTGACTGTGATCTCTGTGTGCTCTTAAGGGAAATTGTAATTTACTGTGTGTGTACTTGTCATCCTTCCAATGTGGACGTCCCTCACTGGTGATAGTGATGAGGTTTGAGGCTCCTTGATTACTGGGCTAGTGCAGGGGGCATCACAGAGGATATATTAGGGGTGTCAGCAGCCTCTTCTTCCAGAATATTACACTAGGTTCGTAATGCAATGCTAGTACAAGCAAGGGATCATATCTGTTACTAATGCACCCCAGAGGACAGACAGAGAACCATGCAGGAATTTTATGCAATAGCAAACCTTCCTGATGTTTTTAAGCCATAGATTTCACACACAGAAATAAAAGCCCCTGCACTGAACAGAGAAGGTGGTACATTAGCAAGAAAAGGTACCACTATATAAACTGGCGGATTGTCTGTATGGTATGGAATCATCTGCAATGTCTGTGCAGATAACCTAGGCAGTTCTCATGATTCACACATATGGCTTATCTGTGGGCTGTACACAAGGTTTGCTAGGGATGAACTTCCACAAGGGCATTTAGTGGGGGATGTAGGTTATGCACTGGAATCTTGGTTCATGACACTCATGAGAAATGTACTGACCAGGCTTGCAACAATTTCCATGGTCAAACTGGGAATATCACAGAGTGCATATTTGGCTTGCTCAAATCAAGGTTTCAGTGCCTAGACTCATCTGGAGGTGCACTGCAGCATGGCCCATTAACCTCTGCAGAATACCCAGTGTCTGTTCCATGTTGCAGAATATTATTCTCAGGAAACCTCTTTATCAAGGGCAACTAAGGGCAGGACCACCGTTCTCACGATGATAAGCAGTGCCAGCAGCTCCAGCAGATACAGATGAGGAGTCTGAGAAATAAACACTAGCCACAGATGGTGTTGGCAGATAAAGGCTTGCACTATGTACCATGGCTCTGGTTAAGAGGCAAAGGACAGCACACACACTGACCACCTAAGAGAAAAACTAAGAGTCTAAGCACATTTCAAATATTAAAACTAATACCTGCAAAACTACACAACATTTACTTTACCATGTAATGGCTGTGTTCTGTAAGCCTCAGACAGAGGGAACTACTAAGGACTCATCTAGTAGCTGCAGTATTAACATGGTAAGTCTGGAACCTGCATATAAAAAAAATAGACTTTATAACTGATTATTGTCATATGCAAATTCTCATATGTCTGAAATGTGGAACATATTCCAGATGCACAGTAGTGTCAGCAATAGCTAATGACCGATGTTTACATTACATAGCTATGAATTCTTTCCAGTACTGTGCCTCAAGCATTTCAGTTGACCACTGTATATTAACCAGTGAGCAGGTGAATGGTAGCATAATTTTCACAAGTATGCCAATAAGAAATACTTAAATATCTACTTTGACTGCATTACTAACAATATTAACAAAAATACAGTGAGGGGCAACAATTACATAGGCAATTATTCATGACTGACTATGAATGATGATTAAAAATTTATTCTGCAATGCATTTACATTAAAAGAAGCTTCTGTGTAAGCAAGCATTAGCTATCTACTCTGTGCATCAGACATATATGTGACCTAAAGTTACAAAGAAATGTGCAAAGGGCAGGGCACAGTCATAATGACTTGCACTGGAGCAGAAGGGCAAGCCTGACACCAAAGAACTGAGTGTGCACATGTAAAACAAAATTTTATTTCTTAAGTATCCACTTTGCAGGACTAATAGCAAGATATGTATAGCAGTGTGTAGTACTGCTTAGATTAGTAGAGAGAGAGAGAGAGAGAGAGAGAGAGAGAGAGAGAGAGAGAGAGAGGTGTGTGTGTGTGTGTGTGTGTGTGTGTGTGTGTGTGTGTGTGTGTGTGTGTGTGTGTGTGTGTGTGTGTGTGTGTGTGTGTGTCTATGTGACATGGTATAGGTAAGTATTTGATGAATTGGTGTGTTACTGTATGAGGTATTATGGGCAAGTATTTGTTGTGTTTGTGTGTGTGTGTGTGTGTGTGTGTGTGTGTGTGT
The DNA here is from genome assembly GCF_019279795.1 of Protopterus annectens. Lineage (NCBI taxonomy): Eukaryota > Metazoa > Chordata > Ceratodontiformes > Protopteridae > Protopterus > Protopterus annectens. Next base: position 103,746,404 of record NC_056748.1, read on the forward strand.
GTGTGTGTGTGTGTGTGTGTGTGTGTGTGTGTGTGTGTGTGTGTGTGTGCGTGTGTGTGTGTGTGTGTGTGTGTGTGTGTGTGTCTGTGCATGTGTGTGCGTGTGTGTTTGTGTGTGTGTGTGTGTGTCTGCATGAATCCAATCAAGCACTGCACCAGCACTACATCCTGGCATTGTGACAGGTGTGAGTTGTGCATGGTAGACTAATCAGTTCAACATCATCACCCCTGACCATGAGAACTACCTCTCCCATAAGTTGTACTGCTAGTTTCATGGCCCTGGCTGGAATTGGGGTGCTACCTGAATGTGAATGATGTTTGCTGAATGAGGTCTCATGGCACCTATATCTGTGAACTCAACCATGTGGACTACCATGTCTGGGTGTGGAGAACACAGTCACTGACAGAACAGTGGACAGGAACAGGATCTTGCAGATCATGTTGGCTAACACCAGACAATGTAACAGCTCTTTGGCCAAGTGGATGCTGACCGCACCACAGCAAATATTCCATTACAGACACTGCCTGATCCAGTGTGTTATTCATCCTGTCCAAGGAGCTGTAGAAGGGGAGATTATAAAGGGGCTCAGTATAAGGCTGAGCCTTGAAATAGCTTGGCCAAAGCTCTCCAGTATGATTGGTATCCTATGCGCTAATGAGTAATGCTGTCACTAACACAGTGACCAGGAGACCCACAAATTGGACCTCCTCAGATAATGGGAGGATGAATTTAAATCAGCAAACACCCCTCAATTACTTAAATATACTGACCATCACTGGTGTATGATATGGCATTAATTAGCCAGAAATCCAGTTCAGCATTATCTTTCATATATCTTTTTTTTCTTCTATACAGCTGCAGCATAGCGTGCATAAAACTGTGAGGCACATAAAGATAGACTAACCTGCCTCAGAGAGACACAGGGTAAGTATGCATCAGGTCCGAATGCAAGGCAGAGAAGTATTCAGTCCATCACTTTATATCATCTTGAGCAGGCATAACTTAACTTACATATCAGGCACACATGACTGCTCCAATAACTATTGATTATTGCATTAGGCAATTATACTTCAGTGTAACTGTGTATGGGTTCAACACCCAAAAACAGAAATTAGATTTTTTTACAGGATAGTAGTAGTAAGATGTTAACTGCAACACTGCATGACATTTGGAGTCTGGAGCATTTTTACCCGGGCCTCCGCTGAAAATTGGCTTTGTTTCAAGTCAGAATTTCCCAGTTAACAAATGTTAAAAACAAAAAACAAAAATCAAATAAAAAAAAATGCAGTTATTAACTTTAAGAGCATATATCTGATATGGCATAGTCAAATGCATGATTTGTTTGTCATATCATACCAATGTGACTGAGTGTATAACACATTAATGTCTTCCCATTACATTTGGCTGTGGCTAAGGTATACTTATTTATTTCTCATATTATTTTATGTATTGAAATCTTTAATAATGTGACATGCCATTGATCTAATTATCTATTTTTGTCTCCCCTTATGACATCCCCATTCTGGTCCAGTAATCAAAGAGCCTGAGTCCTCACCACTGACACTGGAGAAGGATTTTCACTTGGAATAAAAATAGATGCACCCATTATTTCCAGACACAGATCTCTGCATCAAACACAATTTCCCTTAAGAGCACACAGGGAAAACACTCAGTCCAGGGTCTGGATTTTCCTGTCTGTCTTGCTCCAGGTTCCCACTGGCACAGCTATAGAGCTGAGACCTCAGCCAAGTGTCCAAGCCAACTTCTGCACCACTCTCTCTGTGAAATGCTTGCTTACTGACCCTGTTCCAAGCAGGTGGCACACACATTCTTTGAGATTTGATTTTTACACACACACACACACACACACACACACACACACACACACACACACACACACACACACACACACACCTGGTAAAGGCTGGCACAGATTTACTAGCTATGCCTCCTTCTGGCCAGACTATAAGGTAGTTACACCATCACCAGACACTCAAAAGCCAACTAGTCTAAGGCTCCTACAAGAGTACCCAATTATACTGAGTGACATTAAAATTAATACAGAGGGTAGTTTGACCAACAACAAGGCTTTCAGGAGTGGTCAGAGTTGTCACCAAATATATATATATACATATATATATATATATATATATATATATATATATATATATATATATATATATATATATATATATATATATATATATGGGTCCACTTTAGAATCTCGAATGCTCAAAATCTCAAATTTGAAAAGTCTGAGTCCAAAATCTCAAAAGTTCAAAATATTGAAAACTCAAAATAACGAATCTCATAATATCAAAAAAAAAAAATACAGGACACCAACACTTAAAATATAAGCAGGGGGCAAGTCTTACTGCACCTCCCCATGTGGGATGCTACACCCCACAACCCCCTGCTACTTAAATATATCAACTCCGAGATCGCACTTCACTACACTAAAATGAGTTATGTTGTATTATAGCAAATTAAAAGGGAACATGACTAAGATCACAACAGGCAGTCATGAAGCACATAATGGTATGTTTGATATTTTCTTCTGTGGAGTACGATCTCGGAGTTGATATATTTAAATAGCAGGGGGTGTGGGGGGTTCCAGGGGGCTTGCCCCTTTGGTTATAGTTGGGGAAGAGTAATATGTTTCTGTATGTATTTGTGCTGGAATATGGTAAGTGTTGGTGTCTTGTGTTTTTTTGATATTATGAGATTCAGTATTTTGACTTTTCAGTATTTTGAACATTCGAGATTTTGGACTCAGTCTTTTGAAATTCAAGATTTTGAGCTTTCAAGATTCTGAAGTGGACCTGTATATATATATATATATATATATATATATATATATATATATATATATATATATATATATATATATATATATATATATGGATCACTTTCATTCGTCGACAGTTCATTTTACCGACAATCAACTCAGCAGGCCCAGTTCACTGACACTTCATTTCACCGACACTTCATTTCACTAACACTCATTTTGTCAAAAATTATATATGGCCTATTCTCCACTGTAGAGCGACCCTGGAGTTAGAATATATAGTAAGGGGGGTGTGGGGGTGAAGCCCCCAGCATACTGGGATTCTATAATGGTTTGTTGGTAATAGTTATTCATTGCAGTTCTAAGAATGCATCTGTAAACTGTAAAACATTTCACCCCCCACAACCCTCATTGTAGGGGGCTGTGCCCCGCACTCACGCCCCTTACTATATATTCTAACTCCAGGGTCGCTCTGCAGTGAGGAATAGGCCATACATCATTTTCGACAAAATGAGTGTCGGTGAAATGAAGTGTCAGTGAATTGGGCCTGCTGACTTGGTTTTCGGTGAAATGAACTGTCAACGAAATGAAGGTGACCCATATATATATATATATATATATATATATATATATATATATATATATATATATATATATATATATATATACACACACCCACACACACACACACACACACACACACACACACACACATAAACTCTCTCAGAGATTAAAATATTCTCTAAAGGACCAACCACAATGAAAAGTTTAAATATATTTAATAATACATAATAAAAGAATATGAACATACTAAATATCAATTTACAGTAAACATCAGAGTTGCAATCATGGAAAATATTAAAATAAGACAGATGAATAGATTCCCACAGATGCAGAAAAAACAGTACTTAACTAATCCCAATATATTTTCCTGACTGTGCTAAAGATTTACTATTCCCTGGTCACTTACTAGAGCAAGGCAAGATGGAGTAGGTGAGGGGTTCTTCACTTTCAGGTTCCAAAAAACAGACTGGCCTGAGACTTCAGTTTCAACTAGTATTAAAATATAATTTTTAGTGATGAATTACAGAATGACATAACATACATCTGGTCATCTGACTACTGGTTCCCATACTACCCCCTTGGCTAGCAGGTGTCAGGATTTAGCACATATTTGTTAATAATGCACACACAAATAAACACACACACACACACACACACACACACACACACACACACACACACACATATACACACCCAGCCTTGCTAAGATCTGCTGTAGCTTCTGGATGTCATAAAACAATTTCAAACCTCCACCTTTCCATAGTAGCAATTAGTTCACCCCAAAAGCAATGCAGAAAACATCCTAATACAGACTTTTTGTCTCTGGCTGAATTGAGAACTGTAAAATACAATCTTTATTGCCTAATCCAGGTAATTTAATTTCAAACTGTTTTCAAAGTTAGGTAGGACTGAGATTAATATATTTTCTTACAGTATCCTCTGTTACATTTAAACAGTTACAATAATACATGTATATTTATTTTTCTGTCCAACAGTGCATACTGTTGGTACATTTTTAACACAAACAGCGTTACAAATACATTTTTCAACACAAACATCTGTACAAATCAGTTTGATATGCAAATGACATATAATTCTTTACAAAATTCCAGCTGGTTGTGCTGGCATATGTTATATATCCACTTCCCTACTTCAACTGGCATAGCTGGCAGTACCTCACATAGTCACCCCCACCCTATATCTTCTTTTTCATGTGTGTGCATGTGTGTGTGTATGTGTGTGTGTGTGTGTGTGTGTGTGTGTGTGTGTGTATATATATATATATATATATATATATATATATATATATATATATATATATATATATATATATATATATATATGGGTTCCCTTTTTAATTTCGAAATACTGAAGTCCTGAATTTCAGTATTTTGAAATTAAAATACTGAAGTCTTGAAATACCGGCAAGCCAGAAGCGCAAAATTCAAAATCCCGAAGTACAGAGATTTTGAATTAGCGCTTCTGGTGCTGTGGTGTGTGAATGGTAAGATGTGAGTTTGGGTATGTATGTATGTGTATGTCTGTTGGTTAGTGGCTTCAGTGTCTGTCAGTGTGTGTTTTGACTGTGATGTATGTGTGTGAGGGTATATATAATGTGTGGGAGTGAGTTGCTTGTGTGTGTCTGATTGTGCGATCCCAGAGTTAGTATATATAAGTAGGGGGTGGGGGGTGCAGGGTGGCTTGCCCCCTGCTTATTTGTAGTGTAGGCTATTATATTTGAGTTGGGGGGAAGTGGTGTGTATGTGTCTGTGTGTGCTGTATCTGTAGTGTAGCATCAGGATTTTGAATTTCCTGGTTTTAGGGTTTCAGTGTTTTGTGTCTTCGGCTATGTAATTTCAAAATACTGAAATTCGGGATTTCAGTATTTCAAAATTACATAGTGAATCTATACATATATATATATATATATATATATATATATATATATATATATATATATATATATATATATATATATATAATTGCTGATGAAAACAAAATGGCCATCAGCACAGAAAGATAGACCTACCACTAGAGTTTGGCCCTCCATACTATCACAGGGGGCTGTGGCAGCACCACCACAGGTAGCACAGACTCAGAGTACATCTGGGTCACCAGCTGTCAATATTGTCTCCACAATCCCTGCCCTACCTGCTTTACCTACATCAGGTAGCTCTACCTTGGCTGGTGGTGCACTGATACCCTTCAGGAGCAGTAGTAGTGGAGTTGGCAATCCTGTCATCCATCAGAAGCTGATAGGGGTGGTGGAATGCATATTGGAGAGGGGTCTTCATTGCCTGCATCAGCAGGGTTTAAAAGATCCTGCACCACATTGCCAAAATGATGTCATGCCTGACATGACCCATCCACATGACAAAAGAGACAATGATGACAGTTCTGATGGTGAGGACTATATTCTCACTGTTCTGAATTGGATGTGGATGCACCTCCAAGGTCCCTTATCTATCCCCAATCACAGTGTCCCTCAAACTTTTGTTTCCATCACCATCCCTGTCTGTCTTTTATATCATGTATGTCTGTGTCTACTACCTAACCTGTTCTAACTACCTGACCCGATCATTCCTCTCTCTCCAATAGACAAAACAATATGTCCAATACACAGCTCTCCATTTTAGCTATGTGTCATCTTGATACACTTGATTTGGTCTAATTGACTATACAACATTATTCTGTCATCCATCCCTCTCAAAGTCATGAAATTATGTATACAATACTGCATTTGTATTATGAAGAAGTGGATAGTTATGTTGCTCTCCAATCCAACAATTATCTGGCAAATTCATGTATTTTTCCCCTGTGTCATACCCTCTGCTTGCCCATTCCCCATTTTTACTACTGTTCTATTAACCTCTTTCTCACACATTTAATCTGGTAAAAAATAGATTAACACACAAAACCCATGGCCAAAAATGACACAACAGAAAGTCTTCATTTTCTTGCTTATGCCTTAATTATGTCTTAATCTTGTTTCTACTACCCTACCCCTTCTTTCTCTCTATATCAAGCTCTTTATTGTATGGAGCATGACTGATTAATAATTTAAAAAAAAACACAGTAATGATTTTCCTACATCTACCAATAACAAAATTCCTGATATCTCTCTCTCTACCCTTTCATCTTCAGAAAGTTGTCATTGTCCTTTCAATTGTGTGATGTAAACTGTGTGAAGTATGAGTTTCTTTGTAGTGTGCTGAGATAATGCTTATATCTAGCGACTGAATTGTTGCATATTTTCAAGGGTTCTAATCTAGAAATATGTCAGCCTGTTACTGTTTTTCTTAGACTATGCCATGTATAGCTGTTGGCTTCTGTCATAATGAACTTGCTCCCTGGCTCCATCTCCCTTTCTCTATGTCTCCTCCCTTGTCTGTGGCATCAGTCTTCTTAGCATTTGCACAATGCCTGCTACCTGTAATTTAGAGGGAATGGAAATACATAGTTTAGGGCAAAATCTTGTGTGAGTTTTTGCCTCTGGGCACATTACTCTGATACCATTTGTGATGCTGTATTTAGCTATGTACAGTCAGGATATTCATTTCTTGAACAAGCTGAATGATTGAATGCATACCATGTAGGATGTTCCAATGGCAAATGCTGTTAGGAGACATTCTTCATTGGATCATTTAGTATGCTTCTGGCTATAATGTACACTTAATGCAGTGTTAAAATTGTCATTACTGTGATGAAGTCTGATGCCTCCATTCTCCCTTGCCTCTTTGTTTTGTGACTGTCCCTTTAAACCAGTAAAAATAAGGTTGTTTATGCCTCATTCATGGTTGTACTTTCTGGCCCCCTGGGATCTTACTACTGTCAGAGTGCAATGGAGAGTAATACATAAATTCTCCTCTGCTTCAGTCTGTTGTCACCTTTGAACTTTCTGAAGTAGGAATTCCTATGTGCTGTGATAAGTTAATACATAGGTCTGTAGGTTTGTTCTGGAATACTGTCAAGTTTCAAATCCAGGTGTATGCCAACATGCTTGAATGTTTTGCATGACTCCTGTTGATGTAAGTGTTTGCTGCACATTTTATCAACACACCATTATTACTCCCTATTGGAACCATTGTGTTGTACAGATCTTCCCTGAATAATTATGATGATAAACCACAGAGCGACACAACACAAATATGTGAAGAAATGAGCCATAAACAAAGCTCCTACTATGTCTGTATGTATTCCTGTCAAAAACTATCTACCTCTTCCCACCCCTTCTGTGTCATCAGATAACCCCCTTTGATTCAAAACTGTTTGCATAAGCCATGTTCCTACCAGCAATAATATGCTCTGTTCATCTTGTGTTTCATAATACACCTGTGTCACACCTATCAGGACTGAAGGACTGCAACTGTCATGACAAATGTGTAAATCATGACACCTGATACATGACCTTGACAGACTGTTCTGTATTCCAACAGATTCAGGTAAGGCTGTATATGTATACTTCTTATTTGCAGAAAGTCAGCACAGAGCATCCTAGACTACTGCTAATTCCTGTTCTTTGCTCAAAACATCAAGATACGATTATGCATGCAGTAATACTTTGACATATGCCATGCAAATGAGCTTGATTGAGTTTCAAGGAGAGAGTTAAAAGAAAATTACAGTAAAGTATTATGTGAGTTGGTTGTACAACTTCTGTATGAGTCAATGGAATTTTCATACCATGGTATTTCAATTTCATTGTGATGTTGACTCAGTTAATTAAGTCTTTTAATGTATGTCTGCATCCCAATGGTTACACTTGCAACTGTGTTACATTGGTGTGCAACCTTTTCACACATAATCCGTCACTGTTATTCAAACATTTACTGTCATATTTAGGAAGTGTCTGTTTGTATTCTCAATGCACTGTGCAAACATGAGTATAGACAGGTGACAGTGGCGCAATAAATGGTTATTATTTGCATGCAATCATCTCCCAATGAACTGCCGTTATTGCTTGAATGACAATCCACTGTTTTACATTTGTGATTACCATTGACACCCCGTCCTAAGAAACAGGTACACGGCCCTCTCAGTAACACAATGTATATGAATAACAGTACATATATGTTAGCAGAGAAGTGTATAATTACATGGGACAAGCACAGCGCTGTTACCTTGGCCTATCCAGACACATGCATTTGTCCAAAATTCTGTGATGTATAGTCGTATGTTTCAAACAGTGAAATTTTAATACTTACAAATGTGCATTTTCACATCATTAAAGTCAAACTTCTCCTGTGGAGTGTGTGATTCATACTGCCATCATTTGATCATAGGATCATAGGAATTTACTAGGCTAATGGCCCTACGGCCCTTACAAGCCTAGCCAAGTTCTACCCTTATTTCAACGATCAGTACAAATTGTCCCTGTCCAAGAGGGACACAGGTGGAACCTCCAGGGTGAATTTACAGTTATCCATCCAATTGTCCAGACTGTGTTTGAAGAGGGCCATTGAGGTGCTCTGTGTAAAATGAAGTGGGAGTCCATTCCAAAGGTGTGGTAACCTCTGGGAGACAAATCTTTCCCTCCAGCAGGTTCTATTAATGTCACATACCAGATTAAGGTCTTTAGAGCAAGTAATCCATGTACCATTTGACTTGCAGATATGAAGCATTTTCAATAAACCAGGGTCATAGATTGCCTTATATAAAAGGCATAGATCTCCTCTGAGTAATCTGTATGAAACAGAATAAAGTGACAGTGATTTCAGATGATCCACATAGGAGAGATGCTGAAGAAATTGAGTTTTCCTTGTGAGAAACCTTTGTGGTCTCTCCAATTGCTGCATGTGCTTGGAAAGCTACATACTAAAAGGGGTGTTGTACTCAATTATTGGCTGATGAGGAAAGAGTACAGAGAGGTTATAACTTTTTTTTTGTCTTGAAGCAATGCCCTTACTTATGAGATGAGCAATATAGAATGCATTTCTTACCACTGTGAAGACATGGTGATCAAAGGAAAGGTTACTGTCAACCTGTGTGCCCAGGTCTCTCTCCACTGAGTGCATAATTAGGGTGTTGTTATTGATATGGTAGTTAGCAAGAACATTGCACTTACTGAAAGGGATGATAATATATTTTTTTGCATTGAGTTTAAGGCCATGACTTTGGCACCAATCATTTGTTTGTGTAAGACCCTCTTGTAGGAAGTTGATATCATTTGGAGATTCTGTGACTGCTCCCAGTTTGCAGTCATCAACAAACTTTGTCAGCCTAGACTTTAGTTTTAGCTTGTACTTCAGATAAAAAGATTCCAAACAGTAGAGTTCCCAGAACTGATCCTTGTGGAACACCACTGGTTACAGGTCTGCTGTGGAGGTGGATTCCCCTATTGTGACTATATGGGTTCTATCAGTGAGCCAGCTAGCAACCCATCTAATGATATAAGGGTTGATACCTAGCTAGGTGAGTTGGTCAATGATGCCTGAGTGAGGGATAGTATTAAAAGCCTTGACTAAGTCTAGGTAAGCTGTAAGCACAGATTTCCCCTTGTCCAGGGCCTTGGTGACTAACTCAAAGAAGTCCACCAGGTTTAACAGGCATGATCTCCTTTGACAAATTCAAATTGAGTAGGGTCAAGTGTTTGGAGATTACTTATATCTTTGTTCATAAGGTCCATGATGATTTGCTTCATGGCTTTGCATATAAGGCTAGTCAGACTAATAGGCCTATAGCTGCTGTGGTTAATGGAAGCACCACCTTTGTGCAAGGGGATAACGCTGGCCATTTTTCATTCAGCTGGGATGAAGCCATAGCTTAGGTTATGATTGAAAAGAGTGTCCAGTGGTGTTGCTAATTCTTGTTTGAGCCCATGTAGGAAGCAACCTGGAATGTTATTAGGTCCCATAGATGCTGTGTTTTTGGCCTTAGAGAGTGCATTTATGACCTGCTCTTTAGTGATACAAGGTAGAGACAGGTGGTAGGGATGTCATGGGGTGCTTGTGGGGGGGTGAAGTTTTCACAGAACCTGTCGGTTAACAGGTTAGCTATGTCCACAGGGTCAGTACATGTGGTACCATTAACAACCAGTTTGGCAAAAATCTGGGCCTTTCCTGTTAAGTTATGGATGTAACCAAAACATGCCTTGTGGTTGTCCTTAATTGAGGAAGCTAATGTGGATTTGTAGTTTGCTTTGGAGGACTTCACAAGAAGTCTTATTTGCTTGTTTCTGCTGAGGATGGGGTATTTGCAGTTTAGGGCTTGCTCCCTCTTACTCTTAGACAGCAATTTCTTCCTCTTATTGTAAAGCCTGTTAATGACAGTTGTCCACCAGGTAGGTTTGCTCTTCTTTGAGGAGTTTGTTTTGGTCCTATCAGGTACGACAAAGACAATGCAGTTATACAGGTGTTTGTATAAAGCATTGGTGTACAACCTGGCATAGTTGCTAGCTCCATCTGAGAGGGAAAGTGCAGTAGAGCTATTTACACCATCCCGTAAAGAAGTTATAATCTGCTGTTTTTACTTTAGTTGTTGCTGCGGGGTGGTGGGGGGGGGGCAGGTCTGATAGTTACTTCAAATGAGACTGATTTGTGGTCAAATCTCACTAGGGAAGACCTCACAGTGGGGATGCTAGAGTGATCCCCCATATTGCTAAGCACCAGATCCAGGATGCTGGCAACCCTTGTGGGAGGGGTTGTCAACAAGCTGGTCCAGTGCATTGGAGTTCACAAAGTCCAGGAACCTTTGGCAAGTGAGTTAGAGCATGAGTAATTTACCCAGTCAATGGATGGATAGTTAAAGTCTCCCAAAACCATGGTGCTCGGATGTATCTTAATAGACTCAAGTAGATACAAATAGGCAGTGTGGGTGTCCTGATTCATGGAGGGGGGTCTTGAAGCTGGCAATGAATTGAATAGATGTCCTACTAACAGTTAATTGCATCTGAAGTATCTCCAGGAATCATACTGTTTAACCGATCTGGAGGTGTATTTATTTTTAATGAATATCAATACATTGCCTCCTTTAGTTTTCGTGCCTACAGTTTGTGGTCTGAACGTGTGGAAGGAGGTGTACCCTAGTATGGTTGGAGTGCCCTCCACAGCCTTGAACCAGGTCTCTGTGATTGCATAAATGTCTAAGTCTTCCAAGGTGAGAACTGTTTCCAGTAAGTGCAGTTTCATGTTAAGACTTCTAGCATTTAGCAACATAACTTTGATGTTGTTTTTAGATGGAGATTTTCCATCAGGAATTTTGTCCTTGAGACACTGCCTAAAAAGGCATTATGGGGCTGCTAAGAGCCTTAGCCAGTAGCCAAAATCCCAGGGGTGACAGATGAAAACCATCTCTGACAAAGTATCGAAGTCTATAGATCATGTCATTGCAGGCTGACAGATACTGCATCCCCTTAGAATGATACCAAAAACTAAGCCAATTATTGAAGTCAATCATTTTTTGTTTTTATTGAGGCATCATCCTAGATAAAGGCAAAATGCTGCTCAAGGCTAGGGAAATACCTGCCTGAGAGACATAGTCCGAGAGCTTAGTCATTTCTTTCTTCATATAGTTCAGAGAGGTACATCTGAAGTTATTCACACCAACATGGACTATGACAGAGTGATAACAGTACCTGTTTTTGAAAGACTTCAGTGCATGTGTGATATGGTAGATCCTGGCACATGACAGACAGCTGACTGTGACTTTCTCCTTATCCAGCCTGGTGGGAGAGACATATGTGTGTCTCACGATGGAATCACCTATGACTAATATGTTTGGTTTTGTGTTTTGCCTTATGGGCTTGAGAGGTGAGACACTGGTGCAACAGCTATTAACTGTATTGTGTCTGCAGAGGAAGTATTATGGGTAGTGTGTTTGTTTTTCTGTTTGTGAGGTCTCTGGTGTTTGAGTATGTTTCTGATGAGAACCTCCACATATGTAGGTGTGTGTGATGTGGGTTTGGGCGAAGTAGTAGGTGAGATGTGCATGCTGACATCCTGCTCATTGTCATATGTACTGACTCATGTGTGTGAGAGATCATGGATTCAAGGTTGTTAATATAGTTGCATCTCTCACATGTTGAGTTTGTGTGAACTAGGAGTAGAGGGTTGTCGGTGGACATGAGGCAGTTGCTGCACTGCCTCAGGATGCCCATGTCGACCAAGCTGGCTAGAGAAACTGTGGGAAATTGTCTATCCATTGTGTTAGGTAAATTTATATGGTCAGGAAAAGAGGTTAGGAATGGCTAGTGTGTGAGAGGTGTGTTAGTACCTCTGAGGCTAGGCTTAGTGTTCCACCTGTCAGTCGAGCAAGACCAGAGAAAACCTCTGGAGGACAAAAAGCAAAGTGCTAAGCGAAAATTTAACAAGCAAAACGTTTGCGTCTATAACCACCAGTGGTAACCACCACTATGTAGTAGTGCACAATGGTGCACTACACACAAACAAGCACAAATGCAGGGCTTAAATAAAAGAAAAAAAAACTTTTAACTCAAACTAGCCAATAAGGATGCTCTGTGAGCTCTAGTCCAGTCTCCCTTAACCAGACGGGTCCAAGACAGCACTTTCTTTCCACAAGAGTGCAGAAGGGCCCTCTCAACAAAGATGGCCTAGATTTGTTGCTCAAAATTAAAAAAAAAAACAGACCAGAAACAGCAGACCTGGAAATAGGCAATGCCACAGCTGAACTAGTACAGTTTACAGTAAAATGTGGCAAAAGAAAACAGTCAGTTTAGACAACTCAAACAGGCAGTAGAATGCAAATACAATTAAAAGTGCTATACAAGAGCAAAAACAGACACTTAAAGTTAGTTGGGAGCAACAGACGCCTTAGATCTTTCAGTATCTCAGTGAATAACTGGTTTTAGTGCACAAGTGATTCAAAACAGTCCAGATTCAGGAAGTCTGAATCAAGCCTATGCTACAAAATTCAGGAGCACCAGAAATCCAAAGTGCATAAGATCACAATCTCAACAGTAAGAAAACAGTTCAACTAACACAGCAATTCAGTAGAATACTGTCATTAATTTAATCAGGCTACTGACAAGCAGTAACAAATGCAGCAGAATAAACGCAATTGAACACCTAAGCACAAGCAGGAAAATATTGTAGGAAGAGGTACAACAATTTTTTTTAAGCAGAAAGTGAGGAAACAGAAGATAATTCAAGGTTAAGATGTTAAGGGGTGGGTCTTCACAACTGATCTCACTATACTTAGTAGAATGAGCTGATGCAATGGGTGGGCCTTCACAGCTGATTTCATTGTACTCAGTAGAAGGAGTTGATGCAATGGGACTGGGAGGAATGTTCAATATCAAGTTTATAGTAGAGGTGTACAACTCAAAAGCCACCAAGCTTAAGACCACAACAACAGTTGAATGGGTGGGTGGGGAGAAAAGTTCAGAAAAGAGGTAAGGATTCAATTCACTAAGCCTAAAATACAGTTGCACAGTTTAAATAGATATGAAGCAAATATTGTTTTAGTTAATCAGAAGTGCAGAAATCAGTTGAAAATAAGCAGTTATTCATTGTAATCTCACAGCAGTGTTTTTGGAAAACAGCAGAAAAAGTGCAGAAGGCCTAACTCACTGTAGCTTTGAGGAAACAAACACAAACTGGTTCAAACATTGGCTATCTCTAGATTGGGTATCCTGGCAGTCTCTAGATTGTGTAACTTGTTAGGTATGTGGTTCAACTCTGATAGTGGTGAACCTGTGTGTTTGTGTGTGTGTGTGTGTGTGTGTGTGTGTGTGTGTGTGTGTGTGTGTGTGTGTGCACACGCGCATGCATGTGTCTCAATAACAGATATGCTGTGTCCACTTCCACTCAGGATAAAACTTTAGCTTTGACTATAGCTGCCTCTGTACTTAAGTCCACCTTTAACACAATCATGTCTGCAACGCACTGATGATATCATCCTGTCAAAAGTGCACTCTTTTTTTTTCTTTAGAGTCAGACTTCTTCTCTGGTGCTTGCAGTAAATACTATATTCTCTAGATTATAAAAGTAGATAGGTAGGAGGTTCAAATCTCACAGTGGCAAACTTGCATGTGTAACTTCAATATCAAGCAGATATAGCTTCCTGAACAAATATGAGCTATCTTCAGCCACTTGGGAAGTATTTGAGCTGTGAGAGGAGTCCCCTTCCTCTTATACCACTTTTACCATGAACACGTTTGCATCAACATGCTGATGAAGTCATCATTCATAAGTGCAGACTCTCAATGTTAAAAGTCAGAGTTCTCCTGTGGTGCTTGCTAATAAGACTGTTTTCTCTAGAGTGTGTAACTAGATAGACATGGTTTTCAAATCAAACATTGGTTAACTAGTGTAACTGTGTGTACTGTCATGTACATCTGGCTCTCTGACAACACCCTTTAAGTAAAGTTCCTCTTATGAGACATATTTTCACTGGCAGTGGCTACCCTATAAATTTTTATTACCCCCTGGCAATACTTACTTTTTGAAACACAATGCTAACCGTAATGGACTACATCACAGTTGCACTATAACTTATCCTGTGACACTGGCTGTTGATACTGTGATGCCCAGACTGCATAACTAAATAAAGAAAAGGATTGAATTCAGTCATGATTGCCTGCTTTGACTGTGTGTTTGTTTGTCATGTTGTGTAGAGAAAATTTCTAATGCATTTACTATGTGTAGCAGTGTACTGTTACTGTACTTTGCAACCATCTTTTTATATTTTTAAAAGAACATCTTCATATTAAGCAATGGTGATGTCATCCATTCAAATGTGCTGTCACAAATGCAAAACAATATCACATGTGATATTTGCAATTCAGGCAGTGTTCCATACCTCATGATCTTAGGTAGCAAATTCAAATCCGGCCATTATGCCTCCCTTTTGAAATGTTGGCACTTGAAATGCTGACAAGCCAAAAAAGGACCAAAAACACAGAAGAATGAATGTCAAAACTTGCTCGTCTTCTTTAAATTTCTTTTTTCGGGGTGGGTGTAAGCCCCCTATACCTCATATGTGAGACAGACCCCACACTCTACAAGCTCATATATACAAACTGCGAGATTGCCATACCTCAAAGAAATGTGAATAGTCCAAGAAATGTCATAACTGACTTAGTATATGTAAGTCCATTCTTTTGGCCATTCAGTCTCTGTATTTCAGGACTCAGTCTAGTGTGTCCTGACATTTCAAACACTTGCCACCATTACTCCTTGACTGACTTGTGTAGTATGACTGCAAATGCACAGGTATGTAACAATGTTGTCACTGAGCTATCTGCTATGTAAACATATTGCTGGAGATTCATATTACAAGAATTTATGCTCATTTCTCACAGAGAAATGCTTTATTGGATAATGCTGTTGCCACTGGATGAAATTTGACTTTCCAAAGAGAACTATTAAGGTTTGTACTGTGTTATGATGAAATGAGACAATGTTCTGCATGATGTTGCCTTACTACGGCTGTGTTTGAATCCATTATTATCCACACATTGTGCATGATGGCTATTCTCCCATCACAGTTATGACTACATTAGATACCACATGTGTTTGGGTATACCTCACAGCAGGCTATGTTGTGTGAGAAACACACATATAGCTATAGTCTTTCAAGGAAATTACAGGTACACATATTCCTTGCAGCACTAACAAATACCAAAATAACTCACAATTTTAGCAACATTTGCACCGAGGCACCTTCATTCTTAGGATCATAGAATCATAGAAGATTACTAGGTTATTGACCAGCAGGTCATTTTAAGCCTAGCCATTTCATCCCAATACAATACCATAGAAATGGTAGTCAATACCCGAGTTTGCATTTAGAGATGAATACCCATGTCCAGGAAGGTTGTGGGCACTATCCCCAGTAAGACTTTACAGTGCCCCATCCACTCATCCACATTCCTCTTGAACAGTGTCATAGAGATGCACTGTTTCACATGAATTGGTAGCCTGTTCCAAAGATGCGGCAGTTACTGTAAGATAAAGCCATCCCTCAAGCATGTCCTAATTAAGTTGCAGTCCATATTTAAGTGCCTGGAATGGGTAACCCTAATCCTGTTTGATTTACGGTTATGCAGCAAGTTCATTAGGCTTGAGTCTTGGATTGCTCTGTAGGCCAGGCATAAGTTCCCCTAAGATGTCTATACAATACAGAATATAGTGACAGGGACTGTAGTTGGTCTGTGTAAGGCACATGCTGGAGTCCCTTGATCTTCTTTGTTGGAAACCTCTGAGGTCTCTGTCATTGCTGCAGGCGCTTTGTATGGTACACGAGGAATGGGGCATTATACTCAATTATTGGCCAGATAAGTGCTGAGTATAGAGGGATTATAACCTCTTTAGCTCTCAAGGTGATGCCTTTACTAAGTGCGACACATAGAATGCTTTCCTTACTATAGTGCTGTTGAAATGTATGACTCACTGATAATGTAGCGGTGAGCAAAAATTCCAAACAATAGTAAAAATCACACCGCTACTCCACAGCTTTACCAGACATAAAAAACATCTATTAAAATATTTAAAACTGCTTGTTAAAGCATTGTCAGTACTTGAATTACCACCAAGTAAATCAGTGCTTATAAAGAAGAAAACGCTGTTACTTTCAGAAACAGATATTCGTGTTGCAAAAACTAGCATATGTGGCTTGTTGCAGTAAGAGTCTTCAAATATATTCGAATATGTTACAATGTTAGTAACAAGATAAACACCCAAAAAATGCAGAGTTCTATTATCATTAAAGTGAGCTTTGAGGTATACTGTTGACGTTCCAAACTCACTCACAGGCAAAGTACTACAAAGAACGCTGGCTTTTCTTCGTTCTATTAAACACAAATTATAATGCTCGGCAACACATTGCAAAAACGTATCTTTGGACAAAAGTATAGAATTCAGATGTACAGCAAGGTGAGCTTATAACTGAAACAACACTCCAAACTCACTCACAAATGAAACGCTGCACAAAAACGCTAACTCCCTCTTTCGTCAAGCATGAAGCTGAATACTCAACAATGTAACAGTCCTTTAAGCCAAGATACTAAGCAGCTGATGCGATGTTTCAATGAGTTTATTGAACACAAAAAGTATAATGTCCCAAATACACAAACAATAAGCGCTTTTGGAAATTCCTTCATCAAATCATGTTGAATAGGGTCACCATTACTTATATTTATACCAAAGTCTTTGGCCAATGAAATTCAAACTGTAGGACAACACCTCCAGAGTAATTAGTACCATCCACTTAACTTCTCAATTCAATAACATGCCTACCCTTCATCCAATGGTAGGTCTTCTTGCTTTTAACATTGGCTTGAGCGGAATAATAGCATTAAGACCAGGGGCTCGGTCTGCTCGCAAATTCACTATTCATTTGGTTTCACAAATTTCTGTTTTATTAAATACATCACCTCTTTTAGCATTTTCAGATACATTTTCAATAACTTTAAAAAAGAAGCTATGACTAGGGAATTCCAATACATGTACCGCCAATGCATTATGAACGTCTCCTCTTCTAATATCTCTTAGGTGTCGTAGTATTCTCTTTCTGAAATTCTGGTTGGTTTTTCCAACAAAGAAACATGGACATCCTTTACAGGTGGCTAAATAAAGAACATTTTTGGTGACACATGTGGCTTTGCAATTAAAGGTGAAAACTCTACTCATTCCTGGACAATTAAAGGTATTACTACTATCAATATGTCTGCAAGCAGAACAATTGCCACATTGATAAGTCCCCTTTCTCCCTACTACAGTAGGTTTCTGGAATCCATCTTTCATACATAGCAGATGTTTGATGTTTTTCTTACTTTTATGACTATAGTGCGGATTATCTCCCACTATGGAGTGTATTCTGGAATCTTGGATAAGAACAGGCCAAAACTTATCAATATTATCTCTTGTCTGTCTATTGTCTGTGCTGTAGGTGATACATAACTGTGTATAAGGTAAAGGATGCCTCCTCTTACCATGAACTGTAGAACTCAGTCTATTCTCTGTGTATGATACATTCATATCCAAATCAATCTCTCTCTCTGAGTACCCTCGTGCTCGTAGACAATCCTGCAAATTAATCACTTCTTGTTGAATCACAGATTTTTGTGTACATCTTCTATTAATTCTTACTATCTCATTCTTCATAATATTATTAGTAACATGTCTAGGATGCATGCTACTTTTATGGTGGTAATGATTCCTCCATGTAGGTTTCCTATAAAGTGTGGTCTCTGTTCTTCCATCTTGAGTTAATATAACATTTAAATCCAGAAAATTGACCTGTTCATGTGATACTTAACTGGTAAATTTCAAGAATGATGTGGTCTTGTTCAAATAT
Source organism: Protopterus annectens (assembly GCF_019279795.1). NCBI lineage: Eukaryota > Metazoa > Chordata > Ceratodontiformes > Protopteridae > Protopterus > Protopterus annectens. The sequence continues at coordinate 103,765,011 of NC_056748.1, forward strand.
TGTTGAAATAACAGAAAATGAGCTTCACTCCCTCTCCAAAGGAGGAAGCGGTCGTCTACAAAACGACCATAGAATTTCACACTCTGTAACCAAGGGTTGTGTTCACCAAGAATATATTGGCTTTCCCAGCTTGAGAGGACAATGTTCGCGTAACTATTGGCACATGGCGTGCCCATCGCGACGCCCCATCGCTGCCAATAAATAGAATTACCATAATGCAATATATTCGTATCCAATACAATTTCCGAAAGTGAGCATATTAAGTTGGCATTGGCATCATCCCTGTTCTCTTCTTCAATTACTTTTCTTACAGCTTCAACTCCAATGTCATTGGGTATAGAAGTAAACAGATTAGTGATATCCATAGTAACCAATAACAAATCTTCTTTCTCTTCCAGAGATTCTAAAGCTCGTAATAACTTTTCCATAAAGTCATCCGTGTCTCTAAGGACACTAGGAATTCTAAATAGAATCTGCTTAAGATTTTTCTCCACAAACAGTGACATGGATCCGTCAACCATCCTTGCCCTGATACTATAGGTTGTAGTGGTGGATTTGAAAAATCTTTGAGTACATTAGGTAATCCACTTATAGAAGGGATGGTAGGGTGTTCCACTTTAAAACAGTGATATTTCTCCTCTGTTATACTGCCCACTATAAGCATAGAGTACAGTAAATCTTGAATCGTGCTGATCTGCTTATCTAGACTTGAGACATCAATCTCCTTATATGTCGCTGAATCATTTAACATGTCACACATCTTTATTTTATACCATTCAGAAGAAAGTACCACAATAGCTCCTCCTTTACCTGCTGGTTTTATCACAATTTCATCATTGTGTTGTAAATCTATCATAGCTTGTCTTTCCTGAACTGTTAAGTTATGGTAATGGTGGGTATCCTTCTCCATACGTAACTGTTCTACTGCATCTATACACATGTGAGAAAACAACTCCACTGCTGGCAGATTCGTAGGGGCAAAGGTACTTGGCTTCCTAAGTACTCTGTTCTCTTGCTCTTTATTCCCAAAGATACTTTTCAGAGTAATACTGCGTGCAAAATATCTCATCTCTATGGCAAACTCACTCAAATCAGATTTTAATGAGGGAATGAAAGTTAAACCTTTCCAACAAGCTTATCTCATGTTTCTTTAGAGAATAGATCAAAAGATTGATAACTAGAGAATTCTGATTCAACTCATTGTTTTCTTCCGTTTTCTGTCCTAGCTCATTGATTGCGGATTTCTGTGAAAGGTCTGTTTCAGGAAAACCGGTAGATGCTGGTTCAGTGGAATATGATTTTCCCCTTTTTTAGGAAGGGTGCCAATTTCTAAGATTCTATCATTCATCTCAGGTAAAATATCTATGTCATTGGATTTATTCCCTTGGTCTGGAGGGGGATCTGTACAGATATTTAGCCCTTCTAGGGTTGTCACGCCATTCCTTTCTATACGTTCAGATCAGATGGAAGTCATTCGCAGATCCTCTTGAGGTGTATACTCTTTGTTATTGAGTACTTGCCTACCCCTGCTATTATCTACTATGGTATTCCTTTTTCATACCTTTTAGATGGATGTAAATCAGTACGCCTTTCTTCTCTAGCCCCTGGTCTTAATGCTATTATTCTGCTCAAACCAATGTTAAAATCAAGAAGACATACCATTGGATGAAGGGTAGGCGTGTTATTGAATTGAGAAGTTAAGTGGATGGTACTAATTACTCTGGAGGTGTTGTCCTATAGTTTGAATTTCATTGGCCAAAGACTTTGGTATAAATATAAGTAATGGTGACCCTATTCAACATGATCTGATGAAGGAATTTTCAAAAGCGCTTATCGTTTGTGTATTTGGGACGTTATACTTTTTGTGTTCAATAGAACTCGTTGAAACATCGCATCAGCTGCTTAGTATCTTGGCTTAAAGAACTGTTACATTGTTGAGTATTCAGCTTCATGCTTGACGAAAGAGGGAGTTAGCGTTTTTGTGCAGCGTTTCATTTGTGAGTGATTTTGGAGTGTTGTTTCAACTATAAGCTCACCTTGCTGTACATCTGAATTCTATACTTTTGTCCAAAGATACGTTTTTGCAATGTGTTGCCAAGCATTATAATTTGTGTTTAATAGAACAAAGAAAAGCCAGCATTCTTTGTAGTACTTTGCCTGTGAGTGAGTTCAGAACATCAACAGTAAGCCTCAAAGCTCACTTTAATGATAATAGAACTCTGCATTTTTTGGGCGTTTATCTTGTTACTAACATTGTAACATATTCAAATATATTTGAAGGCTCTTACTGCAGCAAGCTACATATGCTTGTTTTTTGCAACACGAATATCTGTTTCTGAAAGTAACAGCGTTTTCTTCTTTATAAGAACTGATTTACTTGGTGGTAATTCAAGTACTGACAACACTTTAACAAGCAGTTTTAAATATTTTAATAGATGGTTTTTATGTCTGGTATAGCTGTGGAGTAGCGGTGTGATTTTTACTATTCCTTACTATAGCAGACACATGGTAGTCGAAGTTAAGGTCGCAGTCAACTTGTGATCCCAGGACCACTTCATATGTACACAGGGTATTATTGTTGATTTGACAGTGTGAAGGGACATTGTTTTTGCTAAAAGGAATGTTAATACATTTTTTTGCATTCAGTTTGAGACCATGACTAATACACCAGTCACTGGTCTATGTGAGACCCTCCAGGAATATACTGACGTAATTTGGGGATTTAATGATTGCACTTAGTTTCCAGTCATCTGCAAACTTGATCAGCCACAACCTCTTAGTTTTGACTTGATCTTCTGAGAAATATATACCGAACAGTAAGGGGTCCATCACTGACCCCTATGGCACTTCGCTGGTAACAGGTCTGCTGGTCGATGTGGAGTCACCCTCTTTGATAGTGTATGTTCGGTTTGTGAGCCAGTTGGCAACACATCTTACAATGAAGGGGTTTACATTCAGTTTTCTAACTTTATCTTTAATGCCTGAATGTGGGATTGTGTCAAAAGCTGTTGCCAAGTCGAAGTATGCTGTATGCACAGATTTGCCTTCATCAATGACCCTGGTCACATTTTCAAAGATACTCACCATATTTAACAGGCAAGATCTGCCCTTAGTTTGGCCAAATTGAGTAGGACCCAGGGTTTGGAGGTCACCTGTTTCTTTATTTATCAGGTACATTATGATACATTCCCTGGTCTTACAGATGAGTCTGGTCAGGCTTATGGGTCTGTAATTCCTGGGTCTGTTGCTAAGCTGCCTTTGTGGAGGGGAATAACTGTTGCTTTTCTCCATTCCACAGGAGCAAAGCCTGTGGTTAGGCTATGACTGAAAAGGGTGCTTGGTGGTGATGCTAGATCATATTTTAGCCTGTACTGAAGACAGCCTGGGATGTCATCTGGTCCCATAGAGGCTTGTTTTTTTTGCCTTGGACAAGGCTTTGAGGACCTGTTCTTCAGATATGTATAGTGGGGGGAAGTTTGGGGGAAGGTTTGTGATAAGTTAGGAGAGGATAAGGGAATGAAATTTTCACCAAACCTATCCGCTAGCAGGTTTGCTATCTCTGCAGGGTTAGTGTGTGCGATACTGTTGGCCACTAGTTCTGCACATGCTTGGATCTTACATTTTACGCTACATACATAGCTGTAAAAGGCTTTATTGTTATTCTTGGTTGTACTTGCTAAGTTTTTCCTTTAAGGATTTGACAAGTTGTCTTATTTGCTTATTGAGGCTGAGGAGGGTGCTTTTCCATTGTTGGGACCTTGCCTTTGTTTTCTTGGACAGCAACTTTTTGAGTTTATTGTAAAGTTTGTTGATGCTGGATGTCTACCATGGCAGCTTGTTTTTACTTGGGGCTCTGGCTTTGATTCCTTCTGGTACAGCTATACACTTATGTAAGTGATTGTACAGGGTTCTAGTGTAAGCTTCAGCATAGTTACCACTTCCAGGTTGGGGTGGGGCTTAGAATGTCTTTATACCTTCACCTAGGAGGCTATAGTTTGTCTTGGGGTAGTTTTTTAGTCTGATTTCACCCTTTGTAAGTTCTGGTGTTAGTCTCAGCTTGAAGGTGACTTATTTGTGGTCAGTTTTAACTAGGGTCCGACAGTTGCGGCAGTGCATCTGTTGGAAGTGTTAGTGAGGAACAGATATAGAATATTTGTTCCTCTTATTGAGGAATGGAACAAATTAACAAAGTCAAGGAACTTTTGTGCTAGCAAGTTAGGGCTACCATAGTTTTCCCAACTGATGGTGGGATAATTGAATCCCCATAACCAGATTGTCTCCAGTTTGGTCAAGTAATCTTCATGGAGATTGTGACCCATGGAGAGGATCTATAACTGGGTATGGCTTGAATGGGGGTCTTACCCACTGTAACCTGGACTTGGAGTAACTCCATGGAGCTATCCAGTCTAACTAGAGAGGAGGTGAATTTATATCTAATATAGATTGAAACACCACCTCCTTTGGTTTTCACATCTTCATTTTGCAAACAAAATGTGTGGAAGACATTAGAAACTTGAAAGGCCAGGGCACTCTCTGAGGCTTTGAACCAGTTTTCTGTGATTGCACAGACAGCTATATCTTCCAGTTAAAAGTGCTTCTAGGAAGTGCAGTTTTTGGTTTAAGCTCCTAGCATTTAGCAGCATGATCCTTATTTTGTTCTGATTGGTTAATTTCATGACAGTAATGTTGTTTTGAGACTTTGCCTTAAAAAGGCACTGTGGGGGAGGCAAGAGCCTTTGTCCACATCTGAAAGCCTAGAGATGCCAGGTGCAAACCATCTCTGGCAAAGCAGCAAGGTTTGTTGGTCATGGTTTTCCAGGCTGGCAGGAACTGTATCCTCTTTGAATGACACCAAAAACTAAGACAATTACTGAAATCAGTCATTTTTTGTTTATACTATGGCATCATTCTAGGTAAGGGTAGTATGTTGCTCAAGGCTAAGGACATATCTGTCTGGGGCACATACTCAGTCAGCTCAACCATGTCTCTCTTCATATAATCCAGTGAGGTAAGTCTCAGGTCACTCACACCAACGTGAACTATGACAGAGTCATAATGGTACTGAGGGACCTGAGTGCATGCATGATCTGACGAATCCTGGCACCAGAGATGCAGCTGACAGTGACTTTCTCTGTCCAACGTGGTGAGTGGGACATCCTTGTGTCTCATTATTGAGTCTCCGATGACAAGAAAATTTGTTTTTTGAGTGTTATGCATTATGGGCTTGGTAGGTGAGACACTAGTGTTGCTATGTGTCATGAGTTCTGCGGGGATTGTTTTAGTTGTAGCAGTCTTGTGTTTTGGAGGTCTCTAGTATTTCAGTAAGTTTTTTGAGAGAATCTATGTGTATTCTATCTATATCATATCTTCACAATATCATGTGGCTTCTGTCATCACATAGTAAGGAGTTCAAAACCCACTTGTCTCACTGTAGGTCTGACTGTAAGTATTCTTTGGCTTATGCTGTTATGTATGAATGATATCCACAACTGTTATCACATGTAGAACTACAGTGGGAGATGCCTCATACATCCCTTTTATCTCATACAATTTGTTTGCAACATAATCATATGATGTAGTGACCTCACATAGGTGTAAGACTCAGAGCTGTGTTACAACTTCCTTTATGGTGCACATGATTCATACACATATTGTTAGTCAGTGGACTTATATAGCTTGCTGTTCGATTCCAGCAAAAGACAATATTATATGAGTGTACAGACATTATACAAACAACACCTCATGATAATATTGTTCTTATTTTTTACTTTGGAGAAAACAATATAAACTGATTGGTAATTTCCTGGCAGTGAAACTTATTCTGTGAATGTCATGGTGTGAGTGCTGCTGCAGTACATGCATTCACTAATGACTTGTATGTCATGTCTACACATATAGATGTGTGGTTCATATCTGGGGCAGTGTGTGTACAAAACAATAGAAACAGCTTCCTTGGTCAGGAAACATTGATATTGTACAATTGTCATCAGTCTGACATAATACTATTGTACAAATTATCATCAAATGTCCTTTCTTACTTGACACATTAATTTCAGTTATTTGTGACAAGCTTTATTGCTATGTCTAGTGGCAGACATGGTTAATACATAGCTCTGTAGACTGCATAGTATGATAGACACAGGTTTGAATCTGGTTAACATAATATGTCACACAGGAGTGTCTCATGCAATAAACGTATTTACCGCACAGTCAGACGTGTAGACATCACCCTCCAAGGTAGGGGATCCTTACACATTACAATATGAAAGTGCTGTAAGCCCTTCAAGTGTGGCTTTCATTGCACATTCAGTAAGCGTATTCTTGTGGCACCATAGGTTGATACTTAGCTTTCTGATATCTGTCCAGGTATGTGTTCAAATCTGGCAAGATGCAAATGTTGAATATGTCATTAATTGTTCACAGGTATTGCTTAATTTCCAGGCAATAATGGACTTTATTGCATATATTCATTCAAACATTTATGCATTGCAATCATTCTGTTCTTCATATTGAGGAGCTTTATAGGACTTGCCTACCTACATAGCATTTCTTACTGTATGACACGTTGCAAGATCATCATAAAGTGTGATTGAGCTTGTATTGAACACTTTCTTGTGTGTTTGTGCTCTTTACATGCTGTTATGGCAGTGGTCACTGCTCTGTCTTGTGAGCATGCCCAGTATAATCATATTGTAGATGTTCATTTACAGAGGCATTGAACTACTGAAACATCATCAAATCTGTGTTTTTATTTGTTACTTGTTTACTTTTGGTGTTATCATATCATTTATTAGAATCTACATGCATATACAGTGCATACTTCTCTAATACATGTTTCAAGGTAACGTACTCCCTGTCTATGGGTACCAAATAATAACAAATGACAAACAAGCCCCTTTTTGATGTGTGTGACCCAGCAGCTGTGTGACTCATTTCTTCATGTTTATAAATGATGAAGTGTAGAATGTAGCAATACTGTCGTTTATCATGCATACATTCTCTGAATGTACATGTCATATTCAATATGTCACATTTACTACAATGTTGCAATATGATCCCCTCATACTCTTTTTAGCATTTCTGCATTTAGTTATGTGCATAGGTCAATAATTGTGAACAGAATTCATTATTATCACATCAGCATGGAAGTATGTATGATTATGTTTCTTTGTGACATAATGAAATCTGACTGCATTTTCTGTGTACATTTTCTCCATTTACCCTCCCCTCTTACTTATGACTGCACTATTACTATTGTAGTCTGTATAGATTATCCCCATTTAATCTCCTCTGCATCTTAATTCTTTTAATCAACTTGCCATTACTTGATATAAGCTGTCCACGGGTGCTAGCATAATAGGTTTGGTTGCAGCAAGCCGTTTTGTTTAGATTGTGTGCTCATGCCTCTCTGCACCTTTTCATGACCACAAACACTTCTGCTGGCCAATTTGAAAGTGAGACGGGCAGCATGCATATTCATTGAGCTCTGCTGGTCATCATGCTAAGAAGCATAAATCATGCAGGCTTCATATGAAGCCTTCATAATTGTTAATGAATCCCATGCCATGTCTTTAGTCTCTGATAATTCTGTCACCAATACTACATCTTTGTAATGTGAATGTTTATTTATCTAAGTTGGTGGTATTCATATCTCATGTACCATGTTTAACATCATGTATATGTGTGCACTGCATTATAAATGCAAAACTGGTACTTACGTATTATCGCAACCAGATTTCAGTAACTGCTGATATGTTGGTGAAACGACTTCACATTACAGTGAGTAGGGGTGTGTGGACTGCAAATCATTGCTGTGTCATGCTGTGCTTTCTGTAAGAGGAAGAGGAATAACAGTCAAATTGTTCTTTTTTGGTTCATGCTGTACCGCTGTAACGTAATACAAAGGGGAAACAGCAAGGAAGGAAAAAGAATGAAGCGGTTATCACATAAACCCACATTCTTGTACACTGACCTGCAATTATCATTCTGAAATATTGTTTCTGAACAGTCTTTTCAGAAAACAGATTCCTGTCCCGTTTTCCCTTTCTCCACAAATGTTTTCAACTATAATGAAACAGTATGGGTTTCTTACTGCACATACTCTTGTATACCAACACAAATGTGAATGGAATTATATGGTTTTCATGGGAGTTTCGGACATCAGAAATGCAGGCTTTATGTTTTAAGGTTTCTAAGTCAGAAATTAACTGAGGAATAAAATGCTAATTAGGCATAAGTGCATTAAATGAAGTTATCCATTTTGTAGAGTTTTAATTGTATTTACTGTTTAGGGCTACATGCTCAAGTGAATTAGCCTGTTCTGTGTTTATTTAGTGTATTATTGCATTGTTTAGCCTGTTTTAACAAAAACAAAAAACTATCTTGTTTGCTTGTTTCCCGCCTTTCCTAGCCAGTATAGTCCAGATCCTAGGCTTTGCTGGTTTCAGGACTTTATTTTCTGTGTTCAGAGCTATCCAGACCTTGCTGTGGTAGAGTGAAGTCCTACTGCTTACCAGTTGGAGTGGTGAGCATGGTACTTCCTGTCTTACACTAGAGGAGTGGTTTCCAGCTCTGAAATTGTAATTTTAGCCATTTTGGGCTGATTTCTATCCCCTTCAACTTTGTGGCTTAAAAAAACACGTGTTTGTGCATTTTTCACATCATGCAGCACCGCCGGGCTACAGTTAAACTATTCCAGGTGCCAGAAAGTCTGCTCTTCAAATTATCCCTTAGAATTAGCTTGTTTCTCAGTAGTAGCACTAAAATCTGAACCCCTGTGACTAGCACTTGCTCTAGAACTCGTTGGAAAGCACTAGGAAGCCTTAAACTGATACAAGCACTCAACTCTCCTTGTTAATAAGGAGAAATTAATTGTAGGTACTAAACAGCCTATAATTGCAAAATACATTGCAAAGGTAAGGGAAAACAGCTCTTGTACTTTAAAAAAAACACCTAAACAGGCATGGCCAAGGGTCAGCTTCCGGTGATTTCTCTTGTCCACCTGGTGAATCTGGGCATACTGAGGCAATGCAGCAACTGCCTCATGTACACAGAAAACCCTATCCTCCTACCATCCAACACTACAACCTGTGAGAGATGCACTTACATAGCCAAACTGGAAGCAAAGCTCTCTCCAGCCAAGATTGTGCTAGACAGTCAAGAGGAGAAGGTTAACACCTGCAATACACCTCAAGCAACACATAGCCCTTTAAAACCCACACCATCAACACCCACACATAGCAAAATTAAGCACACATATATGGAGACCCTTAACATTAACCTGCCCAAGCAACAAGGACCTCTGAAGCTGAAACACAAACAAACGCCAGTCACAAACAAAGTGACACATAGCTCATAACACCAGTGTGCCACCTAACAACAGCCCTTAAGGCAAGACAATGTACCCAACACTTTAGTCATAAGTGACTCTATAGTCAGGCACACATGTCTCACTCACCAGGCTGAACAAGGAGAAAATTACAGTCAGCTGCCTGTTGGGTGCCAGGATCGACCACACAATGCATGCACTCAAGTCACTCCACAACAAGTACAAATACGACTCTGTCATTGTCCATGTTGGAGTGAATGACTTGAGAGCTCTCGGATCATGTGGCCCAAGCAGGTATGACCCTAGCCCTGAGTAGCATCCTGCCTTTGCCCAGAATGATACCACAGTATAAGGACAAAATGATTGACTTCAACAATTGGCTAAGCTTCTGGTGTCATTCAAAGGGGATCCAGTATCTGTCTGCCGGGGATGACATGATCAACAAACCATGATGCTTTGCCAGAGATGGTCTGCACCTGTCACCCCTGAGATTCAGGTTACTAGCTAAAGCTCTTGCCACCCCTATAATGCCTTTTTAGGCAAGGTTCAAAGGACAAAACCACCACCATAACAGATACAAGCATGCAAAATCTGAAGGTAATGCTACTCAATGCTAGAAGTCTAAACCTCAAAATGCACTCTCTCGAGGCACTTCTAAAAATGGAGAACATCGATATCTGTGCAGTAACTGAGACCTGGTTCAAGGCTTCAGAGAGCACCCCTGCAATACCAGGCTACAACTCTTACCACACTTTTCGGCCACCAAACAAAGACCAAAACACTAAAGGTGGAGGAGTGTCCATATTCACCAAGGATATTCACACCTCTAGGCTAGTTGCCCAACACAATGCATCTGGAATTCTCCAGGTGCAACTAAAACTTGGTAAGACTGCAATCCAAAATGTAGCTTGATACAGATCTCCCATCATGCCCCAAAATTCTCAATACACTTTTCTAAACATACTAGAAAATATTAAGATACAACCAAACATCCTAATACTGGGTGATTTCAACTACCCTGCCATTAACTGGGAAAATTACTTGGGTACCAACACTTTTTCCAATGGTTCTTGGAATTCATAAATTTGAATGTCCTGGATCAACTAATCCATTGTCCCACCAGAGGCAACAATATCCTAGACCTGGTCATTACCAACATGGGAGATAGATGCTACACACCAGTGGTCACCCCCTTGTTGGTCAGGTCTGACCATAAGCAAATCACCCTTGACATCCACATCCCACCCCCATCCCCCAGTAAGGAAAACTCCGTAAAAAACTTCTCCAAAGCTAACTTCACGCTACTCAAGTCGGAAGTGACAAACTTCATGACACCCATGTGGATAGGAGTTGAATGTTCGATTGGTGAATCCTATACTAAGGCACTGTATGAGCATGCATGAATCGTGTCATCCCATATAGAACCAAGACACTCTCCTGCAAAAAAAGGAAGCCAGTCTGGTGGTCCCCTGCCATAAACAAACTATACAACAGAAGAAAGAAACTATTGCAAAAATGAGGAAAATCCCAGGATGCAAAAAAATCCCTTACCAGCCTCAGTAAGAAGCTGAGATCCCTCATAAAACCCTCCAAAGCTAGTTACAAAAATAACATTGCCAAAGATTCCAAAGACAACCACAAGGCATTCTATAGTTATGTCAAGAATCTAAATGGCAATGCTCAGATATGCGCTGAGCTACAACAGAATGGCATTAAATATACTGATCCCAAGGATATTACCAATATCCTGACAGATCAATTTAGTGCCAATTTCACCCCTTCTCACCCCCAATTGGGCCCATCTCAATACTAAAAGATTGCCAAATTCTGGTAATCACAGCCACACATGTAGAAACCGCACTCTCCAAAGCTAAGAATACAGCATCCATGGGACCAGATGACATACGGGGCTGAGTACTACATGAACTACAAAATGAACTGGCTCCTCACCTAAGTGTCATGTTTAATCATAGCCTCACCTCGGGCTTTGTGCCCACTGAGTGGTGCACAGCTACATTTATCCCACTCCACAAGGGGAGATCCAACTTGGATCCCAGGAACTACCGTCCCATCAGTCTGATGAGCCTGATCTGCAAGGGCATAGAACACATTATCATGGAACTTACAAATAAAGACATTGGCAACCTTCAAACACTGGACCATACCCAGTTTGGGTTCAGGAAGGGCTGATCTTATCTCCTGAACCTGACTGACTTCTTCGAATCAGTCTTCAGAGCTGTGGAGCAGTAAGGCAGTCCACACAGCCTATCTGGACCTCACCAAGGCCTTCAACACTATTCCCCACTCTGGAATCATAGATAAACTTACTAAGCTGTGCATAAATTCCTACGTCACTTGATGGGTTGCCAACTGGTTTAATGACAGAACCCAGACTGTAAAAGTAGCTGACTCCAAATCTAGCTCCAGACAAGTGACAAGTGGAGTACCTCAGGGTTCAGTCCTGGGACCACTCTTATTTGGCATTTACTTCTCTGAAGTACAAGCCAACACTAAGGGACTCTGGCTAACAAAGTTCTCTGATGACTGCAATGTAGGAGCCATAGTCAAGTCCCCAAATGATGTGGACATCCTACAGAAGGGCCTCACTGAGACAGATGCCTGGTGTCAGACGCATGGCCTTAAGCTCAATGCCAAAAAGTGCATTGTCATCCCGTTTGTTAAAAGCTGTGTACCCATGAACTACCACATAAATGGCAGTCTACTTAACGCCAAATGTGTGATAAGAGACCTTGGGCTCCATGTGGACAGTAGTTTCTCCTTTGATAATCACATCACCACAGTAGTCAGGAAATCCTTCTATGTGGCACACCTCATCACAGGTCCCAGGACTGAACCCTGTGGTACTCCACTTGTCACTGGTTTGAAATCAGATTAGGAGTCTGCAACTTTTACAGTGTGGGTTCTGTCAGTGAGCCATTTGTCAACCCATCCTCTGACATAGGGATTTATACCTAGTTTAGTGAGTTTAGCTATAATTCTAGAATGGGGGATGGTGTTTAAAGCCTAGGTGAGGTCAAGATAGGCTGTGTGAACCACCCTACTCTTGTCTATGGCTTTGGTAACTGCCTCAAAGATGTCAATCAGGTTCAGAAGGTATGATCTGCCTTTCACAAACTTGAACTGGGTGGGGTCCAGATGTTGGAGGTTACCAATGTGTTTGTTTATGAGTTCCATGATGATACATTCCACGCCTTGCAGACCAGACTCGTCAGGCTAATAGGGCAATAGTTCCCAGGATCAGTGGTGGCTACCCCTTTTTGGAGTGGGATAACTGTTACAAAGCCTGACATGAGACTATGATTGAAAATGGTGCTTAGGTGGGGAGCCAGTTCATTCTGAAGTTTGTGTAAAACACAGCCTGTGATGTTGTCCAGTCCCATGGATGCTGTGTTTTTGGTTTTAGAGAGTGCAGCTTTTACCTGCATAGATGTGATTACAGGGAGCCTGCATTCTTCCTGTAAAGATATGGGCCCTTTAGGGGGTGAGAGAGGGGTAAAGGTAGTCTGCCAGGATGATGGCAATATCAATTGGGTCTGTAATTTTTGTGCCATTGTGCTGTAACTCACTGCAGATCTGGGTGTTGCCATTGAGATTCTTGACATAGTTATAGAATGGTTTATGGTTGCCCTTAGAATCAGTGGCAATTTTGTTTTTGAAACTAGCTTTGGAGGATCTTATCAGGGATCTCAGCTTCTTACTGAGGCTGACCAGGGAGCTTCTCCACTCATGGGATTTTACTCTCTTTTGCAACAGTTTCTTCCTTCTATTCTAGAGTTTGTTTATGGCAGGGGACTACCAGATTGGCTTCCTTTTTTTGGAGGATAGCATCTTGGTTCTGTTTGGGATAGCACGATCCATGCACTCATGTAAGTGCATATAGAGTGCATTTGTGTAGGATTCAGCAGTCCTAACTGTATTGTCCATCTGCATGGGTGTCATGAAGTTTACCACTTCTGTCTTAAGAAGCATGAAGTTGGCTTTGGAGAAATTTTTTACCATAGTTTCCTTAATGGTGGGTAGGGGCGGGATGTGGATACGAAGAGTTGACTTCAGGTGTGGAACTTCATGTTGGTAATGACTAGGTCTAGGATATTGTTGCCTCTGGTGGGGGTGTGGATAAGTTGATAAAGGGCATTGGAATTTATGAATTCCAGAAAGCGTTGAGCGAAGGAGTTGGTACACGAGTACTTTTCCCAGTTAATGGTGGAGTAGTTGAAATCACCCATTATTAGGGTGTTTGGTTGAACCTTAATATTCACCAGTATATCAGGAAAAGAGGTGTGGGAGTCCTGGGGCATGGTGGGGGATCTGCAAGCTACAATTTGGATTGCATTTCTGCCCAGAGTTAGTTGCACTTGGATAAACTCTGATGCATTATGCTGCGCAACTAGTCTGTAGGTGTGGATATCCATAATGAATATGGACACACCTCCGCCTTTTTTGTTCTGGTCCAGGTTAGATGGCCAAAAAGTGTGCTATGAGTTATAGCCTGGTAATGCATGGCTGCTCTCTACAGCCTTGAGCCAGGTCTCAGTCACTGCACAGATATCAATGTTCTCCATTTACGGAGTGACTCGAGTGAGTGCATTTTGAGATTTAGACGTCCTTATTTCATTATACATGAAAATTCTAACCATTAACTCTGTTCTCAAAACAATAGGAAGAATTCCTTCATTCAGACATCTCAGCTCCGAGTTTTGAAATCAAACAATTATACAATGCTTGACTTATCAGCTTTCCTCCAGCAGAGTGCAATGTGGTTACATTTTTGAAGTTCAACATTTACCATAATTTTCTTACTTTTAAGAGAACAGGCATGTGGCTTACATTCATATTTACAAATGACAGAATTATCTACACAATTCTATCTAGCTAGGCTGGCAGCCTTCACATATCTCCCCACCCCCCTGCCCCAGAGAACTCAAGCTAGTTTTTCAAGTGACCCTTGAGAAATGTTGCTTGAGAGGGTTATGTCTATCTGAGTATACCTTACCCCATTCTCTGTCTTGGAGCCTGTCTGCGTTGGCATTGCTAATCACACTCTGGTACTGCACTGGCATGTCATATGCTTGCAACCCTAGGCTCCATCTTAACAACTTGGCATTTTGCTGGCTGGCTCTATGTAACCATGTTAGGGGATTGTGGTCTGTAACTACAGTGAATCTCCTTACATACAGATAAGGCTGAAGTTTCTGCAGTGATCACACTATGGCTAGACATTCCTTTTCTACAGCTGCATAGCATTCTCCCTGGGTTGGAGCCTAGAACTGAGATAAACCACTGGGTGCTCTTCTCCGTCTGAAGAAATATGGCTAAGTACAGCCCCCACCCGATTGTTCAAAGCATCCACCTGCATAACAAATTATTTACTGTAATCTGGACAGGTTAACAAAGGGGGTCCCCCCAAAGCTTCTTTAAGCTTCTGGAATGCCTGATCACATACTGGGGTCCACATTACCTTATCTGGACTGTTTTTCCTTGTCATGTCTGTGAGGGAAGCAGCTATGGTACTATAACTGATGACAAACTTGCTGTAGTGCCTTGCTGTCCCTAAGAAAGCCCTCACCTACTTTTTGTTAACAGGTGCAGGCCATGCCTGTATGGCTTCCACTTTGGCATGTTCTAGCCTGATCTTACCACTCTCCACTCTATGTCCAGGAAGGAGACCTCTGCCATACCCCTGACATTTACTCTGCTTAATGGTCAACCCTGCCCTCTGTAGACTCCCCAGCACCTCCCTGACATGTTGAAGGTGCTCTTGCCAGAAATGGCTTTAGATGCCAATATCATCTAGGTAAGCAAGGGAAACCACCCTTGCTCCTGCTAGGATATGATCTACTAGCCTCTGGAAGTTGCTGGGGCATTTTTTTCATTCCAAAGGGCATCTTTGTGAACTCATACAAGCCAAAAGGATTCACAAAGGCTGACCTCTCCCTAGCACTGCAAGTCAAGGGCACCTGCCAGTAACCCTTGGTTAGATCAATGGTGGTAAGATACTTAGCCACACCCAGCTGCTCTAGGGCCTCATCCAACCTAGGCATGGAGTAAGCATCTGACTCTGTGTGACTATTTAATTTCCTGTGGTCCACAAAGAACCTGGCACTGCCATCCTTCTTTGCCACCACTGGGGAGGCCCAAATACTGTTGGACTCTTGAATTACTCCTAGTTCCAACATTTCCTGCATCCCCTCCCTCAGTGTCTGTTTGACTCTCTCAGGCACTCTATAAGGGGCCTGCCTAATAGGCCTTTGGGGTCCTGTATCCACCTGGTGCTGCACCATGTGGGTGCACGCTGGTTTCCCAGTGAAATTGTCCCCAAACTCCTGTAACACTGCTCGGATTTCTCAAACCTGGGTAGGAGATAGCTGCTGGAACATTGCTACCCCTTCCACTGAGGTGTCTGCCCAAGACTCACTGTGGAGATCAGTCACCAGATCTCCCTCAGACTCCTCCTGCAAGCCACTGCAAATAATCAGCACAAGGGCCTTCCTATCATGGTAAGGTTTCATCATGTTTACATGGTACAGCTTGTGCCCCTGCCTCCTACCTAGCAGTGCCGCTATGTAGTTAACATCACTTACCTTTCTTACCACCTTGTAGGGTCCCTCCTAAGCTGCTTGCAACTTGTGTCAGACCGCAATGGGTCTGAGAGCTGAGCCTGTCTCAACTCTTTCTTTGTAACCCTCCCCAGCTCCCCTTCCACAGGAAGTCTGGTATCCTCTGACAGTGCTGCCTCACTGTCAGCCTGGGTACTACTACTTACCTCTATCCTTGCAGTCCCTCTATCCAAGGAAGCATCAGTACCCACAAGCAGCTGTGGCTCACATTTAGTCTCACTGCTACAAGGTAGCTCCGTCCATGAAGAAACCACCTCACCAGTCCTGGTTGCAAGTATGCTGTCTGTCTGGGTCTCCCCCAGGCTACCAGACTCACATGCTTGTCTCCAAGCCTGACTCTGGGTAACTGCACAAGCACATGGTACTGCACTATCAAAATAATTTCCTATCAGGATATCTGCAGGGATGTCCTCAAACACACCTACTTGCTGGCTTCCTTTTCCACCCTCCCACTAAAGGTGAATCCTAGCCAAAGGTATTTGGAATGGGATCCGTCCTAAAGCTCTGACTGGAGTAGATTGCCCAGGCAAGTAGTTCTTCTCTGTAACCATTGCAGGCTTTACACTGGTTATGTCAAAGGCTGTGTCACTCTTAACAATAGCCTCTTTGCCATTCACTATGATAGGATATAACCTCTTGCAGTAGTTGGGTACCCTTGTTGTCTCAAGACAACCTACTGTTGGCATTTTGTCCTTCCCACTTACTGGCTCCCTCACCTTGTGTTCCCCACTTTTCCTCCGTGGACATCTGTATGCCACATGGCAACACTGGTTGCATTAAAAACATTTAACCCCAGGTCCTGGACATGTACCTGGACTAGTGGCTTCCCCTGCTACTGGCAGATTCTGTTGGGCAGTCTGGGCTGCCCACCATAGTTTCCTTTAGATCCATGAGCAGTACTTGTGGCCATTTTCCTGTGCAAGGATGCCCTGCTTGCTAGGTATAGGTCTCCCTTCTTCCCCAACTCATCTGAAGTAACACATTATCTATCAGCTAACCAGATCCTCATGTCCTCAGGCAAAGTGCTAATGGCTTGTTCCCTCACAAAAAGGTCTGCCAGCCCTTCAAAAGTGGTGACCTGACATCCACTCACCCACCTATGAAAATTAGTGCTCAATTCAGCAACATATTCACACACACTTTTGACTATAAGTTTCCAGTGTTAGCTTAAAAAATTCTAACAGACAATTCTTAACAGCATTATAGTTAAAACAGTCAACATCAGACATTTTGGACAAAATAGTTACAGCTTTACCATGGAGTAAGGGGATCAGGAACCGTACCCAGAGCCTTTGGTCAACATCATACTGTTTACATACCCTCTCAAACATATGAAGGAAACTATCAAAATTATCCCCCTCTGTAAACTGCCAAAGAAATTTACTGACCTTTTTTGCTTCTGGGGTCTGGTTACTCTCTTCCCCATTACCTCCATGACTCTGGTAAAGACTCACCATCTCCTTTTCATGCTGCCTCTGCTGCTCTTTTTCCACAGCTTCCACAGCTTCCATTTTGAAACACCTGGCCTCCAACTCTAGTTTCTTTACCTCCAGATGTATTTTTAAGTCCTCTGCACAAAGGTTGAGCTGTCCATTCCCTGAGTGTTGTACATCTCTACGGTCAGTCTGATCATCCTCCTGGTTGCTGTTTTCTGATGCAGCTGTGACCAAAGCTGCAATCATATCTGCCTTAGTCAAGTTTCCCTGCACCAGTCCTTTAGCCTGGCACATCTCAGCCAACTGGCTCGTTGTCAGCTTTCCATACTCCTCAGCTGACATGCTTGCTTGCTTGCTCTCCCTGACTAACTAAGCTCACAAAAGAAATAAAACAATTGTGATCTGAACTCTTAAGTTTCTGTTAGCCTGGGAAACAGAGAATAAATATATAATCTGAAATGAGTCAGTGGTACTGTGTTATCAATTTAAGGACAGAGAGAGAGAGAGAGAGACAGAATCAGAGCATTTTGCATTTGTTTTCAGATCTTACAACATCACCAGCACTGTCTTGCTCTATATATAAGTTTATTTTAGAACTGCCTTTGCTCTTAGATATAAATAGCAAATAGTAACTCTAGTCTAGTTGTTTTCTGTATTGATGTCAGAACTTTTCTACTGTATTATTTTAAGCATTTCTATGTGATCTCTGAACTCTTCACTAGCACTGTGTAGTAAGAAGTATTGTCTTGTGTTCTTATTATTTATTTATTAAATCTTTTTTAAATCTGTCAGCTGTGGCTGTTTTATGTAGAGATAATTTAAGCTCTAGAGTACAGTGCATGTATATAGTGATACTGTCCAAGCCCCTCCAAATAAGCCTTGCTGTTCATCACACTTACCATTAGGATAATAATATTGCACAGTAATAATCAGACACCCTTTGATAAGGGCCTTATTAGTAGCTGATATTAGTGGTTGGTGGCAAGTAGCACTGCCTTATAGTCTGGGCAGAAGGGGCATAGCTGGAGAACCTGTGCCAGTCTTTCTCAGGAGTGTCTGTGTGTTTGTATATAACTAATATCTCAATATATGTGTGTGTCAGCTACTTTGGCATGGACACAAAGCACTGGTTGGACAGAGAAGGTGCTGAAGGTTTTAGCTTGACCACTAGGCTAAGGTCTGGACTGTATAGCTGTGCCAGTGGTGAGTCTTACTGAGGATCTGGACAGAAAGGGAGAAACCAGTCCCAGACTGACTGTAATCTCTGTGTGCTCTTAAGGGAAATTGTACTTTACTGTGTGTGTATTTGTTATCCTTCCCAATGTGAGCAACCCTCACTGGTCGTAGTGGTGAGGATTGAAGCTCCTTGATTCCTGGGCCAGTGCACGGGCCTCACAACATGCATGGCAATAGTCATTTCATTTTACCACCATTTTGGACTATGTCATCAACATCTGCACATCATATTTAAATACAATTGCCCACAGGCAGTGTATTATCCAGTGGTTCACTCCATCTATAGATACTCTGGCACAGTAAAGGGTGCTCCTGCCTATTTATAATTTCCAAGTACTGACAGGAATCATACTTCTGTGCCACAGCTTGTGGTCATACATAGTATGCAATGGAGAACACACTGTGCCCTATGTAGTCTTATAAGAATTTTGGTGCTGTGGCATGGTGGTGGAGGTATACAATTAAAATAAATTCAGTTCTGGGGTGTGTATGTGATAGCCTTTTTAATATGCTCTAATTGCATATCTGTGATGAAAATGATTTATTTTTGTCATGTTCTGCAGGAAGCATACGAAACAAATATTTGGACCAAGGTATTAGATTCTTGACATATATAATAGCAAGTTATGCAAAATTTTAATGCCAAAAGTGAGCTGCTTGTGGATTTCAATTTGTTGATAAGATGGCCCCTGATTTTGTTTTTAGCACTGATATTCCCTATTGTGTCATCATAGCAGACTAAACCCACAATGCTGCACTACATGAAGTACTGAATAAGTTGCTACATTTCCATACCGAATTAATCTGCAGTAGTTTCTTTCTTCGTAGAAAGGCAAGTTGCTGGGTAGTTCTTACTGATGGAACACTTCACATTGAAATAAGCACATAATGCTGTAGTAGTGAAATATAAAAAAAATACTCCTTTGAAGTATTACATTATTACTTCTTCTCCACAGTGCTTAACAGTTTTATGTAAATCACTGCCCTACACCTACCAGGAATTCATTATGTGGGTGTAGTGCCAGACAAAAAGTAAGTAAACAGTGTAGTAGCTTGACACTTCCAAAAGGGGGCAGTGTACTTTAAGCTGTGTACATGCTGTCAGAAAATGTGTACATATTCATATGTGCTAGTTCCACAGACCATACCAGCAATCTACATATACAGACACTCCCTGACCTGAACATAGTGATACTGATAGTCTTGTTGCAGGCTTACTAACTTTGACTGGTCATAGAAGTATGTGCCAGTGCTCCCCATGCATGAATGCTATTCAGAGCAGTTTGTATATAGTCAGATAAGCCAGGTTTGTTGCTGGCTTTTACACGTATCCATGGTTTTACAGAACATATTATCTCAGGATGGTATTGTACAGGGCACACCAGTATGTACCTTCCAATGCAACATTTGCAAATTGCTAGTCACTGGGGATGTGTCCAGAATATGCGGTATCATTGATCTTACCCTCAATGTGTTGCAACATCTTTGGTGCTGGTAATGTTCTGTAACTTGTCTTTCCTGACCTACCCACCTCACTTGCTTTTTGAATACGCATTATTTACATCCATGATGACCCAAAGTGGTGTATATCATCCCTCAATGTCATTGTATGACATGAGGTTTGCCATATTTGGGTGCATATGTGTCCTGCATACAGATATTGGCACACTTATTTGTGTGTGATGGATATATTTTAATGCCTTTGTTACCTCCATGATAACTCTTTATTAATACACTGTGTGTCCATAAAAGCTCAACATAATTATTGAATGGGAGTCATAATGTTTTGTTTTTGAGATAGCTCTTCATAGTGCATTAGGATGTTATAATAATCAGTTTGGATTACCACATCATATCTTTCATTATACATACTGATGACCAGAATGTATGTAAAATGAGAGCCATTTGTGTTCACTGTCAATAAGTCCTAGGATTTGCTTAGCATGGCTGCTGGCCTTTCACATATCTGTTGATATCTGTAGACATTCCTAAGTCAAAGTATTGGAATTAGTGTTCTTGGAATAGTGTTGTTTCAGTCTTTGATGTTAGGCAAAAGTTCATAGGTTCATAGGTTCATAGGTAGGTACTAGGCTATCTGCCTGAGGACATTTATAAGCCTAATTAGAGTGTGTCGGCTGTTGCTGCCCCATTGATTAATTAACTGAGCCTCTGTCAAGCAGAGCCAATGAAGTGATCCTCATGTGTATTTTCTGTTACCCATCCACTCGTCAAGGTTTATCTTGAAGAGTGTTAGAGAGAGGCTCTGCCTAATGTAATTAGGAATTTTGTTCCAAAGCATGGGGAGTCTCTGTGACAGGAATCTATCCCTCCAGCATATTCTATTTATTGCTGTGGCGAGGTTTAGTTCACTAGTGTGCGTGGCTCGCAGTGACTTAGATTTCTTTAGGTGGAGCATGTCCATCAATTCTGAGTTGGACATGGCTTTGTAAGTCAGGCAGAGATCAACTCTGAGTAAGGGATATGCCAATGAGTACAGCCGGAGTTTTTCAGTCGGGCTGCACAGGACATATGTCTGAGGCCAGTAATCCTCTTGGTGTGGTACTTTTGTGCTCTTTCCAGCTGTTGGAAGTGTCTTGTGAGGTACATCCCAAATGGGGCATTGTACTCTATGATGGGTCTGATGAGTGACAAGTAGAGGGGAAGTATAACCTCTTTATTTCTAGATGTGAACCCTTTAGTAATTAGATGGGCCACATAGAAGGATTTCCTAACTACTTTGGCAATATGATTGTCAAAGGAGAGATTACTTTCTACCTGGGTCCCCAGATCTCTTATTACCTCTTCTGTATTAAGGGGGCTGCCACCTTTGTGGTAATTCGTGGGTGTTTTGTTTTTCCCAAACGGGATGACTATGCATTTTTTGGCATTTAGCTTGAGGCCATGACTTTGACACCAGGTGTCCGTCTCAGTAAGGCCTTCTTGGAGGATGTCCGTGTCAGCTGGAGAGTCAATTATGGCTCCCAGTTTGCAGTCATCGGTGAACTTGGTTAGCCATAGTCCTCCTGTGTTTGCCTGTACTTCTGAGAAGTATATGCCAAACAGTAGGGGTCCCAGGACCAAGCCTTGTGGGACACCACTTGTGACTGGTTTAGAGTTGGACCTGGAGCTTGCTATTCTTACTGTGTGAGTTCTGTCTGTAAGCCAGTTGGCAACCCATCTTGTGACGTAGTGGTTTATGTTCAGGGTGGTGAGTTTTTCTATAATACCCAAGTGAGGAATGGTGTCGAACACCTTGGCGTGGTCAAGATAGGCTGTATGAACCACCTTTCCCTCATCTATGGCCTTGGTGACTGTCTCAAAGAAGTCAACCAGGTTTAGTTGGCATGATCTGCCCTTAACAAAGCCAAACTGGTCGGGTCAAGTGTTTGGAGGTTCCCAATGTCTTTGTTAATGAGTTCCATGATGATGCGCTCCATAGCTTTGAAGACCAGGCTAGTCAGGCTTATGGGGCGATAGTTACCAGGGTCAGTTGTGGCTCCTCCTTTGTGGAGTGGAATAACCGTTGCTGTGCACCAGTCTATGGGCATGTAGTCTGTGGAGAGGCTGAGGTTGAACAGCATGTTTAGGGGGGGGTTAGTTTGTTCTGTAGTTCATGCAAGACTCATCCTAAGACACCATCTGGCCCCACTGACACTGTGTTTTTGGCTTTTGAAAGGGCTGTTTTCACCTGTGCATCTATGATTTCTGGGACACTACACTTTTCTGGTAGTGTTGTGGGCCCTTTTGGAGGTGAGAGGGGGGTGAAGTTTGCACTGAATCTATCTGCCAGGTTGTTGGCAATATCAGTAGGTTCAGTATATTTTGTGCCATTTTGCACTAGCTCAGAGCATATCTGCAAGTTGCCACTTAGATTCTTGACATAGCTAAAGAAGGCTTTGTGGTTATCTTTCAAATCCTTGGATATTTTTCTTTTGAAGTTAGCCTTGGATGATTTTATGAGGGACCTTAGTTTCTTACTGATACTGATCAGGGATGTCTTTCCTTCTTGGGATTTGCTTTTTTTCTGAACTAGTTTCCTCCTTTTATTGTATAACCTGATTATGGCAGGGGTCCACCAGACTGGTTTCCTTCTCTTAGGGGAGTGAGTCTTGGTTTTGCTAGGGATGGCATGATCCATGCATCCTTATGGGTGCTCATAGAGTGCATTTGTAAAGGATTTTGCATCTTGGGCAGCGTTATCCTTTAGCGTGGGGGCTGTGAAACATACCACCTCTGTCTTAAATAAGGTGAAGTTTTCTTTAGAAAGGTTTTTCACTGTGGTTTCCTTGGTTGGGGGTGGTGGTGGGGTGTGGACATCCAAAGTGATTAGTTTATGGTCTGATCTAACCAGTGACAGGTTGACCTCTGGTGCGGAACACCTGTCCCCCATGTTGGTGATGACCAGGTCCAATATGTTTTCACCTCTGGTAGGGGAGTTTACCAGCTGATCCAGGGCATTTGAGTTGATAAGTTCCAGGAAATGCTGAGCCTGGGAGTTTGTACTCAAGTAGTTTTCCCAGGTAATGGTAGGGTAATTGAAATAGCCCAATATCAGGGTGTTCGGTAGGTCCTTCATGTTTTCCAGTGTCTCCACAAAGGCAGAGTGGTGGTCCTGGGTCATGGAGGGTGATCTGTAGCAGGCCACAATTTGTATTGAAGATTTGCCCGATATTAGTTGCACATGAATGATCTTAGAGGTATCATCCTGCGCCACTAAACTGGAGGTGTTGGTATCCTTGATGAATACGGATACACCCCCCTCCTTTTGTGTTTCGGTCTGTGTTCTGTGGCCGAAATGTGTGGTATGAGTTGTAGCCCAGTAGTGCTGGAGTGCTCTCTGGAGCCTTGAATCAGGTTTCAGTTACTGCACAGATGTCGACGTTCTCCATACTGAGGAATGCTTCAAGCGCATGCATTTTGAGATTTAAATTCCTGGCGTTGAGTAGCATAACCCTCATTTTTTTATTTGCTCTGTTTATGGAGGTGGGTTTGACTTTTGAGCCTTGCCTAAAAAAGGCACTATCAGGGCAGCAAGAGCCTTGGCCAGTATTTGAAAATCTAGGAGTGACAGGTGCAAGCCCTCTTTTGCAAAGCAACGTGGCTTGTTGAGCATATCGTCCCAGGCTGACAGACACTGGATCTCCTTTGAATGACACCAGAAGCTTAGCCAATTGTTGAAACTGATAATTTTTTCTTTATACTGAGGTATCATTCTTGGTGAGGGCAGGATGCTACTCAGGGTCAGGGTCATACCTGCCTGGGCTACATGATCCGAGAGCTCTTCCATGTCTCTTTTCATGTAGTCCAGGGAGGTACGTCTCAGGTCATTCACACCAACATGAACAATGACAGAGTCATATTTGTACTTGTTCTGCAGTGACCTGAGTGCTTGTGTTATGTGACGGATTCTGGCTCCCGACAGGCAGCTAACAGTAACCTTCTCCTTGTCCAGCCTAGTGAGTGGAATGTCAGTGTGCCTGATTATAGAATCACCTATTACTAGTGTGTTAGGTATGTTATTTCGCATTAAGGGCTGTGATTGTGCGGAACATTGATTTTGTGTTTTATGTGTTGTCTGGTTTGTGATAGGAGGTGCAGGTTTTTTAGGTGTCTGCTTTGGAGCTCTCTGATGCTTTTGCAGGTTTTTATTTAGAGCTTCCAAGTATGATTTAGTGTATTTATGTGTATTTTTGCTAGTGCTGGTTTAGTAGGTCTATGTGAGGCTGGAGGTGTGGTATAAGTGTTAACCTTCTCCTCATGACTATCTGTTCCAGTCTTGGGTGGAGAGACCTTAGCCTCCAGTTTGGCTGTATAATTGCATCTCTCGCATATGTTAGTGTTTTGTGGCAGGAGGAGAGGGTTGTCTGTGTACATGAGTGCTCTTCACAGCACCCTTCTGCAATTCATATGGAGATGTGTGTATCAATAGTACATCTAAATATAACTAAAATTATTTTTTATGAAATCATTGCTCCTACTACTATTGAAACTGCCTGTGTCATAAATCTGTTGTATTAATGAACACAGATTTGTGTTTGAAACTTTTGATAGTTTTTCTTGGGCAAGTATTTTTCTTTCTTCTAATATCTCTCTGCCTTAATCATCTTGTGTATCTTTCTGGAAATTGTGGGCTGCTTACAAAATAGTAACAATACATAATCTTTCTTCATGGTAATTGGGATGTGCATGTATAATTGACAGTGCTGATGATACAGGTCCAATATGCCACTGTACTGCCTATTGTTGTGGTACGTTCATGTTGTTTATTGCTGATTTGTCTACTGTTTGTATCCATTGTATCTATCTTACAAAGGTTGCACCTCATGGCAGCTCACTGTATATGAAAGATGTCAGAAAGGATGTGCACAACACCAGCCAGAAGATTTACAGTCCAAGGAAAAGGTAGCAGCTCCAAATGATGGGCAGCCTGGACCATTGCATACTGTCATTCTGGAGGACAAGCAAGATCAACCACCACCACCCGAAGACATGAGGGACTAGCAGAAGGAAGTTATGACAGGTGTGCTTCATGCCAATATGCAGATGATGATAGGGAACTTTTTCTAAGACATGGCATGGGCCTAGAGTGGCTCCTTCTGAAAGATTGCTATGGGTCTGATCTGTGAGATTCAGCCCAAACAGGGAGGAGACTCAGGACAACACGTACAGTCTTTGTGTTCATTCCATGTAATGTTGCCTGCATGTTGTTGCCATATAGTTTAGATTTGTTGTCATTATGGTAGATATTTATGCACTTTACTCTGTATGACAGTTATGCTTTCCCTTTCATTTCTCTTATAATTTGCCACAGACTGTTATCTAATGGTATCCTTTGACAAAGTCACTATTTGCTGTTCATGCCAAATACCTATTACTTCCTGTGACATGGCAACCCCTTGTCATCTACTGGATATTTCACAGTACCACTCATATGTAACCCCAACAATTTTATGATCTGGAATAAGATGTCTAGATTGTCTTTTGGATTAATCTCATTTTGACATTATTTATTGCAGATATGTACACTGAAAACATTTGGACTGTGAATGTGCCATATATCAGCAGTAGTTTCCACTGATTCCTACAGGGGTGCAGTAGCATCACATATACATGCCTACAAGTGCTATCTGTGCTGAGCTGCAGTATAGTTATAGCTGACCACAGAAGTACACTTTTTCCTTTGACTTCTGCCTGTGTTGATATTCTGGTTATATTGACAGTGTATGTCTTCCTGTGGCATGGCAATGCTGCTGTGGTCAGATATGTGTCTGCCTTTGCACACAGGTCATTGCATGCTCTGTGCAGAGATATTTCCTTTTCATATAGTACTATCATATCAGCATAGCAGATTCACTTTATAATCCCAAAATCCTGAAATACTGAATCTCAGAATTTCGAGACCATAAAGCCGAAAGCTTTAAATACTGAAATCCCAAAAACGCGGATTTTGTAATCACGAATCCTACACTAACCAGATGCCACACACATACACAAACACACACCTTCCCCCCACACACAAACACACAAACCTACACTACATACAAGCGGGGGGCAAGCCCCCCTGCACCCACTCTACTTAAATATACTGACTCCAGGGTCGCACTACACAGACAAACACATGAAAACACCACCACACACCTACATTCCCCTTGCACACACACATCAGTCACAACACAAACTGACACACACTAAAGCCCCTAACCAACAACCTTAAACATACAAACTTACCTAAACTTCCATTCAAACACCACAACACCAGAAGCGTTACTTCAACATCTCCGAATATCGGGATTTTGAAATTCGCTCTTCAGGGGTTTCGGTATTTAGAGATTTCGGCTTTATGATCTCAGGATTCTGAAATTCGGTATTTCAGAATTTTAAGATTATAAAGTGCTCCCCAGCATAGCACATGTGTTAATGCCAATGATTCACAGGAGAGTTTTCCTTCCCTTTTCTGCATTGAGTCTCTTTGTTGGATCTCATGCACTTCAGGGATAATGGCAGTACTGTGATAATTGTCCTAATATGTGCAGCAGTGCCACATTGACTATGTATGTGTAACTATTTGGCACCCCTGTGTTTACAAGTATGCAACTGACTTGTGTGTATTGTGTTACAACAGTGTGTTCTGCTGCTTTGATGCACAGTACATTGGGCATCCTCAAGGACTGCACTATCCACAATTCCAGGCATTCTGCCATGTTGTACAGTGCCATGTTATGGATGCATGTTGGCTTCCATGACTTTTTAGAATTACTGACCACTGTTGCGTTGCAGTACTGAAAAATGTCTAATAACTGTTGTACATGTCCTCGTGTTTGTGTACTCCTTGTGTCCTTGTGTTCCACGTATCCAGATATTGTGTACATTATGTAAGAGTTACACTGTCATTTTTTCTTTAAGGACAACTTGCACCTGCTGACATTCATTTTCAGACTATAGTGCCACTTTGCTGCAAGACACAATCATATGTATACACATTCACAGCAAGTCCTGTTAAGGCCATATTCTTCTATGTAGATGTGTATTCTTCAACATTATGGTGTGTTGTTCTGTTTCCATATAAACAGTTCAATATTTGCCTTCCCACACATATGCAGGATTCTTGTATCACATTTTTGCAGCCTTGGTATCTTTTACATAAGTTTGCAAGACAGTATATATGGATTTTTACAATACAGGATTTGTGGTATGTGGATGCACTGATGTTTATGGCATGTTTGCAACTGTTGTACAGTACTGTTCTGTGTGTCTCATTTGTACATACATGTGCCTTACATGTAGTTGCCCATCCATGTTGTATTCATTGACCACTTAGTGCTCTGTTTTGAATACGTAAACAGCAAACAAAACACAGTGCAGCAATCAGGGCAAATGGCTTAAAAATAAAGAGGCTCCATAACAACTCAATTTAATATGACAAAATATTAAAATGATGAGTACTTCATGCATCATGCATCATCACATCCTAACAAACAAAAAACAGAACAATCTATTTAAAAATAGAACAACCAATCACAAAATTCAAACAATTAATGATGCAAGGGTCTAGATTTCAAAGCAGGTTTTAAATGTATAGAATAGTTTAAACCAGGTAACCTATGAGCCTGGAGTGTGGCTATCTATGTTACCTGTGGCTAAATATGAGGTGAACTGTTTTGTACATGAAATACATGTTTGTTTATATGATTTGTTGATGTCTGAATTGTTGTCCAAGGAACAATATGATTTTATGCTTGTAGAACATCCTGTTATTCCCTCTTTTAATAGTCTTCCTAAAATACATAAAAGGAGGAAGAGACCACCTTTAAGGCCAATTTTGGCTGGTAATGTTTGGGAGACAGAGCCCTTATCAATATTTGTTGAACAGGAACTTAAACCTCTCCTGGCATGAGCACTAGCAGTATTGAAAGATATGGAGGAATTCCTACAGACTTTTGGTGAAAGTGCCTGTTGTTTGAACTTTCAAGAAAGGAATTTTATTTTGGCAACTTTAGACATTAATACATTATTCACTATTATACCCAATACCTATGGAGTTGAGTGTATTAGGAATTTTCTTAATAGTTTTAGTGGCTTATCACATGTGTATTGAATTGCTTTGCACTTTGTTAGAGTTGATTTTGAAATACAATGTTTTTATTTTGATGGCATTTTTTATTTGCAGTTGCAAAGTGTTGCCATGGGCACACACTACAGTAATAGTTATGCCAATTTGGTTTTAGCTGATTGGGAATTGCATGTAGTTTTTTCTAATCACGCATATAGGCAAATTCTTATTTATTATAGGCGTTTTGTTGGCAATATTTTTATTTTATGGGAAGGTACGGACTCCTTGTTGTCTAATTTTGTTGATTATTTGGAACATAGTAGTTCCTGTTTTAGATTTACTATGCAATGGTCCAGGGAGAGAATTTACATTTTAGATATGACTATAGTCATCAATTCTGATGGCAGCATTGACTCATTGCTACACAGAAAGGAATGTAGGAAAATAACTTGTTGGTTAGGAGTAGTATGCATCCTACTAAGATATTTGGTAACATCATGAAGGGACAGTTTCTATGTATGTCCAAATTGCATACAAGTAATCGTGATTACCTACGGGCTACGAGCCATTTAGCAGATGAGTTGACAGGTAGGGGGGTATCATGAAGCTGATGTAGCTAAGGAACTAGAAGAGGTCCATGATCTTAGACAGACAGTAGGTACACATTTCTTACATAGGAGATTGATATAGCCCCATAGTAATGTCAATAATAGACCTAGGTGTGTTTTTTCTGTGAAATATAGCAATAATATTAACTCTATTTGTGATGCTGTTAAACGTAATTGGTCGATTCTATGCTCAGATGACACCATGCGGAGGATAGTTGGTGAGGTCCCTAGTTTTATTTTTAGGAACAATCTGACATTAAAAAGGGAGCTTTGCTATAGACCATTTAGGAGATCTAGTAAGATTTCAACCAAATTTAGTACTTTTCTCTGTAGTTCATGCAAGGCATGTGATATTATGTCATGTAATAACATTTTTGTTCACCCGTCTACATTTAGGCTATATAAGTTTATGGTGCATGCTGACTGTAAGTTGGTCAATTTAGTTTATTTGGCAACTTGCATGGACTATATTTCATTCTATGTAGGTAAGACCAACCAAAGGCTGAAAGATCTAGTGCTGCAGCACCTGGGTGATATTAGAAGAATGAGCTGCTTGAATGCTTTGTATAAACATATTAGAGACAAGGTGGGTCATTCTTTTAAGTTTACTGTTACTGGAATTGTTAGTGAGTCTGTCAGAGGGGGAGATATTGTCAACAAAACAGAGTTATTAGAAATGCAATGGATAGCAACACTCCAAGCTCATTGGTTACCTGGTTTAAACTATACTATACCTTTAAAACCTGCTTTGAAATCTAGACCATTGCATCATTAATTGTTTGAATTTTGTGATTGGTTGTTCTATTTTTTAATTGATTGTTCTGTTTTTTGATTGTTAAGATCTGATGAAGCATGATATGTAGAAGCCCTTATCCTTTTACTATTTTGTAATATTAAATTGTGTTTTAATGGAACCTCTTTGTTTCTATGCCATTTGCCCTGGTTGCTGCACTGTGTTTTATTTGCTGTTTATTATCTTTTTGAACACAGTTCGGCTGTTAGTTGTTGGTTTTAGTATTTTTCTTTCTGTTTTGAATACAGCCAGTTGCATCTCAACATCCACATGATTGCTTGCCCTAACCCCTTATAGAATCTAGACTGCTGACATTGCATATAGGGCTCTCTCCCTTTGTACCATGGAACTGTTAGCTTTTATGAGTTTTTAACATTGCTCTATATGCAGTCCCTCTAAGAATCATTGGTCTGATTTGGAATGAATGCTAAGAAATTGCCTTATCATTTCTGCATTGCCGGTGCTGTTGTGAATCTAGATGGTCTTAATTTACATGAGCATTTCTTATTCTGCTTTAGTTCTTCAGCTAAATTTATGCAGCTGTCTCTATTCATAAGGAATGAGGTTGTAGGATGGAATAATAGTTAAGGTGGTTACCTTACAGACATAAGGTACAGAGTCTGATTCTCAGCTCTGAAAGGGAGATTGGCTAGTCTTAAAATGGCCCAAAAGGACAATTTGTCTAGTACTTTACCTATAAAAGTATAAACCTTTAAGACACTGCATGCTATAAGTTCTCCATTTACATGTGCTCATATTCTACAGCCATGGTTCATCTCCCTGCATGCATGTGTACCTCTATGCATTGATATTTAGTGAATGCACCTGTACAGCTCTGCTTAATTTTCCAGTGGCATCCTAATTGTTTGCATGTATTACTGAATACTGCAAGGTCACACACATCTGTCCCACTGTAAACCATCATGGAGTAACAGTAATCTAAAAGACGATATTCACCTTTATTGCGGGCTTCACACACTTGTACATATGTGCATGCACACACACAAACACACACACACACACACACACACACACACACACACACACACACACACACACACACACACACACACACAGGCACACAGTCATACATATATAACACACAGACACAAACACACACACACACACACGTGCACAAACACATACACGCAAACAATCACAAATGCATCACATCTACATGCATGCAGACTCATGTGTGGACACACACAGACATGCACACTCACACACATAACAAGAGTTTCACTCTCCAGGTTTACTTTTCAAGTGTAGCACATTTATATCACTGCATTTTATATTTACACATATTTGAGCATCTTTAGGTCTAAGACATGAATGCAGCCTTCTGCGATGCAGATCAGTTGCAAAACATATCAATTACATCAAATGAATTGTCTTTGTCACAACAGCTTACATTTCTTATTGACAAATGCTTTAATTATTGGTTTGTAGGCTGAGTAAACTATAAATTGCATACATTTCACCTTTTACTGATTATGTTCTTCCATATATTACTTTTTTTCATCATTTAAAATTGTGTAGTAGACAGTCTAGACATAGATGTAAGAAATAGTCTGCAAATATAGTATATGACTCATCTGTTTACTGTTTTGGACATTGTAAAAAATGTGTTTAATGCCTATACTGCTCATTAGTGTATGGCTAATAATAAGGAACCATTTTGCTCCTTTTGTGATTATCACAAAATTACTTCTGATTCATTAAAGCAATGCATTTAACCAAGACAGGAAGACCCAAACAAGATAACTGAATTTTATCATTAGGAAGAATATCCTCTTTTCTGTGCACCCAAATGAAGAGTCAGGGTAATTTTGGTATGAAGAAAGCAGACCAAGATGAATCCAAAGGACAAGTTAGAATTTATAACTAGGTAAATGGTCATTATTCTTCATGTGAAGAGACATACTTTGCTTTTAGCAGTTATGGGAACCTTTAAAGAAACATGTTGTTCTGCAAGATCTCATACGTATGGCAGGCCCCCAGCAAATTCAAATGAGCATAAGAGGATAATGCAGTTATACAGATGAGAAATTTAGTTTTTTTGTAATCTGATAAAGCATCCTTCCTGCATGTCTTAACTAAGAAGATTGCAGCTTGCTGTTTCTACAATTTTAATAGCAGATTTTAACCCTATCCAGTTTGTATTGCACACTTGTGGCATAATACCTTACAATGATGCAGACAAATGATTTCATGTATGTTTATGTAATTTTTCATTAGTTAATATGTTAACTATAGACCAGAAAGAATAGCAGAGAACATATATATGTACTGGAAAGCTAAGAGAAGATGAGATATAAGGAGATGGCAAGTGTAAGATCTACATATATTATAATTATAAACAACACATAAGCAAGTCTGTAATTTGAATATAAAATTTAACATTTCCAATTAATTATATGGAGAACTTACAAATTATATACAAAGTTTGTTCTGCAGGGAATAAAAAGTCCCTGGGATTCAATAAACTCTTGTAGGCTCAGCACAAAGCCTACCTGGAGTTTACAAGTTTGCAGTGGTGTGTGATGAGTGGTAGCGAGCAATGCATATTAATTACGTACGGCCCATCTAAACCAGGTTTTGTGGCTGACAACAGTGTTGCTGGCCAGGAAACCATGCAAGTGAATGTATTTATCAGTTCTGTGTAAAGAAGAGCAGCTACAGTCTGTGAATTTGCGTGGAATGCCACAATGATCACCAGGGCTTCACAGATAGCTGTCAATGTGTTAGTGCAACGCATCTTGACAGAGGTCAACATAATGAGGTGACAAATAACCAAAATAGGGACATAGTTGACATAGAAATGTGTTAGAATGAACCTCTCTCAACCTTTTAGAGCAAGAAATCTGGAAAAAAGCCATAAATAATGGAGGGACAAAGACACAAAACTAGGGACAGTTTTTTTTTTAAATATTGGTCTTCCAAACTTAGAAAGTTGAAGAAATAATAAGGTGTACAATACCATGAACTACCTAAAGAGCATGAAGTTTGAAATTCAAAAGTATGTCATCAGCTTTTGTCTTCAATCCACAATGAAATGCCAATGATTTGCCAGATAATGAATATGTTATGAGGAAAAGAAAAAAAATATGAGACAAAAAGTGGACATTCTGCACAAATCAGGACATCTCAGAGATATGAACTGAAATGTATGTAATACTGATTCATATCAGTACTGAGATCATCCCATTATTATGGAATAAAGCCACACATTTGATAAGGAAAACATCTGACATCCTGAGAATATCTGAACAGTTAAGAGGTATGAATGTGAAGTATATGGTCCAAACAGAACAGGACAGTGTACCTACAGTGCAGAGTATTGTGATATCCCAATCCTGGCATTGTGTACTGAGGCTGTGTAAATTATCTGTAATGGAACATGGACTGCCATGTAAAATAAATACTCAGGGGAAGTGTGTATACTGAATAGGGATATACAGATGAATTGTAGGAATGAACACAGGGAAAGAGGGCAGGTGAAACTCCCTCAAGTAGAGCAGAGGAGGGCATGTCAATGGAAGATGCTTACAGCAGCAACACCAATCACATATCTATATGATACAGCAGGGACTGTACAGTGAAAATGTGTTTTATGTGACTCACACAAGATGACATAACAATAAAAAAAAAAGATGACATAATGGGGAGGATGTCTGTATGAGATAAGCATCCTTACATGAATAATGCAGAGGACATTTATAAAGAATCTGACATACAATTAGGGTAGGGTGCATATTGCGACGCTGTGCAAACTGATATGCCTGAATATGAGTGCACTCCCAGCAGAGTTCTCCAGCAAGGTGGGCACAGGTTAAGGCTCATGGAAAACATTGTAAGAACAAGCCACAATCATGGACAATATCATAATAATACCACAAGTAATCACATGCCTCTGACATAACATATGTGATTTACAGTGATAGATGAGTGTGCATACACACACACACACACACACACACACACACACACACACACACACACACACACACACACACACTTGAACAACTATTATGATGCATCCACACTCTATGAGGGTAGCCATGCACACTGTGCTGGCACTGTAACATCTGCTGGAGATGTTAGGAGGTATACTGTTATACCTGTATACAACAGTATGGGCAGTACATGCTAGTTGCCTTGTGAGCATGGCATATATATGTGCCACAATCCAAACTGTTGTCAAACAGCTATGTGTGTATTTTGTGCATAAGCAGACAGATAGCACACATGCATCTGGTGTAACAACTTGAAGGGGGTTCCGCACCATCAGACAGAGATGTATATTCCACAGAAAGAATACCTAAGTGTGGACAATAAGCTGTGTGGCAGCGCACTGTGACAAAGGTGGTACACCAGTTATAAACCATTGGAAGATGTGTAGGGAGATACCTGAAAAAGGGTGCATTGTATACATTTATTGGTGTGATAAAGGCTGGGAGCCATGAAGGTATTATGTACTCAGATGTGGATGTCCTTCACATACCCAGTACTTCTGTGCCATTCAAGGGAGTAGTCAGCACTGTTACCACATGTTGGTGGATGTACCACTTATCATCTACCCCAGCACATGGGTCACATACCTATTGATCTGATTATAAGGTGTGATAGCTACATTATACTTTGGTGATGTGTATACTTTGGTGATGTGTTTGTTTCATGAATTAACAAATCTCCACATGTGTCTTGTCAATGCAGATGTTTCCATGCCTGGGGCAACACTGTTTGTTATGAGTTGCTACTGTCTGTATTATAGTAATATCACAGTTTGAGTTAATGACTGTCCACATTCTGTAGTCCATCAGGCAGCTGTGTGTACACAGCATGTGTATGTCAACTGTGATGTCAATCACTTAACTAATGGACAGGAAAAGGCCTAGCAAACAGCCCTGATGTGTGGACCTGCTCACTGGCCCTGAGATATAGGTCACGTCACACATTTCAACATAGTGAAATGCCACATACATGATACACTGGTCTACCCATTTGGTGATGTATCTGTTTATGACCACATATGACAGTGTTGATTGAATACCTCAGTGTGGATTTGTGTTAAATGCCTTTACCTGGTCAAGTTCCACAAGATGATACTGTTGTCATCATACATGCCTTTGATGACCTCTTTGAGGACATCTATCAGTTGTAATAGACATGACCTAGCATTAACATCTCCCACGGGTCTGTTGCATACAGCCAGAATATGACTAGTGTTGATGTAAAAGAGGCCCATGATCACATGTTAGTCCACCTCACTGTCGAAGAGAGTCAGGATGTCTTTGTATATGCAAGCACCAGGTGCTGTCCCTTCTACTCAGATGGCTGCATGTTGATGTGCACCCTTGTATGGGTGTGTTGAAGTTACTATTTAACCATATGTCCTGAATCACACCATAGGCAATATGTGATGTGTCACAGGCCATTACTTCCATGTGATAGGCCTGGATGAATGTAAGCAGTGCATACTGCCTATTGTTATCTGGCATAGGGTTTTGACACAATCCCCCATGCAGGTATCATTCAGAAACCCTGCCAGCTGGGGATTAACCCTTACGTCAGTAGATGTATAACCAACTGGCTCACTGACATAACACATTTATTTATTTATTTACATTTGTTTACTGGAAAATGCCAAGTGGACACAGGTCCTTTTTTAGTGTAGGCCCAGGGTAAAAAGCTCCACAGAACAATAACTGAGCAGCAGAGTACATGAAGAACAATTGAATATACATACAATAGCAAGTAATACATACTGCAGTAAACATTAGCTATGCATACATACTGTGATAGTTGATGAATCCACCTGTACCAGTACAGCTGTCAGCACTGGCAAGCAAACCCCAGGGATCTGTGCTTGGCCCTTCACTGTTTGGACTCCATTTCTCGACAGTTCAGGCTAACACAGACAAATGACTGGTGTCAAAACCATACAATTCACAAATAAATGCAGAGATGTGTCTTTATATTGTCCTTCTGAAAAGTGGAATTCCATGTTAATGACAGCATTGACAACAGTCCTGCTATGCTGACACTCAGTGATGCCAGCACTGGAAACACATGTACATAGCAGTCTGAACTTCAACCACCAAGTGTCCACAGTGGTATTGAAAACCTATGTTGTGCACATCATACGTCACACCATCATATGCAGACCTTAGGATTGTATGATAGCACTGTACTCAAACCTCATCAGAACACTAACAGAGTATAATGCTCTCTTTTGCATGTACCTCACCAGACACATACAGCAGCTGGAGAGACCACAGGGCTTTCTCAGCATAATAACACAATGCCTACAAATCATGCCAGGATGTATGTGGATAGAGTGAAAGCCATGACAGTGTAATTTGTTTGGTATAGGATGAGGTGGTGTCTGCCTGGCCTTCAGGGCAGTGTCTGATCCTGCCCTGGAGGGAGAACTAAACTGTCTTTTCATCTTTTCCTGGTTAGGGGTCGCCACAGTGGAACTCCAGTCGGCTAATGATTGGCAGTGAATTTTTATGGTGTCGAGTTGCCAGCCTGGCACCCAACCTTCAAAGAAGGCAAACCCACACATGGTTGCACCTACATGCATGTCTTTTAATTCACTTGACCTTGAGGAGGAGATGGGAGTACTGCATATCCAAAAATTGTATATATCTGATGACATCAACAGTGTCTGCTGAGGAGAATATGGTAATAGCAGTGTTCTACATGCTGGTGTAAAATGCTTTCTGTAACATCAAGGAAGAAATACAGACACACACACACACACACACACACACACACACACACACACACACACACACACACACACACACACACACACACTCAGTTGACTGCAGTGAGAATACAACTACCTAAGTACACAAACTATGGGACCTAGTACTTTACAAAAGTGCCACGGGTCAATTTTGACTAGGAGTGTCTCAGACAACACTTTATAGCTGATGAAATGAGTAGTGTCTGTTGAGGCAAATATAACAATGCCCCACATGCTGGTGTAAAATGCTCTACACTATAATGTCAAGCAATAGCTCACACACACACACACACACACACACACACACACACACACACACACACACACACACACACACACACACACACACACACTTGACTACAGTGAGAATAGAACCATATCTAAGTACACAGACTACAGACCACAGTACTTTACATGAGCGCCACAGCTCAAGCCCAATTTAGAATGTGTCAACAACACTTTATAGCTGATGACATCAGCAATGTTTATTGAGAGGAATGTAATGGTGTCCTACTGTGATAATGTGAGGTAGTGCTAGCTGTGCCAGAGAGAGTAGGACAATGCATGCATATCATATGCCAGCATAAATAGCTGGTGTTTTGCAAAGAATTTTAGGTTATTTGTATATCAAACTGATTTGTACAGATGCTTGTGTTAAAACTGTATTTGTAAAGTTGCTTGTGTTAAAAATGCACCAACAGTAGGTCCTGCTGGGCAGAAAAGAAATATACTTTTATATCAGGCTGTCCAGTTTTCTCTGAGGATATGTATATATGTTAACAGAGGTTGCTGGAAGGGAAGGGGTTAAGTTCAGCTCAGCATACCTTAAGAAAAATAGACAGAAATTAAATTACTTGGTTTAGGTCAGAAAGATTTTATCTCACAGGACAGAATGCAGCCAAAGATGCAATGTCTGGGAAAGGCCTGGGCTCTTATTGTCCTTAGTGGTGAACTATTTGCTACCCTGGGGTGCCAGAGAATGGCTGGTTAGCATCTGCAGAAGGATGAACATTTTGGAATTGTTTTACTGTCTCCAGATGCCTTAGCAAGCTCTAGGTGTGTATTGTGACATATCTGTGCTAGATCCTGGTTCAGCTTCTAGTCAGGGGGTAGTGCGGCAAACACAGAATCAGGTGACCAGATATGATGTCATTGTATAGCCAGCACTAAAATTATTGTAGCTATTATTGCGAGATGTGATACTGACACTCAGCACTATGTTATTGGAACTGACAACAAAGACACTTATCTATTTCATCTCGCCTTGTTTTTGTAAGTAACTTAACTAGGCAACAGTAATTCTTCAGTTAGAAAATATAGTGAGGTTAGTTAAATATTGTTTTTCTGTATCTCTCTGACTCTTTCCAACTGTATTTTTTTATACTTCTTGTGAATTGAAACTCTGGTGTTTATTGTAAATAGATATTCAGTATTTTCATGTTTTCTATGTTTTTATTTATTAATAAATATATCTATGCTTTTCATTGTGGCTGTTTTTTTAGAAAATAGTTTAATCTTTGAGAGTAATTGCATTTATTTGGTAGCACTGTGGGCTTCATATTCCTAAAAATCTCGCCGCTTGGCCAAACATTACTATTTGTGTAAGTATTAATTTTAGTAAGAGTTATTGGGTACTCTGGTAAGATCCTTAAAGTAGCTGGCTGGTGGCAGTGAATATACCTTATAATCTGGGTGGAGGTAGCAGAGCTGGTAAATCTGTGTCAGCCTTTCACAGGTGAGTGTGTGTGAAAATCAAATCTCAAAGGGTGTGTGTGTCAGCTACTAGGAGCAGGGACACAGAGCACTGGTTTCTGAAGAGAGAAAGGTGGAGTCTTATTTGGGGCCTGGAGAGGAAGCCTAGCCCCAGGTCTGGAGCATGCTCCCTGCGTGCTCTTAAAGGAAATTGTGCTTTGAGCAGAGAGATGCATCTGAAAATACTCTGGGTATCCATTTTTGTTCTAAGTGAACATTCCCAGTCAGTGTCAATGGTGAGGATTGAGGCTCCTTGGTTACTGGCCCAGAAGAGGGACATCACATATTTGTGAGCAGTGGTGTGGATATTAATTGAAGTTCTGTAGCCTGTAAGCAGTTGTCACTTAAGGTGTGGGCTCTCTCAGCAGCCACAAGGTAAATATACAGAGTTTAATTTTTCACAAATGTATTTATTTTTATTAGTTTAATTTAGTCAGGGGAAGCAGGCAAATATATCAGCAGAAGATTATGGCAAACTGAGATTGAACCAGTTGGCTAATGTGTGCAAATCCAAAGGACTGGTGCATGCCAACCTGACTAAAGAGGACCTGATTTTAACCTTAATCTCAGCTGTAGCACAGACCAGCAACCAGGAAGACAACCAGTCTCATGATGGGGATATGCAGCCCTCGAAAACAAGACAATTCACCTTTTCTTCAGAGGATTTAAAAACCCATCTGGAGTTAAAGAGACGTGGACTGGAGTCCAAAAGTTTAGTATTGGAATCAGCAGAGAGGCTGCAGCATTTTGAGGCTGAAGAAAATGAAAAACTGTGGCGTTTGGAGATCAAAGAAAATGAGAGACTGCAGCATTTGGAGGCTGAAGAAACTGAGAAGCAGTATAAACATGAGAGAGACATGCTGACTCTTCAACAAGAACATGGGGGTAATGGGGAAGGGAAAAAACAAATCCCAGAAGCAACAAAGGTCAGTAAATGTTTTCCACAGTATAAGGAAGGTGATAATTTTGATAGTTTTATTCATATATTTGAATGAGTATGAGAGAATATGATGCTGACCAAGGGCTCTGGGTATGGTTACTGACCCCCTTACTCCATGGTAAAGCTGTAACTGCCATTTTTAAATTGTCTGATATTAATTGTTTAAATTATGACAACTTTAAGCAATATTTATTGGATTGTTTTATGTTAGCACCTGAAACTTAAAGAAAAAAAGTTTTGTGAGTATAGACATAAGGCAGATGAGAGTGTATGTGATTATATTGATGAACGAAGCACTTATTTTTATAGGTGGGAGAGTGAGAGTCAGGCCACCACTTTTGAAAGACTGGCAGACCTTTTGAAGGGGGAACAAGCCCTTAGCACTTTGCCTGAGGACATGTGAATCTGGTTGGCAGACTGGGAGTGTAACTCTGTAGAGGAACTGGGGAGAAAAGGATATCTCTAGTTAGCAAGCAGTGGACCAATGCAGAAGACAGGGATACCCAGTGCTGCATATGGATATAAGGGAAAGAATGGTGGGCATCCTAAACTACTCCAACAGAATCCACAAGTAACAGGGGAAGCCACTAGTTCAGGTACACAGCCAGGATCAAGGTTTACATGTTTTAAATGTAACTAAAGGGGCCTTGTAGCATACAAATGTCCACTGAAGCAAGGTGGTGAGAAAAGGAGGGGTGCCAGCAAGTGGGAATAGCAGTATGCCAGTGGTAAGTTGTCTGGAGACAGCAAGGGTACCAAACTATCACTGGAGTTTATATTGTATCTTACTGGATGTAAAACAGGAAACTGCTAAGAGAAACACAGCCTCTGCTATAACCATTGTGAAGCCTGCAGAGGTTAAAGAGGAGTAGTACTTGCTTGTGCAGTCCACTCCAGTCAGAGCTTCAGCAGGGACCCCATTCTAAATACCTTTGGCCAGGGGTCACCTTGACTGGAAGGGTGGAAAAGGAAGCAAGCAAGTAAGTGTGGTTGAGGATATCCCTACAGATGTCCTGCTAGGGAATGATTTTGATAATGCAGTACCTTGTGTGCATGCAGTTATGTGCAGTCAAGCTTGGAGACAAGCCTGTGGGTCTGGTAGCCCGATGGAGACCCAGACAGACAGCACACTTGCAGCTAGGACTGGTGAAGTGGTTACTTCAGGGAGTGGCCTACCCTGTAGCAGTGAGACTGAAGGTGAACCACAGCTGCTTGTCGGTACTGATGTTCCCTTGAACAGAGTGATTTCCAGGGCAGAGGTGAGGAGTAGTAGTACCCAAGCTGACAGTAAGGCACAGCTGTCAGAGAATACCAGGCTTCCTGTGGAAGGGGAGCTGGGAATGGTTACAAAGATAGAGCTGAGACCAGCTCAGCTCTTAGACCCTACATTACAAGGTATGAAGGAGGTAGCTAATGAGGCACTTGATTCTCAAGGTAAGGGGGAATCTGTATATAGGGACAAAGGGTTACTGTATAGAGAGTTGACCCCTGAGGGAGGGCTAGAGGGTGAGGGAATACAGCATTTGGTAGTGCCCAGAGCCTACCCTCTGGCACTTCTAGTCATAGCCCATGATATTCCCTTTGCATGTCATATGGGCATAAAGAGTAACAAGAGACATATTATGCAGAACTTTAATTGGCCTTGGATTTCTAGAGATGTAAGAGGGTACTGCAGGACCTGTGATCAGTGCCAAAAGGTAGGCAAGGCAGGAGAAAAGGTCAAAGCTCCTTTAGTGCCTTTGCCTGTGATTGAGGCACCATTTCAGAGGGTAGCTATGGATTTAATGCAGCCTCTGAGTACTGCAAATTCTACAGGGAAAAAGTGTCTCCTAGTGGTAGTAGATTATGTTACCAGATACCTGAGGCAGTGGCCCTGCCCTCCATTGAGGGAGAAAAGGTGGCAAATGCTTTGTTAGAGATTTTCAGTAGGCTTGGTTTCCCAAAAGAAATACTGACTGTCAGAGGTGCCAATTTTATGTTAGACCTGGTGGCTTGTCTGTGGATGCACTGTGGTGTGAAGCACATAAAGACTACCCCCTGCCATCTCCAAACTAATGGTCAGGTTGAGAGGTTAAACTCTACACTAAAGACCATGCTACAAACATTTGCAGACCAGCTTAAGAGGGAGTGGGACAAATATTTGCTCCAACTGTTGTTTGCTTACAGGGAGGTGGCCCGAGAATTCACATTTGTGTTCACAGTTTGAGTTGCTGTATGGGCATAGGGTGAGGGGACCTCTAGATTTGATGTGAGATGAGTGAGAGAGTGAGCATGAATCCCACAAGGTGTCTGTTGTGGTATATGTCCTAAACCTCAGGACAAGGCTCGGGGAACCCATGGGCTTGGCCCAGGAAAATCTGTCAGAAGCTCAACAGCAGAAAAAGGTCTGATATGAATGGAATGTGTGAGCTAGAGAGTATGCTGTGGGGCAGCAGGTAATGGTACTCATTTCTGTCAGACACAACAAGCTGCAGGCAGTTTGAAAGGGACCCTTCAAAGTGGTAAGGAAGGTCAATGTTGTTAATTACATGGTAGAACTGCGAGGCAGGAGGCAGGGGCAAACTGTACCATGTTAACATGATGAAACCTTACTATGATAGGGAGGTCCTGCTGTGAAGTATTTACAGTAGAAGGCAGAAGGAGTCTGAGGGGGATCTATGGCTGCTGGGAGCCAGCCAGCCACATTCCAAATTACTATGGTGGAGGCTAGGGTTGCAGGCATATGATAAGACAGTGCAGCACTTTACTGGGGTCAGCAATGCCAAGGCAACTGGAATCTCAAGACAGGGTATCGGGTAGTGTATTCCCAGATAGGCTCACCTTCTCAAGCAACATTTCCCAAGGGTCACTTGAAAAACTAGCTTGAGTCTTCGGGGGGTGGGGATAATGTCAAAAAAGGAAATATTGCCAGTCTAACTCGCTGGAATTTTGTAAATAATTCTATGGCATTTGTGAATATTAATATGATTTTTGTAGAGTGTGACAGACGGAGACACTGCCAGCCCAGCGTTTGGGAATTTTGTAAATAATTATATGTTATCTGTGAATATCACTATGATTCATATGCTTGTATTACCAATGCATTAGAACCATATGTTATGTGTATATAAAACTGCTGGTACAAGAAGTGTGTGTGAAAGGGGTTTATACAGTACTGAGTTTAAAGATGTATCCATAGTGCACCCTACTGGAAAAGAACGGAAATGTATATAAACTATTGTAATTGTGTAAAGGTATGTGTTTAAAAGTGGGAACTGGCACATAGAAGGTTAACTTGTAAAACTTCAGTAAACTAGTTGAAATTAAATTGCTTTATAACTGTGCCATAAAAAAGATGTTATCTTTCAGTCTCAATGCAGCAAGGAGACAAGATGTCTAAAATGAGGGAGACTTCTGCAGTGTTTTGCAAGGGTTTTATTGTTTTATGTCTTCCAGCTGTTGCAAACATCTGAAGGCTAAGTATTTTCACAGGGAGATGCTAAATACTGGCAGTATCTATAAATTATTGTTTTTGAGCCTGGGAAGTGAAGTCAAGTGACAAAAAGTGATATCATGCTACAAGTATCCCAGCAGTAATATGTTATGCTAATTTAAGAACTATCTGAAAGAGTGACTTTGCATTTTGTATTTTGTCTTTTGACCTGGCAGCATCCTCTGGAAACATCCACTCACCACATCTGTCTTGCCTT
Organism: Protopterus annectens; assembly: GCF_019279795.1. Lineage (NCBI taxonomy): Eukaryota > Metazoa > Chordata > Ceratodontiformes > Protopteridae > Protopterus > Protopterus annectens. Next base: position 103,807,738 of record NC_056748.1, read on the forward strand.
GCTGTAAGAAAGTTAACTAGGGTACAATAAATTATTTTAGATTTAAAATCCACAAGGAAAGGGCACTAAGAAGGAGAAGAACACTTCAAAATATTAAAGAATTCTACCATTCAATGTTTATTAAAGAAAATAAATCAGAACCATTAAAACCTAACTGGGTCACCATGTTTTCATCCTCCACAGAAAGACTTCATTAGATGTGAAAATAATGCAATTCCACTCATTTAAATACATTCATTTAAATACATAAAATTATTCAGCTAAAACCTAATTACCAAAAGAGTAACCATTCACTTGTCTGTGTCACTACCCCAACTAGTGCAAATCAATCCACCGTGTTGGTGTAAAAGAATAAAACATGACCAAAATATTAAGATGTTAAAATATTTGTCAAAAACAACAATCACCTTAAAATCCTAACACATAAAATATGTAAATAAATATATAAATATATAAATATAAACATATATCCAAACAATAAAATTGCATATTTTTATGTAATGTGAGGGCACCATCTACTGACTAAACTTCATATTACACAAAATCATGAAATGAAAAATAATCACTTAGACAATATCATAACACATGATCCTTATGTTTAAAATTTAAAACAAGTTTGTTGATAACTAGCAGAAGCTAATAAATATTCCTATGGAAATTTAACCGCTCTCATTTTATGAAGTGGGACAATGGAGACGTTCTATTGAAAATTTAAAAGAAATTTGTTCATGACCTGCAAAAGCTAACAAGACATTCCTATTATAACTTAGCTGCTCTCATTTTAAGAAGTGTGACAATGGAGATATTCTTGTTAAGGCCAGGGATGTACTGGTTTGTAATGTAACTTGCCACCACAATTCCCTATATTCAATTCTTGCTTTCCACGGCCCCCCTCTCACATCATGTTTTACCTCTTCAAGAACAAAAAATAAAAGCCTAGCCCTTGTGCATTTCTTAGTGTGTTTGTATAATGTGCTATTTTCATTTTCTGTCTGTATATCATGATAATGTTTGTATATATTTTTTTTAAGTTTATGTTCTCTTTTACCAATATAAAATGCTTCACAACATTCACAAAAGGCTAGCTAAACTAAACCAAAAGAGTTGCAGTTGAAATAATTCCTTCCTTCAATCATTTTATCCCCACTAGCTAAATAGACCCTCTCCTTATTCCAAATATTTGGGCCTGAGAACAGGCACCACACTTAAATGTGCCTTTCCTTTTAACATATGAGTTCATTTTCATTTATTTGTGCTGCTCCAAAAGACCTTTTAAATTTTGTACTTTCTTATATGTAACTGTAACCATTTTTTTAGGCATTTCCATTATATTCATTAAGCTAATAAACCTTTTCCATTCCCTTTCAATAATGTTCTTAGCTATATACACATCCCCATTAAATTCTGTAACAAAAGCTTTGCTACAAGCTTCTTTTTGATTTATACTCTCTTGCCTTTCTATATGCTCACTCAAAATAGTCTCTCCTAATATGGGCCTAAATCTGTCCTTTCTCCCATAAACTACTCTCGTTTGACATCTTGTATCAAGTCAAGCGGGTATCCTCATTCCTTAAATAGGCCTTCCAAAAACTCACAGTCATCATTAAAATCAGTGACCATAGAGGTCATTCTGCTAGCTCTCACATACTGTCTCTTTACAATGTTTCTTTTTTGATCAAATGGATGGGTGCTTGCATAATGCAGATATGAATTTCAATAGGTATCTTTCCTATGTATCCTAGATCTGAAACTCCCATCAAATTTAAAAATAGCTACATCTAAATAATTTAACATATAAGAAGAACTATACATGAATTTTAAAAAGTCTGTAGTTTCTCCCAAATAATAAATACATTCATTTAACTTGTCTAGGGAGGCTGTCCAAAAAATATATATATCATCAAGGTACCTCTTATATAGTACCCAACAATTTGTGTATTCTTAATGAAAAATAAATCTCTCTTCCCAAGTTGCTAATACTAAATTGGCATATGTAAGGGAGCAGGCAGCACCCATAGCTACCCCATGTACTTGTTGGAAGAATTTGCCTCCAGAGTGAATATAATTATTTTTCAAAACTAAATCAATTAAATTCAAACATAAGATATGTTCACTATGTTGTAAATTTTTCTTTAAATAAGGCCTCCTCAAAAAATTCTGTACCTTTGTCATGTGGAATACTAGTAAATATGTCTATTATATCTGTTATTACAAATACAACATTTTCCCCATATTATTCCTGCTTCACATTCCTTAAAAAATCATTAGAATCTTTTAAAATCTCATTTCATTCATCCATAACTTTTTTTAGCTTAATATCTAAATACTCAGCTAAAGGTACTGTCTTAGATCCTTCTGCATCTACAGTACGTCTTAGTGGTGGGTCAACTCATTTTTATGTACCTTAGGTATTCCAAAGATGGAGGAAATTTTTGGCCTGTCATTTTTCATATAATTATAAGTGTTGTAATTAATCAATCCTTTCCTCAACATATCATTTAAGGCAATATCTATCTTTTAATAAGAAAGATAAATTTCATTTTTAGACACCCGTATATAATTTTTGACAAAGTAAAACAAGATAAAGGAGCAAAGTCCGGTTTCAGGAAAAATATTTTGTATCAAAGTAAACCAAACTGCAGTAATGCAAGAAAATTTAATAAATCCAATAAAACGCACTGATTCAATACATAAAATGAAATAAAAGATTAACGCTTTCTACATAACAGAATACTTCTTCAGATCTACACAGTAATAGCAGTTATAATTTAAATAATACAGGCAATTAGTGCTGCAGATCACGTGACTTTAAAATAGGTTTAAGGGGAATGAACTAATTTAACCCCTTAGTCCCTATAGCTTGTAAAAGTAACATCCATTTCACCTCTTGACATTCAGTCCTAGTTGTTATATCACCTCCTATAACATTAGGCTGACAAATCTCTAATACTGAAAATTTTAAATAATGATTATTTCCCATCTGGGTAACATGTTTTCCAAGGGCATTTTTACTATCATTTCTCTGGATACTGTAAAGATGCTCACGTATCCGATCTCTCAAATACCCATTAGTCTTGCCCACATAGAAAATTCTGCAGAGCTCACAGGAAGCTAAATACACACCATTCATTGTATTACAGTCAGCATAAGCCTTAAGCTCATAGACATGTCCAGTCACAGGGTGTACATACATATCATCATTACTTACATAAGAACACATTGTACATTTACGACAAGGAAAGGTCCCTGAAATAGCATTCCCTAAATGTTCATTCCCATTATTAACAACTCTATTGGATTTATAACAGAGCAGTCTCTTTAGACATTTCTGATTTTTAAAGGTAAATTGTGGCACTTTATCCAATGTCTCCTTACATTTAGCATCTGATCGTATTATTTTCCAGTGTTTTTTAATAATATTGCATTTATCAGAAGAATCATTGGAGAAGGTGAGGCACATTCTTGCCTTACCTAACAAGTTCCCAGTCTTGTTATTAACAGGGCCCACTTCTGAATTCAGGTAGGGTTTTGATCGAGTGTCCCTAAATGAGACAACCTCATCTTGTGCCTCAGATATATTATCCTGTGGATAGCCTTTTTCTTTAAAATTATTTGAAATTTCTTCAAAAGATTCATACATACAACTGTTCTTTGTATGCAGCCGGGCAGATCTATAAAATTGCCCTTTTACACATTCCTCTTTACAGATTTCGGATGCATACTCTTGGCATGTAAAATGTTGTTGGTCTTACAAGATTTAGTATAAATCTGTGTCTCAATGCCATCAAGGGCTATAATAATTTGTACACCCAAAAAATAAATCTTCTCATTAGATGAGCTAAATGTACATTTCAAAAAAGCTGGTGCTTCTATTAAGATATTCAACAAACTCACATAAGGAAGAATAATCATTCTCCCAAACAAAAAAACACATCGTCCACAAAATGACCATAACAGAGAATGAACCTAGAAAAAATATTATTTTCATTAAAAAAAAAATCAGACTCCCACTTTGTCATGACTATGTTGGAGTAGCTATTGGCACAAACTGTGCCCACAACTACAACCATTCGCTGTAAATAAAAGGAGCCTTCAAACATAAACAAGTTATGTTCCAATATAATCTCAAAAGGGAGCAAATCAGATGAACCTTATTTGTATTATATGTACTATTCTGTGTCAAAAAATGTCTAACAAAGTCTACCCCGTATCATTAGGGATACATGAAAAAAGTGACATCATATCCATAGTGACTAGTAACACATCATTAGTAAATCCCTTTAACTTCCATTCATTTAACTTTTGCAAAAATTGTCTAGTGTCCTTTAAAACATGTTCAACTTTATCAAGTACAGGACAAAGTTGTTTCTCCACATATATGGAGAGTGTCTCTGTGGCCCACCCTCTGCCAGATACAATGGGTCGCATGGGTGGATTAGTGGGGTTCTTATGCAGCTTTGGAAGTCCATGGATATATGGTACCATGGGATGCTCTAAGAAGTATTCATAGAGCTGTTTATCAGTGGTGCCCTCCATTAACAAGTCTTCAATACATTGTTGCACTACTATTAGCCTTTGTGCTTGTAGTTCAGTAAGTGGCAAGTAAGTGACAGTATCACTAAGCATATTCAACATAACATCAGTATAATAGACAGTGTAAAACACCACTATTCCTCCTCCCTTACAGCTGGCCTGAAACACAGTGTATTAGATGATATTAACTCCATTAAGGCAGAAAATTCTGCTCTACTGAGATTATTAAAACCATCATTTCTTTTACTTGAAAAGTACTCATAAACATCATCTTGACACAATTTATAAAATGCTTTGACTAAAGGGGGTGAACAGGTACATAAGTGCTTGTTTTTTTTTAATCTATTATACCCCCAGCATTGTTACCATAACATAGCATTAAAGATAAATTTCTTACAAATGATCGTAGATCATTTAACACATCTATCAAGTTAGAATAACCTGAAGGTATAAAATGAAGTCCATAGTTCAATACCTTTAACTGTTGTACAGATAAGGTCGTAGTTGAAGGATTAAACACTAGGTTTTGCGTATTTTGTTCTGCACGACTTGCTGTACTTCTGATGTCCCCAAATTCTGCTTCTTCTTGTTGAAACAAGTCTGACTCATTGAACAACGTCTCTCCTTTGATTTCAATAGTTCTGGTGCTGTTAATCATAAAAAGGAATACTGGACATAGACACACTTATATAATTACCAGTGTCACCTAAAATATCATACATTTTGCCCTCATAAAGTATCAAGTCCATAATTACTGCTCCCCCACTTTTGTCAGGTTTCATGACCCTAATTTTCTTATTCTTTCTAAGTTCTTCCAGTACATTCTTTTCACCTGTAGTTAAATTAGGTCTATATTTGCTTGTTATAAACATTCTTATCTCTTTTTCCACTATAGCCACAACATCTTTGAGTTGAGGCTGTAGGGGTGGGTTAAACACACTTTTCCTTCTTACATTGTCTTTCCCAACCTTCTCCTTTTGTAAATTGGTTGATAGTGCAAGGCCAAAGTTAATTTTTTTCACAAACAACTTCAGGTCCAAAATAACCTTAGTAAGGTCCCCTTTCTGTTGTTGAATAAATTTGAGCTCCTTGGATAATAAACTAAAGTGTTCAACTGTTAATTCTAAACTACTATAATTAAAAATATTAACATTATTACATGTGTATCTGGTGTTAGAAATCACAAATCGAGGTTGTAAAATGTTCACTACAGTAGAGGGTATTAGTATCTCCCCCTCCCATTACCCCTACTCTTCCTCCTGTCAGGTTGTAATAATTTTGATTGTACTGCAGTGGATTCTTGTTGTTTAATCTTCTGGACCTCCTAAGGTGTGGGTACTCTAAAGGGTCACTTACATTTCCTACTCTTTCTGTTACATCCCTCTTCTGTTCTTCTCCTCGATATTGATTCCTCTCCTCTTACCTACCACCATTGCTATAAAAGTTGCCATTGTCTTTTCTACTTGTTAAATTTTTAGGTCTAGGGTAGTTCCTATTTTTCTTGTATCCCAGAACATCCCTTTCAAGCTTCCTTAATTTCCTGTTAATTAAACCATCACATTTCTCATCTATATTTTTCCTAATATTAAAATATTTCTCTCTTTCTATATCTACAGTGAACATAAGGTCTTTAGTAATAGTGTAGTTGAGCTCCTCAATTTCTTTATGCAACAACATTTTATTTCTGTCATTCTCCCTAATGATAGTTCTAACAATCTCAATCCCATAACGAGTAAAAACTTCTGTTTATTCATTATAAAATTCATTACCTACTTGTACATTGTTGGGGTATTTACAGACTCTAAGCCCTTTTGGGACAATGCCCAAACTAACACATTCCTTCAAATATGCATTCTCAAGCTCCAAGGCTCTATATTTAAACATCAAATTAAACAATTTATCCAAACTATTATTGTAAGAATCAGTATGTAGTTTCTCTTTCTCCCTTACACCATTGTTTTTAAACTTATGTGAAAAATTAACAAACAACCAGTCATTTAGTTGAATGTTATCGAAGTTAGAATTTGGACAGTCACCTCTATTTTGTTGAATTGGTGATGATTCTGCTTACTGGTTATTATTCCTTGAGGATTCAGCTTCCATATCCCTTAAGAAAATCCTTGGGGTCTGCTGGATATCCATATCCCCACTGTATGTATTAAAAGAATCCAAATTCTGCTGCTGTTGCCTGTTTTCACCATTAATTTCCTTCACTGTGCGTTTGGATTGTATATTCACTTCCTGAACCCTTTCACCAGGAACTTTACAAACTAGGCTGATCATTGGTTGGCTAATTGACATTAGTAAGTCGATCATTTGAGTGAGCTGTCCAATCAGCTTCCTACTTTCGCCATTCTCCTCGTACCTGGCTTTGTCAGCTAACGGTATGTTGTTTTCTCCTTCCATTTCTCCGAACTGTAACGACTAACAAAGTCAGAAGAAACAATGCCCGCAGCCAAAACTTATAAAATCCACTAGGAAGGAAAACTATTTTTTATTTTTTTATTTTTTGTTCTTAAAGTGGTAAAACTTGATGTGAGAGGGGGGCCGTGGGAAGCAAGAAATAAATATAGGGAATTGTGGTGGCAAATTATTTTACAAGCCAACATGTCCCCTGACCTTAATGAGAATACCTCCATTGTCCCACTTCTTAAAATGAGAGAAGCTAAGTTATAATAGGAGTGCCTTATTAGCTTTTGATTGTCACGAACAAGCTTCTTTTAAATTTTCAGTAGAACATCTCCATTGTCCCACTTCACAAAATGAGAGGAGTTAAGTTTCCATAGGAATGTTTGTTAGCTCCTGCTAGTCATCAACAATCTTCTTTTAAATTTTCAACATAAGGATCATGTGTTATTATATTGTCTAAGTGAGCATTTTTTATTTCATAATTTTCTGTGATATGAAGTTTAGTCAGTAGCTAGAGCCCTCACATTACATAAAAACATGCAATTTTATTGTATGAATATATGTTTATATTTATTTATTTATTTACATATTTTATGCCTTAGGAGTTTAAGGTGATTGTTGTTTTTAACAAATATTTTAACATTTTAATATTTTGGTCATCTTTTATTATTTTATAGCAACATGGTGGATTGATTTGCACTAGTTGGGGTAGTGACACAGACAAGTGAACTGTTACTATTTTGGTAATTAGATGTTAATTGAATAATTGTATGTATTTAAATGAACATATTCAAATGAGTGGAATTACTTTGTTTTCACATCTGATGAAGTCTTTCTGTGGAAGATAAAAATGCGGTGACCCAGTCAAGTGTTAATGGTTCTGATTTATTTTCTTTAAAAAAAGTTGAGTGGTACGGTAATTTGACATTCTGAAGTGTTTTTCTCCTTCCTAGTGCTTTTTCCTTGTGAATTTTGTAAAATTTTGCTGTGGGCACTGTTTCTTCTGACTTTGTTAGTTGTTTTAGCTTTAGTTAGGAATATAATAAGGATTAGTTTAGATGTTTTCTGTATTTATTTGAGACTTTCCTCCAATGTTGTTTTAGATATTTCCTGTGATTTTGAACTCTGAAGTTGCTGTGATTTACTGAGTATTTTCTTGTTCTTTAATTATTTATTATTAAACCTATTTAAACCTATCTTTGTGGTTGATATTTGTAAGACAAATTTAAGCTCTGAGAGTACTTACATATTTATTTGGTACCACCATGCAGGCCACTCCTAACAGCCTTGCTCTTGGTCAGACTACCATTTGGATTAATAGTAACATTACACAGTAGGAATGGACACCCTTTGTTAAGGGCCTTAAAGCAGCTGATAAGGGGTTCTGGTGGCAGTGATAATAGTCTGGGCAAGAAGGGGGCATAGGTAATAAACCTGTGCCAGTCTTTCCCAGGTGTGTGTGTGTGTGTGTGTGTGCGTGTGTGTGTGTGTGTGTGTGTGTTTGTGTGTGTGTGTGTGTGTGTGTGTGTGTGTGTGTGTGTGTGTGTGTGTGTGTGTGTGTGTGTGTGTGTGTGTGTGTGTGTGTGTGTGTGTGTGTGTGTGTGTGTGTGTGTGTGTGTGTGTGTGTGTGTGTGTGTGTGTGTGTGTGTGTGTGTGTGTGTGTGTGTGTGTGTGTGTGTGTGTGTGTGTGTGTGTGTGTGTGTGTGTGTGTGTGTGTGTGTGTGTATGAGCTACTTGTGCAGGAAAATGAAGCACTGGTTGGACAGAGAGAGAGTTGGAGGACTTGGCTTGGATCTCTGGCTAAGGATTCAGCTCTGTAACTGTGCCAGTGGGAGTCTTATTGGCGGTCTTTAGAAAGAGGGAGAAACCAGCCCTAGACTGACTGTGGTCTTTGTGTGTTCTTAAGGTAAATTGCACTTTACTATGTGTGTACTTGTCCTCCTCCCAGTGTGTACATTCCCCACTGCTGCCAGTGGTCAGGATTGAGGCCCCTTCATTACTGGGCCAGTATTGAAGCTTTGCAGAAGTGACAACATGACTCCTAATTATGTATTGTACTTTGGAAGACATAACATAAAACCACTGTTAATGTGTGACACATATCTAAAGTTTTATAAATTAGCAGCTTAATAAATGACATATCATGTTTCTAGAGATGCCTTCCTCAATTCCACCACCAGAAATACACCAGTTCCAACAACTCCAATATTGGTGGTGGTGTGCAGCCAGAAAAATTGTGTCAGTTGGTGGAGGAATTGTAGTCCCCCACATGGCATTACTCTGTCATCTGTAGCAGCTGACACAGTTTGTCATATAAATGACCATGTTGCTGCATAGGTGGCAACATTTTTTGAATCCTGTTATGTCTACTCACAGCACTGGCTATGTTGATGCTGCTATATGACATCAATTGTAATCTCATTCTCACATGAGAGGAATTATCCATCCTGGACACATCTAGAACACACAGAAATGCAAATATTCATAGTATAAATAGCATTTGTTGTATATGTATGCAGTTCATGTTTGCCGAATGATATTATTTATTTATTCATTTGTTCATTTATTTATTTATTTATTTATTTATTTACATTTGTTAACTGGGACTGTCCAACTGGATGCAGGTCCATTTTCAGCGGAGGCCCGAGGAGAAAAGCTCCACAAATTAAACTATTACAGACATAGTTACAGATGAAGAATCCTAGCAATTAAAATATTACAAACATAGTTACAGATGAACATAGTACATTCACTAGATAACTAGCATCTGTTCCATCCACGAAGTCATAGCAGATATTAACAATTGTTACAGTAAGAAGTTACTGCCATATAATAAGTAGATAGGTATGGAAGTATCAGAGCTTGCTGTAATCAAAGGTAGTTTGTGGGGTGGAAGAGAGGTAGATGGTAGATGAAGTGTGAGAAGTTAGAGGGGAGAGTTACAAAGGCATAGCCAGCATGTTATTAGGTGCGCTTTAAGTAAAGCTTTGAAGTGGGTGCATTATGGTACAAAGGTTATTGTGGGGGGGGGTGTTCCATAATTTGGCTATAGCACTGGAGAATAGTGCTTCTCCAGCAGTATTATTGGCTCTAGTAACCTGTAATTGATTTTTGTTGCTGGAACATAGTGGTCTGGTGGTTAGATAGGGTTGGAGTAGATACTGGAGGGTTGGGACCTTTAGAGGATGGTTTACCAGTTTGTGGGTGAGTGCGAGTTGATACCATTGAAGGAGGTGAGGAAGTTCTAGCCAGCTTAGTTCAGTAAGTGAGAGACAGTGGTGACTGCGGTAGGATGCCCCGGTGGCGAATTTGGCGATTTTGTTGTAGCAGGTCTCGAGTTTATTTAGATCGCATTGCCTTAGGTAGGTATATATTGGAGAGGCATAAAGTAGGGTGGAGATAAGGTGTGAATTTGCAACTGAAATCCTAGCTGCTTTGGTGAGAAGTTGCTTATTTCTGTATAAGGCTCCTAGTTTTTTGTGGACCTTTTGTATGATCATGGATTTGTGAATGTCAAATTTGAGATTGTTATCTATTTCATCTCCTAGCAATCTGGTGTGATTTGTTGAGTGGATAGTGGTGTTGTCTTCTGCTGTAATGTTAAAGTAAGAGCTGTTTTGAGTATCTTTGGTAGGTTCGAAGATGAGGAGTTTAGTTTTGTTTGGGTTGAGTATTAACTGGGCATCGGATAGCCAAGTTTCAACAGAGGAAAAGGCTTCCTGTGTGACCTTTTGCAGTTTGGGTAGGGACTGGGCTGAGCAGATGATGGTTGAGTCATCTGCATATTGTATGAGTGTGCCATGTTTGGTGGCAGAGGCTAGTTTATTGGTGAAAATAGAGAACAGTAGGGGTCCAAGGATGGATCCTTGGGGAACACCAATAGAGACAGGTAGTTGGGAAGATATGTCATTTTGCCATAAAACAGATTGCTGGCGGTCAGACAGGTAACTCTGAAACCAGTTGGTAACTGACTGAGAGAAGGATAGGTTATTGAGTACATAGATGAGTTGTTTGTGTGGGACCATGTCAAATGCTTTAGATAGGTCTAGGAAAGTAGCAGAGGAGAGATGGCCATTGTTTTCATGGTGAAGGATAGTGTTAGCAAAAGAGAGTAAGGCAATGGTGGTGTTATGGTTTGGTCAGAAACCATGTTGAGTATTAGAAAGGATGTTGTTAGTAAGGAGGTAGTCTGAGATTTGAGAGTGAATGCATCTCTCTAGTATTTTGGAGAGTGGAGATAGAATCACTATGGGGTGGTAGTTGTTTAGTTGTGTGGTGGGGCCACCTTTGTGAAGGGGAATTATGTGTGATATTTTCCATAGTGTAGGGACGTAGCATTCTGACAGAGATTGGTTAATCAAGACTGATACTGGATAGGCTAGGGCGTCAGCTGCAATTTGTAGGAATTCACTTGGGAGGTTGGCTACTGCTAATTTTGTGAGTTTAAGTTTAGTTAAGAGTTTTCTTATGTTGGAGGTAGGAATGGGAGAAAATGAGAAGAGTGTGGGGAGATTACTGGGTGAAGGTGTGGGGTGTAGGGGAGGGGGGCTGTGTTGTCTAGTTAGTGATAGTATGGTTTGTGTGAAGTGTGTGTTGAATGAGGTAGCAATATTTTCTGAAGAGTAAGGAATGTTAGGTGTAGGGGTATTGATTTTACCTGGGTGGAAGATGGAGTTTATGGCAGTCCAGAATTGTTTGGGGTTGTGTTGGGAGGAGTTGAGGGCAGACTGGTAGTATTGGATTTTGTCCTGCATTATTAGCTTTTTGACCCTATTGCGGAATTTCTTTCTAGCTGAGTGGGTTTTGGTTTTGCGCCTGTGTTCCCAGGCTTTATCTCTGTTTTTCATTTCTGACCTAGTGGTTTTCTGTAGCCATGGGGAGGATTGTGCTTTGGTTCTGGTAAGTCTTATGGGGGCATGGTTATTTAGGATGCTTAGGAAGGTAGTATTGAAAAATTGGACTGCGTCATCTAGGCTGAGGTAATTTAGAGGGTGCCAGTTAATTCTTTGAGGGATGAGATGAATGTGATTGGGTTAACGTGTAGTTTTTTTACATATTTGACAGTAGATGACAGGTTTAACTTGGTATAGATGTTTTTTGAGTAGGAATGTTGGGGAATGATCACTAAGGCTATCTGATAAGCAGCCTGCTATATAGGACTGGGGAATCTTGCTGACTAGTATCCAATCGTGGGTAGTGTGCTTGCTGGAGTTTTTATTTATTCTGGTTGGTGACTGGACAAGTTGGGTGAAGCCATGAAGGTTTAGATGTTGGGTTGGATGGTTGCCATAACAGGATTGCCAATAAATATTGAAGTCACCTAAAATTATGGTCTCTTGTGGGAGATGGTGGGTAGTCCAGCTGAGGAGATTTTCTAGTGGAGGGATATTTTGGCCAGGTGGGAAGTAGCATCCTATTATCTTGATGGTTTTATTTTGGTTTATTTTCAGGTTGGTATATATTATTTCTACATTGGCAATTTGGGGAGCTGATGAGCTTAGGATATGGATGTTTAGATGCTGTTTAAATATTATAGCTATACCACCTCCTTTCTTGTTTAGTTGGTCTAGTCTTAGTATGTTGTAACCATTAGGGAGGATTTGCTCACTGGTAATGTGAGGTATTAGCCAGGTTTCTGTCAAGATGATTATATCCAGGGAGTACAAGTCTATGGTGGCATGGAGCTCATGGACTTTGTTGGTTATACTTCTGATATTTAGGCTTAGCAGAAAGAGGTCATTTGGTTTTCTACTGGCTGGGATTTGGGAGATGTTGTGGTTGTTAGTCTGATTATTAGAAGTGGGGTTGGAGATGGAGGGCCAGGGCTGGGGTGGATGTCTCCACTGAGGGAAAATTTTGATATGCATGAGGTTATTAGTTTTATCAGTTTGTGAAAGAGGTTGCATTTTAGGGAAACTTTATGATTGGGTGCAGTCGGTAACAGATATGGTGGGAGGGTTATTTTGTTAACTTGTAGGGATGCATACACAGAATAACCATAACTATGTCAGCCAGTGGTGCAGCAGTAGTTTTGTCGTCTCACAGCAAGAAGTTCTCTGGAGTGCCTTCTGTGCAGAGTCTGTATGTCCTTCCTGCTTTTGTGTGGGTTTTTATCCAGGTGCTCTGGTTTCCTTCCACATTCAAAGGCATGCATCTGGAGTGTTTCTACCTGGGCCTCCTCTGAAAATTGGTTTAGACTTTTCCAGTTAACAAATGTTAAATAAATAAAACAAAAATAAATAAATGTTACTCCCTGTGTAAGGAACAGGCAATATCTATGTAGCAGTGCAGTTGCTACCTACTGACACTGGAAAAACACATGGCACTATACCCTATTTATTTGTTTTATTTTGCTTTCTGGGAGACTCCAGCTGAGCACAAATCCCCTTTTCAATGTCTGTCCAAGGAGAAAAGGTTCATACAGTAAAATAGAACAGTGAAACATTCAGGTTTTACATACAAATATCACCATGTTTAAATTACAAAATGTAATATGAAGACTCTTTAACACGGAGATCAATTTTTAGTATAAGAATATTCAGACATTATATGCAGCTCCAAACTATTGCAATTCCACACACATAGTATGAGGAAATAGTAACACTTTGTACAATAATATGCCCTAAGGTATTGCAATTCAACATATAGTTTGAGAACATAGTAACACTTTGTACAATAAAATCTCCTAAGGTATTCCATTAACACACAGTATGAGAACATATGTACACTTTGTGCAATAATATACATAGTTGCACTTGAGTCATATGTGCAGATAGGAGGAATGGCAACATGGATTTCAGAGTAACAATCTGTTACTTGGTATAATGCAGTGTGTACTCTTCATGTTTTCCATAACCTGTATTACTGGTTTGGGAGGAAAGCTGATGGATCTGTAGATGTTAAGTGAATAATAAGAATGTAAAACTGAACAGAAGAGGCAGCTTGATGTATAATTGTTATAGGGAATTTGTAGGAAGGTATATGTATGGCATAAGACAGTAGTGTGGTATGCAAGGTGTGTATAGAACAGAAGTTTTGGGCAGGAAGGATAGTCATGCTGGAGGTAAGTCATGTTAAATAAGGAGTTTTGGATCTAGTTACAAGTATAGCAGGAGGAAAGGGATTCATTTTAATGAGTGCTTAATATGGTATGGGGCATTGACCAAAGTTTGTATATAAAGAAGTCCCACAATGAGGAAAGGTTTCCAATGGAGAATGCCTTTGTAAATATAATCAAAGTTCATTGCTTTACATAGGGTAGGGGCAGTGGCAAAGCCAAGAGTCAAGGAAGAGGGGTTATAACCTAGTTTTAAAGGTATGTGGGTTGTCAATGAGTCTGGTTGGGAGAAGATGGTTTATCTACAAGCTGTTAACATTCTTTATTTTCATCTCACCATTTACTAAAAGGTCAGCATACAAATAGTGAGCTGAAAAACCTAAATAAATGCTTTTTTTACAACGCTCTCCACCCCCATGATGGGAGGTACATCTCCCCCACACCAGCTAAAATTGTACCATCTCCACAGTTGTACCACAGTAAAGAAAATGGAGAAAAAAAAGAAAAATGTACTTCCAGCTCACACAATACAATGCATTATTACAAAACTCACTGTGACATTAAATTGTCACACTTAAGCCACTGAACCAGAAGTGCAGTGATGACCCATGGATATGCCAAGTTGAAAATGTCATTCCAAGATGCAGGAACCTAGTTAGAGAAGATACTATCTCCAGATAAAGTTGCAAGAATCTAGACTACAAGAATATGTTCATCACCTGCAGAAATTGACATATACATGTAAACTTGGACATATTTGTACAATTAACAAACTGGCATACAAGTACTGGATGTGGGCTTCCAAACTACCACAGTGAAATCTTACACTACAACCCCTTCCCTTCATACCTGCACCAGCACCACTTTAATGCTGGAAATATTTTATGAGGGATGTAAACATACCTTTATCTGTGTCAGTGATGAATAACTCAGGTCAGGCAATCAATTGTTCCCATGGTATGCAACATTGAAAGATGTAAGCAGTACTCATTTAAGCTTAGGAGTAATTACTACTTAACAAAATAATCATGTACACAGAAGCACAATGCACACCATCTCTAAGTATAAAACCATACTTTACATATACTGTCAACATATATTGCAAATGTCCTAATGTCCTACATCATCACTGGATGTCACTGTGCAGTTCATTGT
The DNA here is from genome assembly GCF_019279795.1 of Protopterus annectens. Taxonomy (NCBI): domain Eukaryota; kingdom Metazoa; phylum Chordata; order Ceratodontiformes; family Protopteridae; genus Protopterus; species Protopterus annectens. The sequence goes on from NC_056748.1 coordinate 103,822,892, forward strand.
ACAATGCAAATGTCCACAATGTTGACTGACCTAAGGCAGGCCACCAGAATACCAATGGACCAACAACAGCACTGTACTATGCTATAAACTTTATTTTGTAATGATTACTGTATAAGCTGCCTAAATACAGTATCATATAAAAATCTGTATATATCATTATTTTCAGTGTAAGGAACATACATAAAACCTCAATACAACTCAGCATAATCCTTATCATATGCTTGCACACATTACTCCAAAGTGAGGTTTACTTTGATATAATTTATACTATATCTTGATATGCATCATAAGGAACAAGAGCATTAGTGCAATATATCTCAATGAATCCTAATGGATACTGAAGCAATGCATATTATTTATTGATTGTGGGATCAAGCCCTATCTGGGGTGGCATAATCTTGATACAAATATACTTTTTTCTAATTCTATATTATGGCTTTATTTAGATAGGAACTGCAGTCTGGGGTGGATGGTGTTGTGTAGAACAGAACCAATGTGGTCCGCACCTGAATATGCACAGCACATCTGCAGTTACAGCACAATCACAAAGATACATCCCTTTGAAAAGTTCATGACATTCAATGATAGCCTAAGAAGGAGTAAAGTGAACAGTTGTCTTAAGCACCATTTACACACAACATAATTAATGTGGTTCATTTGCAAAGAATGTTTCTAAATCACATCAGCATGAGCAGGTATAAGTAGATGATGTCAGAGTAAATCCTTATAGTCTGGCATTTTTGAGGAATATCTGCCAATCTATGTTCAGCTATAAAAAATCCCATAACATCAACCAATAATCTTATCTCGCCCCCATTGTGTCAAATTTAAATTTTGCTTTCCCCTACAAGCTCAGTAACAGCTCAATAAACCTTTTTGAATACAGCATATTATCTACTGCATTTCAAGGAAGATGACAACAGACAGATGACTGAGGTACATTCAAGCACCTATCTGATCACATCAGGAGATCCAACACCAGCTTCATGTGCATGTTCTACAGAAAATGAAGATGTTATATCATAATTTTTTTTCACTTTTTCAATGTCTTCAGCTACCCAGCAGAATCTGCAATATTCCAACAGTGTACTTAATTATATATTTACATGTCAATGTGGTATTGGTATGTCTACAGGTTGTTTATTAACAATTTTCAATTCTCTGCCTGCTTAAACAACATTTATTGCATGCCTTTACTTCCGTTGTATAACATACACTTAATTTGTTCATTCTTCTTCAGCTTCTTCTTCTTCTTCTTCTTTTGGCTGCTCCCATTAGGGGTTGCCACAACGGATCAACTGTTTCCATTTCTTCCTGTCCTCTGCATCTTGCTCTGTCACACCAACCACCGGCATGTCCTCTCTCACCACATCCATAAACCTTATCTTAGGCCTTCCTCTTTTCCTGTTACCTGGTAGCTTCATCCTTAGCATCTTTTTCCCAATATACTCTGCATCCCTCCTCAGCACATGTCCAAACCAACATAATCTTGCCTCTCTGGCTTTGTCTCCAAACCTTCCAACCTGGGCTGACCCTCTAATATACTTATTTCTAATCCTGTCCATCCTCATCACACCCAGTGCAAATCTTAACATCTTCAACTCTGCCACATCCAGCTCAAACTCCTGCCTTTTGTCAATGCCACTATCTTCAACCCATATAACATAGCTGGTCTCACTACCCTCTTGTAGACCTTCCCTTTCACTCTTACTGGTACCTGTCTGTCACAAATCACTCCTGACACTCTTCTTCACCCACTCCATCCTGCCTGTACTCTCTTCTTCACCTCTCTTCCACACTCACCATTACTCTGAACTGTTGATCCCAAGTATTTAAACTCATCCACCTTCACCACCTCTACTCCCTGCATCCTCACCATTCTTCTATCCTCCCTCTCATTCACACACATATATTCTGTCTTAGTGCTGCTGACCTTCATTCCTCTTCTCTCTAGAGCATATATCCACCTCCCCAGGGTCTCATCCACCTGATCCCTACTCTCACTACAGATCACAATGTCAACTGCAAACACCATAGTCCACGGAGACTCCTGTCTGATCTCGTCCGTCAACCTGTCCATCACCATTGCAAATAAGAAAGGGCTCAGAGCTGATCCTTGATGTAATCCCACATCCACCTTAATCACATCTTTCACTCCCACCACAGACCTCACCGCTATCACACTACCCTCGTACATATCCTGTACCACTCTTACATACTTCTCTGAAACTCCTGACTTCCTCATACAATACCACAACTCCTCTCTAGGCACCCTGTCATATGCTTTCTCTAAGTCCACAGTGACACAATGCAACTCCTTCTGACCTTCTCTGTACTTCTCCATCAACACTCTCAGAGCAAACATTGCATCTGTAGTGCTCTTTCCTGGCATGAAACCATACTGCTGATCACTAATTATCACCTCCCTTCTTAACCTAGCTTCCACTACTCTTTCCCATAACTTCATGCTGTGACTGATCAATTTAAACTCTCTGTAGTTACTACAGCTCTGCACATCGCCCTTATTCTTAAAAATTGGTACCAAGACACTTTTTCTCTATTCCTCAGGCATCCTCTCACTATCCAAGATTTCATTAAACATTCTAGTTAAAAACTCCACTGCCATTTCACCTAAACACCTCCATGCTCCACAGGTATGTCATCTGGATCAACAGCCTTTACATTCTTCATCCTCTTCATAGCTATCCTTAATTCCTCCTTGCTAATCCACTGCACTTCATGATTCACTATCTGCACATCATCCAACCTTCTCTCTCACATTCTATTCATTCATCAGCCCCTCAAAGTACTCTTTCCATTTGCTCAACACACTCTCCTCGCTTGTGAGTACATTTCCCTCATTATCCTTTATCACCCTTAACTGCTGTACATCTTTACTAGCTCGGTCCCTCTGTCTAGCCAATTGGTACAGGTCCTTCTCTCCCTCCTTAGTGTCCAACCTTTCATACAACTCTTCATACGCCTTATCCTTAGCCTTCGCCACCTCTTTCTTTGCCATGCACCTCATCTCCTTATACTCTTGTCTACTTTCTTCATCTCTCTGACAATCCCACTTCTTCTTCACCAACCTCTTTCTCTGTATACTCTCCTGTACTTCTTCATTTCACCACCAGGTCTCCTTGTCCTCCTTCCTCTTTTCAGGTGCCACACCAAGCACCTTTCTAGCCATCTCTCTTCCTAGCTCTGCTGTAGTTACCCAGCTATTCGGTAACTCTTCACTGCCACCCAGTGCCTGTCTTAACTCTTCCCTGAACTCCACCTCACAATTACCCTTTTTCAATTTCCACCATTTGATCCTTGGTGCTGCCCTCACACTCATCCTCCTCTTCTTGATCACCAGTGTCATCCTACAAACCACCATCCTATGCTGCCTAACTACACTTTCCCCTGCCACCACTTTACAGTCTCCAATCTCCTTCAGACAGGCCCTTCTACATAAGATATATCCACCTGTGTGCATCTTCCTCCACTCGTGTTTGTCACCCTGTGTTCTTCCCTCTTGTTAAAATACATATTCATCACAGCCATATCCATCCTTTTCGCAAAATCCACTACCATCTGACCTTCTGCATTCCTTTGCTTAATACCATACCTACCCATCACTTCCTCATCTCCTCTGTTCCCTTCACTAACATGCCCATTGAAATCTGCTCCAATCACCAGTCTCTTACCCTTGGATACAGTCATCGCCACTTCATCCAACTCACTCCAAAATTTTTCTTTCTCATCCATCCCATAAACAACTTGTGGAGCATATGCACTAACACCATTCATCATTACACCATCAATTTCCAGCTTCATAAACATCACTCTATCTGACACTCTTTCACCTCCAAAACACTCTTAGCATACTGCTCATTCAGGATAACCCCTCCGCCATTTCTCCTCCCATCCACGCCATCATAAAACAATTTGAACCCACCTCCGATACACCTAGCCTTGCTCCCCTTTCATCTGGTCTATTGCACACACAATATACCAACCTTCCTTTGGTCCATCATATCAGCTAGCTCTCTCCCTATACAAGTCATACTGCCAGCATTCAAAGTTCTGACCCTCACTATTACAGTCCTAGCCTTTACCTGCCTTTGGGCATGCCTTCCCCCTCTTCTCCTCCTTCGGCCATTTTGTTCATTGCATGCAATATATTTGTGTCATTTTAAAACCTATATACACTCTTTCAAAGAGCAGTGCTATTTCTCGTGCAGTTTCTTTTCAGCATACTGCATGTTTCCCTTCTAATCTTCATAGATGCACTTATCTAGCAGCATCTCTGTGCCTTACTTCAATACTTACTGATTACTGCTCACCCATTTGCTAATTGTTTTTCATTTATGTAATACATTGCTAGGGTTTCTTGTGCTTTACTCAAAGCATTGCACAGGGTTGTGCTGATCTTTTAGAATCTGGCCCAGTAGTCCCATGTCTTCATGAAACTGGACTTGTTATGGCCTCCTCTGACATCCTGACCCTTCCAGTAACATTGTAACATTATAACATTGTTACATTAGGGTGGCCACGGTGGTGCAGCAGGTAGCGTTGCCACCTCACAGCAAGAGACTCTTCAGTTCAATCCTCGGCTGGGGTGCCTTCTGTACAGAGTCTGCATGTCCTCACTGTGGTCACGTGGGTTTCCTCTAGGTGCTCCGGTTTCATCCTACAAACCAAAGACATGCTGTAAGTGGATTGGACACTCTAAATTGGCCCTAGGTGTGAGTGTATGCATGTGTGTGTCTTCTGTGGAAGGTTGGGCTGGCAACTCGACATCATAAAAACTCCACTGCCAATCATGAGTGGACAGGTGATCTGCTGTGGTGACTCCTAACTGGGAAAAAGCCTAAAGAAGAAGAAGATAACATTGTTACATTGTAACATTGGCAGCATATATATTTACAAGAGTGACTGACTTCTGCCTGTGCTGCTCTCACATTGTTTTCTTTTTGGCTTTATTGCTTTTTTCCTTGGTCCTTGTGGTCATTTTCCTCCATTTCCTCCTCCGTTTCCTCCCATTTTCCTGGTCCTGTGGTCCATGTCCTTGGTCCTTGGTCCTTGGTTGTGTGTGTGTCATTATATTCATTGATTGTGGGATCAAGCCCCATCTGGGGTGGTACAATCTTGATACAAATATACTTTTTTCTAATTCCTATATTATGGCTTTATTTAGATAGGAACTGCAGTCTGGGGGTGGATGGTGTTGTGTAGAACAGAAGAACCAATGTGGTCCAAGACTCGAATATGCACAGCACATCTGCAGTTACAGCACAATCACAAAGATACATCCCTTTGAAAAGTTCTCATGACATTCAATGATAGCCTAAGAAGGAGTAAAGTGAACAGTTGTCTTGGGTTCATTTACACACAACATAATTAATGTGGTTCATTTGCAAAGAATGCTTCTAAATCACATCAGCATGAGCAGGTATAAGTAGATGATGTCAGAGTAAATCCTTATAGTCTGGCATTTTTGAGGAATATCTGCCAATCTATGTTCAGGTATAAAAAATCCCATAACATCAACCAATAATCTTATCTCGCCCCCATTGTAAGTCAAATTTAATTTTGCTTTCCCCTACAAGCTCAGTAACAGCTCAGTAAACCTTTTTGAATACAGCATATTATCTTCTGCATTTCAAGGAAGATGACAACAGACAGATGACTGAGGTGGCCATTCAAGCTTGCTCTATCTGATCACATCAGGAGATCCAACACCAGCTTCATGTGCATGTTCTACAGAAAATGAAGATGTTATATCATAATTTTTTTTCACTTTTTCAATGTCTTCAGCTACCCAGCAGAATCTGCAATATTCCAACAGTGTACTTAATTATATATTTACATGTCAATGTGGTATTGTTATGTCTACAGGTTGTTTATTAACAATTTTCAATTCTCTGCCTGCTTAAACAACATTTATTGCATGCCTTTACTTCCGTTGTATAACATACACTTAATTTGTTCATTCTTCTTCTTCTTCTTCTTCTTTTGACTGCTCCCGTTAGGGGTTGCCACAACGGATCAACTGTTTCCATTTCTTCCTTTCCTCTGCATCTTGCTCTGTCCCACCAACCACCTGCATGTCCTCTCTCACCACATCCATAAACCTTATCTTAGGCCTCCCTCTTTTCCTGTTACCTGGCAGCTTCACCCTTAGCATCTTTTTTCCCAATATACTCTGCATCCCTCCTCAGCACATGTCCAAACCAACATAATCTTGCCTCTCTGGCTTTGTCTCCAAACCTTCAAACCTGGGCTGACCCTCTAATATACTTATTCCTAATCCTGTCCATCCTCATCACACCCAGTGCAAATCTTAACATCTTCAACTCTGCCACATCGAGCTCTGACTCCTGCCTTTTTGCCAATGCCACTGTCTCCAACCAATATAATATAGCTGGTCTCACTACCCTCTTGTAGAACTTCCCTTTCACTCTTACTGGTACTCGTCTGTCACAAATCACTCCTGACACTCTTCTCCACCCACTCCATCCTGCCTGTACTCTCTTCTTTACCTCTCTTCCACACTCACCATTACACTGAACTATTGATCCCAAGGATCTAAACTCATCCACCTTCACCACCTCTACTCCCTGCATCCCCACCATTCCTCTATCCTCCGTCTCATTCACACACATGTATTCTGTCTTAGTCCTGCTGACCTTCATTCCTCTTCTCTCTAGAGCACATATCCACTCTCCAGGGTCTCCTCCTCCTGTTCCCTATTCTCACGGCAGATCACAATGTCAACTGCAAATATCATAGTCCACGGGGACTCCTGTCTGATCTGATCTATCAACCTGTCCATCACCATTGCAAATAAGAAAGGGCTCAGAGCTGATCCTTGATGTAATCCCACCTCCATCTTAAATGCATCCATCACTCCCACCACAGCCCTCACCACTGTCACACTACCCTCGTACATATCCTGTACCACTCTTACATACTTCTCTGAAACTCCTGACTTCCTCATACAATATCACAACTCCTCTCTAGGCACCCTGTCATATGCTTTCTCTAAGTCCACAATGACACAATGCATCTCCTTCTGACCTTCTCGGTACTTCTCCATCAACACTCTCAGAGCAAACATTGCATCTGTAGTGCTCTTTCCTGGCATGAAACCATACTGCTGATCACTAATTATCACCTCCCTTCTTAACCTAGCTTCCACTACTCTTTCCCATAACTTCATGCTGTGACTGATCAATTTAAACTCTCTGTAGTTACTACAGCTCTGTGCATCACCCTTTTTCTTAAAAATTGGTACCAGGACACTTTTTCTCCATTCCTCAGGCATCCTCTCACTTTCCAAGATTTCATTAAACAATCTAGTTAAAAACTCCACTGCCATTTCACCTAAACACCTCCATGCTTCCACAGGTATGTCATCTGGACCAACAGCCTTTCCATTCTTCATCCTCTTCATAGCTATCCTTACTTCCTCCTTGCTAATCCATTGCACTTCATGATTCAGTATCCCTACATCATCCAACCTTCTCTCCTTCTCATTCTCTTCATTCATCAGCCCCTTAAAGTACTCTTTCCATCTGCTCAACACACTCTCCTTGCCTGTGAGTACATTTCCCTTATTATCCTTTATTACCCTTACCTGCTGCACATCTTTCCTAGCTCGGTCCCTCTGTCTAGCCAATCGGTACAGGTCCTTCTCTCCCTACTTAGTGTCCAACCTTTCATACAAGTCTTCATACGCCTTATCCTTAGCCTTTGCCATCTCTTTCTTTGCCATGCACCTCATCTCCTTATACTCATGTCTACATTCTTCATCTCTCTGACAATCCCACTTCTTCTTCACCAACCTCTTTCTCTGTATACTCTCCTGTACTTCTTCATTTCACCACCAGGTCTCCTTGTCCTCCTTCCTCTTTCCAGATGTCACCAAACCTTGTACCTTCTAGCCATCTCTCTTACTAGCTCTGCTGTACTTACCCAGCTATTCGGTAACTCTTCACTGCCACCCAGTGCCTGTCTTAATTCATCCCTGAACATCACCCAGTGCCTGTCTTAATTCATCCCTGAACATCACCTCACAATTACCCTTTTTCAATTTCCACGATTTGATCCTTGGTGCTGCCCTCACACTCATCATCCTCTTCTTGATCACCAGTGTCATCCTACAAACCACCATCCTATGCTGCCTAACTACACTTTCCCCTGCCACCACTTTACAGTCTCCAATCTCCTTCAGACTGGCCCTTCTACATAAGATATAATCCACCTGTGTGCATCTTCCTCCACTCTTATATGTCACCCTGTGCTCTTCCCTCTTGTTAAAATATGTATTCATCACAGCCATATCCATCCTTTTCACAAAATCTACTACCATCTGACCTTCTACATTCCTTTGCTTAATGCCATACCTACCCGTCACTTCCTCATCCCCTCTGTTCCCTTCACTAACATGCCCATTGAAATCTGCTCAAGTCACCAGTCTCTCACCCTTGGGTACAGTCATCACCACTTCATCCAACTCACTCCAAAATTTTTCTTTCTCATCCATCGCACAAATAACTTGTGGAGCATATACACTAACAACATTCATCATTACACCATCAATTTCCAGCTTCATAAACATCACTCTATCCGACACTCTTTTCACCTCCAAAACACTCTTAGCATACTGCTCATTCAGGATAACCCCTCCGCCATTTCTCCTCCCATCCACATCATCATAAAACAATTTGAACCCACCTCCGATACACCTAGCCTTGCTCCCCTTTCATCTGGTCTATTGCACACACAATATACCAACCTTCATTTGGTCCATCATATCAGCTAGCTCTCTCCCTATACAAGTCATACTGCCAACATTCAAAGTTCTGACCCTCACTATCACAGTCCTAGCCTTTACCTGCCTTTGGGCATACCTTCCCCTTCTTCTCCTCCTTCGGACATTTTGTTCATTGTATGCAATATATTTGTGTCATTTTAAAACCTATATACATTCTTTCAAAGAGCAGTGCTATTTCTTGTGCAGTTCCTTTTCAGCATACTGCATGTTTCCCTTTTAGTCTTCATAGATGCACTTATCTAGCAGCATCTCTGTGCCTTACTTCAATACTTACTGATTACTACTCACCCATTTGCTAATTGTTTTTCATTAATGTAGTACATTGCTAGGGTTTCTTGTGCTTTATTCAAAGCATTGCACAAGGTTGTGCTGATCTTTTAGAATCTGGCCCAGTAGTCCCATGTCTTCATGAAACTGGACTTGTTATGACCTCCTCTGACATCCTGACCCTTCCAGTAACATTGTAACATTATAACATTGTTACATTAGGGTGGCCATGGTGGTGCAGCAGTTAGCGTTGCCACCTCACAGCAAGAGACTCTCCGGTTCGATCCTCGGCTGGGGTGCCTTCTGTACAGAGTCTGCATGTCCTCCCTGGGGTCGCGTGGGTTTCCTCTAGGTGCTCCGATTTCATCCTACATCCCAAAGACATGCTGTAAGTGGATTGGACACTCTATATTGGCCCTAGGTGTGAGTGCATGCATGTGTGTGCCTTCTGTGGAAGGTTGGGCGCCGGGCTGGCAACTCGACATCATAAAAACTGCACTGCCAGTCATGAGTGGACAGGTGATCTGCTGTGGTGACTCCTAACTGGGAAAAAGCCTAAAGAATAAGAAGATTGTTACATTGTTACATTGTAACATTGGCAGCATATATATTTACAAGAGTGACTGACTTCTGCCTGTGCTGCTCTCACATTCCTTAAGGAAGAACTTATATAGGAAGGATTTTGAGATCATTGAGGAGAGGATAGGATTCTCACAGCTACTAGATTAAGAGGATAAAGAAAACCTGCCACACCCTTGATTCATTTAGAAATACGATGCTGCTGGCCACTGTTTGATTTGAGACTGAAAACATTACCTTGCAGATTTAGTGCAGTAAAAAGCAGAGTGTGATGTTACAGCCAATACTGTCAGTGATAGACAGAAAACTTTTACTCGATGTGGCACATTTGGATATATTTGCAAATTAACTACAACTTATATTCAATTAAGAAAGTTTAGCTAATCAAGAGCTAATCAAGAGTAAGGAAAATGCATTGCTATCTATTACATAAAAGCTAACAAGAAATTCTGTTGAAACCACCAGGATAATCATTTTAAAGGTATTAGCAGGAGTTAGAATGCAGCAAAGTGAGCAGAGCAGGAAAACTCAACAGTGGCATTGCAGATATTATCATAGCAAAGACAAAATATACTGTGATGCAGAGTAAAACTGAAAGCAGTTGCAGAGCAAACAATACAAATGCAATGTATTAACTTAAACACCTTTACTGAAAAATATATTGTGTTTAAATACCTTCGGACAGTTCATCAGAAAATATACTGAGCAACCATGAGTACTTTTATAACCCTTGCAATACGTCTCATCCAATGAACTATAAGTAAATCAATGCTTTTCTGGCTCTCACTTCTGTAATGGTTTAATTAGGCACTGGTTTACCCCATGTGTTTTATTTGTATCTGCCTTAATCTGGTAGATTATATGCCTTTCATTAAAGATGGCTGTTCAAATCCCCCTATCATGCTGTCATATACAAAACTAAAATCTTGAACTGTAAAACATTCAAACAGAATGTCTATGCAAAAGGGTGACTGGGATTTCTAAAAACGACACTTATCATTCTAAACCACTTTGCTCATATAGGCCAGGTTTTGCTGCTGAACAATAATGGAATTCAGAGTCATACAGATTCTCCCTTTTTAATTTCTCCAATTGTTTTGGGTTTCTAATACCATTTTTAAGTCAGGGTATGATAAGAATTCATTACATTTGTATTCTTTCTTCTTTGATGCTAGCAAAGATCAATCTTTTCAGTATCATCAATGTGCTCACAATCAACTTCTTCTGTAAATCATACAACATTACACGCATTGGTAGCAGATTTACGTACAGTTGTGAATTTGTGTTGTGGCTGAAAAGGGTCAGTAGATCAGTCCACATACCTGGTGAACAAACAGTAAATAATTGGAACTGTCTGTGTATCTTCCACATTGCTTTCATTTCTGGTTACAAATCCTGGTATTACATGACTTTTTCTCTCTCTGCACATAAGACAGTGTAATCACTGGATTTATGAATTTTACTGATCAATAATATTGTTGTTTTTATTATGGACTACAATATATTGTTTTCTCACACCTGTTTTTTGAAATCTCTGTGATGGGTGATCCCATGTTAATAAATGTCCTCATTCTCTAGAATTATTTGTGGTTAATTTCTAATGCTAATCAGTTACTTTTATATTACAGTGTTTGCACAACCCCCCATTGCAGAAATCTTGTCACGTTACTGTGTCTTTCAGTATGGAGTTCCTCTGTTATGTTATCCAGTAACAGGATGTGTAATTGTTTCCAGTTCTGTTTTCAAAACCTGTATTTGCCTGTTTCTCCAATATTTTCAATGTACTTTGTAAACCAACACGTGCACAGTCTACTAATCTGGGCTGCCATTATTCGACTTTTATTTTTGTTTTTATTTTACCTCTTCTTAACCATTCCTGTGCCAAATCTTGATCAACAAGAAGTTGTTCTTGAAGATCTCTGTACTTGCTACTATATTTGTGGATTTTCCAGCTTTTTCTTCTCATCTGATCCTTTTCCTTAAATTATTTAGTTTTTTTGTGCATTCAGTTGCTGTCTGATTTTGTTTACTTCTGGTTTGATTTCCATTTCTGCTTGACACCAAAATGCTTCTGGTAAATTAAGCAAAGATGGCATCCTAGACATCTTCTTTTAATGTTTTAAAACATTCACCACATTTGGATCAGATGAGTTAGATCAATATGTGTGCAGTCCCACAGTTGGAAATCTATACATGTAGTCATATTCCAGGAAGCCCATACCACCTTCAGAGCAAGAAATACATAATCTTGGTATCTGATTGTTATATATCATTCGAAAATTATGAAACATTTTTCTTGTTTTAGTGTCCAACTGATTAAATACCTTTTGAGGCATACCAATCACCCCAAAGCTGTAAGTTTGAACAGGAAGACAAAATTGGTTTATAGTTTGAACTTTATTTCTAAATGTCAAAGCTACTTTTCAATATTAGCTTTAGTCTTCTGACGTATTCCTTATTAGGCTTTATTGACATTTGTTCCTGTTTTATTGCTGACCCTTAATGCATTGCCAAATATTTATATATCCCCAACTGCTTAAATTCTTTTATATCACATTCCTGTCTCAGGTTGATATTTTCTTGGGAGTGCAGGTTTCTTTTTTAAAATGTTGCTTTCACACATTATCAAGACCAAATGTCTTTCTTTTATCATCTGAAAAAGGTTTAACCATTTGTAGTTGTGTTTTCGACTCCTCATCTGATGAACTATATAATTTTTAGTCATCCTTAAAAAGTGGATGAAAAGTCTTTAAACAAGGTTAGTTCCTGAGAGCCAAATTGTAACTATAGATATAAGCTGTTAACTAAACAGCTTATTGGGTAATGGGCAAGATGAAACAAAAGTGGTGACAAAGAATCACCATGTAATACCCCCCTTTGAATTATTATCCCGAGGATAATAATTTATCCATTGTCTTAGCTAAACTGCAAAGTGATTTGCCACAGTAATGTTACTGTTCAGTGAAAGGCATATCTTATATATCTTTAAGCATTCCTTTATCAAAGAATGTAGGATGCTGTTAAATGCATTTTTGTAATCTATCCATGTCATACACCGATTCTTTCTCTTTTTATAATTCTAGTTTCATATCCTTGACGGTGTCTTTAAAGTCAGGCTCCAGTCACCTAATGGATAAGGCATTGGCTTCATATGCCAGGGATTGTGGGATCAAACCCTATCTGGGGTGGCATAATCTTGATACAAATATACTTTTTATAATTCTATATTATGCCTTTATTTAGATAGGAACTGCAGTCTGGGGTGGATGATGTTGTGTAGAACAGAACCAATGTGGTCCGCACCTCTCACCTCTGTTCGCCTATGCCATGCCCTGAATATGCCATTAACAGCAATAGGTGAGTGTTGCTAGTAGCCACAAGTACGTCAAATGCTTTATGTGCTGCTCTACAGAAATCATGTTTAGTCCACTTGTGCCCGATTCACCACACTGTGCAAAATCAGGAAAGGAGTATCGCTCTGTGGTCCACGGGAAATGTGCATAGGCCATAATGTGCAAAATCAGGAAAGGAGTAGCGCTCTGTGGTCCACGGGAAATGTGCATAGGCCATAATGTGCAAAATCAGGAAAGGAGTATCGCTCTGTGGTCCACGGGAAACGTGCATAGGCCATAATGTGCAAAATCAGGAAAGGAGTAGCGATCTGTGGTCCACGGGAAATGTGCATAGGCCATAATGTGCAAAATCAGGAAAGGAGTATCGCTCTGTGGTCCACGGGAAACGTGCATAGGCCATAATGTGCAAAATCAGGAAAGGAGCATCGCTCTGTGGTCCACGGGAAATGTGCATAGGCCATAATGTGCAAAATCATGGTCCATGGGCAAACGTGCATAGGCCATAATGTGCAAAATCAGGAAAGCAGTAGCGCTCTGCGGTCCACGGGAAATATGCATAGGCCATAATGTGCAAAATCAGGAAAGGAGTAGCGCTCTGTGGACCACGGGAAATGTGCATAGGCCATAATGTGCAAAATCAGGAAAGGAGTATCGCTCTGTGGTCCACGGGAAACGTGCATAGGCCATAATGTGCAAAATCAGGAAAGGTGTAGCGATCTGTGGTCCACGGGAAATGTGCATAGGCCATAATGTGCAAAATCAGGAAAGGAGTATCGCTCTGTGGTCCACGGAAGCGTCATAGGCCATAATGTGCAAAATCAGGAAAGGAGCATCGCTCTGTGGTCCACGGGAAATGTGCATAGGCCATAATGTGCAAAATCATGGTCCATGGGCAAACGTGCATAGGCCATAATGTGCAAAATCAGGAAAGCAGTAGCGCTCTGCGGTCCACGGGAAATATGCATAGGCCATAATGTGCAAAATCAGGAAAGGAGTAGCGCTCTGTGGACCACGGGAAATGTGCATAGGCCATAAAAAAGACTACTATGTTTAGAAACAGTACTGAAAACGCTCACTGTTAAGTAGTACATCATTATGTTGTTAATGTGAGAGGGGTTTATGAATCACTACCCCCCCCCCCCCGGTATAATATGACAGGTCATGTTGAGCAGCTGTGTGCACTATGCAAGTGTCATTACATTTTCAAATGGCAAGGAAATGTAATCTTCTGGGGTTCTTTGTGAAAAATTAAACATTCAAACTGCAGCAATAATAATGGCACTAAATATCAAGTTCTGAGTTTTGGTATCTTGAATTATTGCTCCTGTTCTGAAGTACAACTTTTGCAGAGCTAATACATGCACACAGCATTAGAATGGTTAGTACAGGTGGGCGAGCCTCTTACAAAAATGTATAACAATAAGCTTTTCAGTTTTCCTGCATTAAAACTTCAATTTGCTTTTCATACATTTGGGGCTTGCAGAGAAAGATCACAAACTGTGTCAGACAGCCAACCTCCTGACAGTTTTACAAGCATAAATTTCCTAGCGTGCTAAGCAGCTGCTTGCATAATAGCACCCCTATTTTGTTACAGTCAGTATAATGCATGAATCTAAGATATATGTTTGTAAGACAATGCTTAAAAATATCAGTTTTCTTACCACATTTCCAGGATGCATATCATCTATTACAGAAAGTACACATTTTAACATTAACTGAGTATCTAATCACTTTTGTACAACATGTCTTAATGTTATCTTTTTTTTTTATGGTGAAGAAAAGGCCTTCCCTGTTCCTTAGGTTTAACTTCTACCCAGAAGAATATATAGGCTGCTAGCTGTGATATTCTTCATACAGTACATGTTCTAGGAAAAGGTTATTGTACAAACTTTATGGCATGTGTTGTTTCTTATGGTTTTATTTTGGGAAGGGATGCCCATATTGCCTACATTAAAGCTGCTGTTATATTTAAAATGTGAGCTAAAATCTTCTTTCCATGATCCTTATACTTGCTGTGTGCAGCCTTTTAAAGTCCATGGATTCTAATGATATTCTTCAAAACAATGAGAATTAAATATATGAAAAGCCATTTTCAATCATTGTCTTCTGTTCTGCTTTGGTCATATTGCTAGTCTAACTAATATGACTTGACAAAATGGACAATCCATGCCAGAATATGGGTATAATCATGACACACACATACTCACACACACACAAACACACACACACACACACACACACACACACACACGCACACACACATTTATATATATATATATATATATATATATATATATATATATATATATATATATATATATGTATACATATATATAGGGTCTGTATTACAATGTTGACTCAGGGTATGACCCTGACCCTGAGTAGTATCCTGCCCTCATCAAGAATGATACCACGGTATAAAGACAAAATGATCAGTTTCAACAATTGGCTAAAGTATTGGTGTCATTCAAAGGGGATCCAGTGCCTGTCAGCCTGGGATGACATGCTCAACAAGCCACATTGCTTCACTAGGGACGGCTTGCATCTGTCACCCTTAGGCTTTCGTATCCTGGCCAAGGCTCTTGCCATCCCCATAGTGCCTTTTTTAGGCAAGGCTCAGAAGACTAACCCACCACATAAATAGCACAAGTAACCAAAAACTGAGGGTAATGCTACTCAATGCCAGAAGTCTAAACCTCAAAATGCACGCACTTGAGGCACTCCTCAGTACAGAGAACATCGATATATGTAAAGTAACAGAAACCTGGTTTAAGGCTCCAGAGAGCAACCCAGCACTACCAGAGTACAACTCATACCATACATTTCAGCCACAGAACCTGGACTAAAATACAAAAGGCGGGGGTGTATCCATATTCATCAAGGATACCCACACCTCCAGTTGGTGGCAGAGCATGATGCTTCAGAGATCATCCAAGTGCAACAAACAACGGGCAAAACTGCAATTCAAATTGTAACTTGCTACAGATCACCCACCATGTCCCAGGACCCCCATTCCACATTTCTGGAAACACTGGGAAACATAAAGGTCCTACCAAACACCCTAATATTGGGTGATTTCAATTACCCAAACATTAACTGGGAAAACTACTCAAGTACTAACTCCCTTGCCCAACATTTCCTAGAATTTGTAAACTCAAATGCCCTGGATCAGCTGGTCAACACTCCCACCAGAGGTGACAACATATTGGACCTGATCATCACCAACATTGGCGACCGGTGTTCCAATAATCGAGGTCAACCTTGCTGGTTAGATCTGACCATAAACAAATCACTTTGGATATCCACATTCCACCTCCACCCCCGGACAAGAAAACCAACGTGAAAAACTTCAAAAGCAAACTTCAATGTTACTTAAGACCTAGGTGGAAAGTTTCAAAGCCCCCATGCTAAAAGATAACGCTGTCCAAGCTGCAAAATCCTTTACTAATGCATTCTACGGGCACCTACAAGAATGCATGTATCGTAGTTATCCCAAGCAAAACCAAGACTCACTCCTCCAAGAAAAGGAAACCATTCTGGTGGACCCCTGCCATAAACAAACTATACAATAGAAGGAGGAAACTAGTACAGAAAAGAGTAAAATCCCAAGAAGGGAAGACATCCCTGATCAGTATCAGCAAGAAACTACAATCCCTCATAAAGTCATCCAAGGTGAGCTTCAAAAGAAAAATTGCCAAGGACTCCAAAGATAACCACAAGGTGTTCTTTAGCTATGTCAAGAATCTAAGTAGCAGTGCTCAGATTTGCTCAGAATTAGTGCAGAATGGCACAAAATACACTGATCCAAACGATATTGCCAACATCCTGGCAGACAGGTTCAGTGCAAACTTTACCCCTCCTCTCACCACCAAAAGGGCCCATAGCCATACCAGAAGAATGTAGAGCTCCTGAAATCACAGACACTCAGGTTAAAACAGCCCTCTCTAAAGCCAAAAACACAGCATCAGTGGGACTGGATGGTGTCCCAAGCTGTGTCCTAGACAAGCTCAAAGACAAACTAACCTCTCACCTAAACACACAGTTCAAACTCAGTCTCTCTACAGGCTATGTACCCATAGAGTGGTGCACAGCAATGGTTATTCCACTCCACAAAGGTGGAGCCACAACAGACCCAGGGAACTATCGCCCTATAAGCCTGACTAGCTTGGTCTGCAAGGATATGGAGCGCATCATCATGGAACTCATTAACAGAGACATTGGGAACCTCCAAACACTGGACCCTACCCAGTTTGGCTTTGTTAAGGGCAGATCATGCCTCCTAAACCTGGTGGACTTCTTTGAGACAGTTACCAAGGCTATAGACAAGGGAAAGATGGTACACACAGCCTACCTAGACCTCAAGCAGGTCTTCAACACCATTTCCCATTCTGGTATTATAGACATGCTCACCAGCCTGAACATAAACCCCTACATCACAAGATTGGTTGCCAATTGGCTCATGGACAGAACCCACATGGTGAGAGTTGTGGGAGCTAGGTCTGACTCTAAACTAGTTACAAGTGCCATTCCACAGGGCTCAGTCCTAGGACCCCTCCTGTTTGGCATATACTTCTCAGAGGGACAGGCAAGCACAGGAGGACTATGGCTGACCAAGTTCCGGATGACTGCAAACTAGGGGCTATAACTGACTCTCCGGCTGACACAGACATCCTCCAAAAGGGTCTCACTGAGACAGGTACCTGGTGTCAAAATCATGGCCTCAAGCTAAACGCCAAAAAGTGCATAGTCATCCCCTTTGGAAAAAACAAAGTACTCATAAACTACCACATACGTGGTAGTCCCTAAATACAGAAAATGTAATAAGGGATCTGGGGACCCAAGTAGACAGTAATCTCTCCTTTGATAATCCCATTGCCAAAGTGGTTAGAAAATCCTTCTACATGGCCCACCTAATTACAAAAGGGCTCACATCCAGATCAAAAAAGAGGTCATTGTGCCCCTCTACTCATCACTCATCAGCCCATCATAGGAATACAACGCCCCATTTGGGTTGTACCTTACAAGACACCTGCAACAGCTGGAAAGACCACAGAAGTACCTCACCAAGAGGATCACTGGCCTCAAGCAGATGCCCTATGCAGCTCGACTGAAGAAACTGCAGCTTACTCAGTTGCATACCACCTACTCAGAGGTGATCTCTGCCTCCGACATTCAAGGCCATGTCCAACCCAGAATTGATGGACATGCTTCACCTAAAGAAAACCATATTTGCTTGAACAACATGCTCTAGGGATCTAAACCTCACCACAACAATAAATAGGACATGCTGGAGGGATAGATTCCTGCCCCAGAGACTTCCCATGCTTTGGAACAAGATTCAAATCTACATTAGGCAGAGCTCCTCACTAACACTCTTCAGAAACCTTGAAGAGTGGATGGGAAACAGAAAGTTTACCATGGGGATCACTTCAGTGGCTCTGCTGACAGAGGCACTGGGAACTAATCTTAAGGTGAAAATACAGCCAACACATTCTGGCTAGGCTTATAACTGCCTTCAGGCAGATAGCCTAGTACCTACCTATGAACCTATCTGGACATTCTGTGAAAATCTGAACAGTTGAGAGGTATGAATGTTAAGTATATGGTCCAAACACCATACAGGATAGTCTATCTACAATGCAGAGTACAGTGAAATCCTATTCCTGGCATTTTTTGTACTGAAGTTGTGTAAATGATCTGTAAGGGTACATGGTCTGCCATGTAAAATAAACATTTGGGGAAGTGTGTGTGTGTTGAATAGGGACATACAGCTGAATTTTAGGGAATAGACACAGTGGAAAGATGACAGGTGAAACAAATTAATGTACAGCAGATAAGGGAGCATGTCAGTGGATCTGACAGATTATAGCAGCAACACCAATCACATATCAATATGCCACAGTAGGCCTGCACAGTAAAAAATGTGCATTATGTGACTGCCACACAAGGTGGCATAACAATGGGGAGGATGTCTGTGTGAGATAAGCATCTTACATAAATAAGGCAGTGACATCTATTAGGGATATAACATACAGTTGGGATAGGGTGCATATTGTGAAGCTATACAAACTGATTTTCCTGAATATGGATGTAATTTGAACCAGAGGTCTCCAGCAAGTGATAAGACACATGGACAACATTAAAGAAGCAACCATAACCATGGACAATACCAAAAATAATACCACCAGTAATCCAGTGCCTCGGACATGACATATGTAATTTAGAGTGATCAGAGATGATTCTGCACAAACACACTTGTACAACTTATTATGATAGTATCTACATTCTATGATGATAATTGTGCACACTGTCCTGGCACTATAACATCTGGCTGGAAGTGTTAGGAGGGACATTTGCTATACCTATATGTGACATCATGATCAATACAAAGGCTAGTTGTTGACTGGTGTGCATGGCATATATATTTATGTGGCACAATCCCACTCTGTCATGAATGTTATCCATGCCATTAATCTTGTCCAAAAAGCACCTATGTATGTTACTGTGTGCCTTACCAGAACCACGTAAGCACCCATGCATCTGGTGATTAGTAACAACTTGATGGAGGTTCCACGGAACCATCAGGCAGAAATGTTTGCGGGCCCCAAAAAGAATACCTAGGTGTGACATAAGTTATGCGGACATTTTCATGTGACATAGATGCTACACTTCCATTACACATCACTGGAAGATGTATAGGAGGAATTACATGAAGAAAAGGTGCATTGCACAAAGCTATTTGTGTGATGAAGGCTGGAGACTATATGGAGGTATTATGGCCTCTAATATGGATGTTTTTCACATACTCAGTACTTGTGTTACAGTTAAGGGAGTAGTCAGCACTGTGACCACATGCTGGTGGATGTTCCACTTACCATCTACCCCAGGACACTACACACATACCTATTGGTCTGAGAATAGGGTGTGATGTCCGCATTATACTTGGGTGGTGTGTTTGTTTCCTGAATTAAGAATTCCTACCATGTATCTTGTCATTGCAGGTGTTGTCATGCCTGCAGGAGCAGTGTTTGGTATGTGTTGCTACTGTCTGTGTTATAATAATATCACAGCTGGAGTCAATGATTGCCCACATTCTGTAGTCATACAGGCAGCTGTGTGTACACAGCATGTGTATGTTGTGAAAAATTAAACATTCAAACTGCAGCAATAACAATGGCACTAAATATCAAGTTCTGAGTTTTGGTATCTTGAATTATTGCTCCTGTTCTGAAGTACAACTTTTGCAGAGCTAATACATGCACACAGCATTAGAATAGTTAGTACAGGTGGGCGAGCCTCTTACAAAAATGTATAACAATAAGCTTTTCAGTTTTCCTGCATTAAAACTTCAATTTGCTTTTCATACATTTGGGGCTTGCAGAGAAAGATCACAAACTGTGTCAGACAGCCAACCTCCTGACAGTTTTACAAGCATAAATTTCCTAGCGTGCTAAGCAGCTGCTTGCATAATAGCACCCCTATTTTGTTACAGTCAGTATAATGCATGAATCTAAGATATATGTTTGTAAGACAATGTTTAAAAATATCAGTTTTCTTACCACATTTCCAGGATGCATATCATCTATTACAGAAAGTACACATTTTAACATTGAGTATGTAATCACTTTTGTACAATATGTCTTAATGTTATCTTTTTTTTTTTCTGGTGAAGAAAAGGCCTTCCCTGTTCCTTAGGTTTAACTTCTACCCAGAAGAATATATAGGCTGCTAGCTGTGATATTCTTCATACAGTACATGTTCTAGGAAAAGGTTATTGTACAAACTTTATGGCATGTGTTGTTTCTCATGGTTTTATTTTGGGAAGGGATGCCCATATTGCCTACATTAAAGCTGCTGTTATATTTAAAATGTGAGCTAAAATCTTCTTTCCATGATCCTTATACTTGCTGTGTGCAGCCTTTTAAAGTCCATGGATTCTAATGATATTCTTCAAAACAATGAGAATTAAATATATGAAAAGCCATTTTCAATTATTCTCTTCTGTTCTGCTTTGGTCATATTGCTAGTCTAACTAATATGATTTGACAAAATGGACAATCCATGTCAGAATATGGGTATAATCATGACACACACATACTCACACACACACAAACACACACACACACACACACACACACACACACACACACACACATTTATATATATATATATATATAAATATATATATATATATATATATATATATATATATATATGTATACATATATATAGGGTCTATATTACAATGTTGACTCAGGGTATGACCCTGACCCTGAGTAGCATCCTGCCCTCATCAAGAATGATACCACGGTATAAAGACAAAATGATCAGTTTCAACAATTGGCTAAAGTATTGGTGTCATTCAAAGGGGATCCAGTGTCTGTCAGCCTGGGATGACATGCTCAACAAGCCACATTGCTTCGCTAGGGATGGCTTGCACCTGTCACTCTTAGGCTTTCGTATCCTGGCCAAGGCTCTTGCCACCCCCATAGTGCCTTTTTTAGGCAAGGCTCAGAAGACAAACCCACCACGTAAATAGCACAAGTAACCAAAAACTGAGGGTAATGCTACTCAATGCCAGAAGTCTAAACCTCAAAATGCACGCACTCGAGGCACTCCTCAGTATAGAGAACATCGATATATGTACAGTAACAGAAACCTGGTTTAAGGCTCCAGAGAGCAATCCAGCACTACCAGAGTACAACTCATACCATACATTTCAGCCACAGAACCTGGACTAAAATACAAAAGGTGGGGGTGTATCCATATTCATCAAGGATACCCACACCTCCAGTTAGTGGCAGAGCATGATGCTTCAGAGATCTTCCAAGTGCAACAAACAATGGGCAAAACTGCAATTCAAATTGTAATTTGCTACAGATCACCCACCATGTCCCAGGACCCCCATTCCACATTTCTGGAAACACTGGGAAACATAAAGGTCCTACCAAACACCCTAATATTGGATGATTTCAATTACCCAAACATTAACTGGGAAAACTACTCAAGTACTAACTCCCTTGCCCAACATTTCCTAGAATTTGTAAACTCAAATGCCCTGGATCAGCTGGTCAACACTCCCACCAGAGGTGACAACATATTGGACCTGGTCATCACCAACATTGGCGACCAGTGTTCCACACCGGAGGTCAACCCCTTGCTGGTTAGATCTGACCATAAACAAATCACTTTGGATATCCACATTCCACCTCCACCCCCGGACAAGAAAACCAACGTGAAAAACTTCAAAAGCAAACTTCACGTTACTTAAGACCTAGGTGGAAAGTTTCAAAGCCCCCATGCTAAAAGATAACGCTGTCCAAGCTGCAAAATCCTTTACTAATGCATTCTACGGGCACCTACAAGAATGCATGTATCGTGCTATCCCAAGCAAAACCAAGACTCACTCCTCCAAGAAAAGGAAACCATTCTGGTGGACCCCTGCCATAAACAAACTATACAATAGAAGGAGGAAACTAGTACAGAAAAGAGTAAAATCCCAAGAAGGGAAGACATCCCTGATCAGTATCAGCAAGAAACTACAATCCCTCATAAAGTCATCCAAGGTGAGCTTCAAAAGAAAAATTGCCAAGGACTCCAAAGATAACCACAAGGTGTTCTTTAGCTATGTCAAGAATCTAAGTAGCAGTGCTCAGATCTGCTCAGAATTAGTGCAGAATGGCACAAAATACACTGATCCAACTGATATTGCCAACATCCTGGCAGACAGGTTCAGTGCAAACTTTACCCCTCCTCTCACCACCAAAAGGGCCCATAGCCATACCAGAAGAATGTAGAGCCCCTGAAATCACAGACACTCAGGTTAAAACAGCCCTCTCTAAAGCCAAAAACACAGCATCAGTGGGACCGGATGGTGTCCCAGGCTGTGTCCTAGACAAGCTCAAAGACAAACTAACCCCTCACCTAAACACACAGTTCAAACTCAGTCTCTCTACAGGCTATGTACCCATAGAGTGGTGCACAGCAATGGTTATTCCACTCCACAAAGGTGGAGCCACACCAGACCCAGGGAACTATCACCCTATAAGCCTGACTAGCTTGGTCTGCAAGGATATGGAGCGCATCATCATGGAACTCATTAACAGAGACATTGGGAACCTCCAAACACTGGACACTACCCAGTTTGGCTTTGTTAAGAGCAGATCATGCCTCCTAAACCTGGTGGACTTCTTTGAGACAGTTACCAAGGCTATAGACAAGGGAAAGATGGTACACACAGCCTACCTAGACCTCGCAAAGGTCTTCAACACCATTTCCCATTCTGGTATTATAGACATGCTCACCAGCCTGAACATAAACCCCTACATCACAAGATTGGTTGCCAACTGGCTCATGGACAGAACCCACATGGTGAGAGTTGTGGGAGCTAGGTCTGACTCTAAACTAATTACAAGTGCCATTCCACATGGCTCAGTCCTAGGACCCCTCCTGTTTGGCATATACTTCTCAGAGGGACAGGCAAGCACAGGAGGACTATGGCTGACCAAGTTCACAGATGACTGCAAACTAGGGGCTATAATTGACTCTCCGGCTGACACAGACATCCTCCAGAAGCATCTCACTGAGATGGGTACCTGGTGTCAAAATCATGGCCTCAAGCTAAACGCCAAAAAGTGCATAGTCATCCCCTTTGGAAAAAACAAAGTACCCGCAAACTACCACATACGTGGTAGTCCCCTAAATACAGAAAATGTAATAAGGGATCTAGGGACCCAAGTAGACAGTAATCTCTCCTTTGATAATCACATTGCCAAAGTGGTTAGAAAATCCTTCTACATGGCCCACCTAATTACAAAAGGGCTCACATCCAGATCAAAAGAGGTCATTGTGCCCCTCTACTCATCACTCATCAGCCCCATCATAGAATACAACGCCCCATTTGGGTTGTACCTTACAAGACACCTGCAACAGCTGGAAAGACCACAGAAGTACCTCACCAAGAGGATCACTGGCCTCAAGCAGATGCCCTATGCAGCTCGACTGAAGAAACTGCAGCTGTACTCAGTTGCATACCACCTACTCAGAGGTGATCTCTGCCTGACATTCAAGGCCATGTCCAACCCAGAATTGATGGACATGCTTCACCTAAAGAAAACCATATTTGCTGGAACAACATGCTCTAGGGATCTAAACCTCACCACAACAATAAATAGGACGTGCTGGAGGGATAGATTCCTGCCCCAGAGACTTCCCATGCTTTGGAACAAGATTCAAATCTACATTAGGCAGAGCTCCTCACTAACACTCTTCAAGAGAAACCTTGAAGAGTGGATGGGAAACAGAAAGTTTACCATGGGGATCACTTCAGTGGCTCTGCTGGATAGAGGCACTGGGAACTAATCTAAGGTGAAAGCCAACACATTCTGGCTAGGCTTATAAATGCCTTCAGGCAGATAGCCTAGTACTTACCTATGAACCTATCTGGACATTCTGTGAAAATCTGAACAGTTGAGAGGTATGAATGTTAAGTATATGGTCCAAACACCATACAGGATAGTCTATCTACAATGCAGAGTACAGTGAAATCCTATTCCTGGCATTTTGTACTGAAGTTGTGTAAATGATCTGTAAGGGTACATGGACTGCCATGTAAAATAAACATTTGGGGGAAGTGTGTGTGTTGAATAGGGACATACAGCTGAATTTTAGGAATAGACACAGGGAAAGATGACAGGTGAAACAAATTAATGTACAGCAGATAAGGGCATGTCAGTGGACGACAGTTATAGCAGCAACACCAATCACATATCAATATGCCACAGTAGGGCCTGCACAGTAAAAATGTGCATTATGTGACTGCCACACAAGGTGGCATAACAATGGGGAGGATGTCTGTGTGAGATAAGCATCCTTACATAAATAAGGCAGTGGACATCTATTAGGGATATAACATACAGTTGGGATAGGGTGCATATTGTGAAGCTATACAAACTGATTTTCCTGAATATGGATGTAATTTGAACAGAGGTCTCCAGCAAGTGGGACACATGGACAACATTAAAAGAAGCAACCATAACCATGGACAATACCAAAATAATACCACCAGTAATCCAGTGCCTCGGACATGACATATGTAATTTAGAGTGATCAGAGATGATTCTGCACAAACACACTTGTACAACTATTATGATATATCTACATTCTATGATGATAATTGTGCACACTGTCCTGGCACAATAACATCTGCTGGAAGTGTTAGGAGTGACACTGCTATACCTATATGTGACATCATGATCAATAAAGGCTAGTTGACTGGTGTGCATGGCATATATTTATGTGGCACAATCCACTCTGTCATGAATGTTATCCATGCCATTAATCTTGTCAAGCACCTATGTATGTACTGTGTGCCTTACCAGAACACGTAGCACCCATGCATCTGGTGTAACAACTTGATGGAGGTTCCGTACCATCAGACAGTAATGTTTATGCCCCAAAAAGAATACCTAGGTGTGACCAATAAGTTATGTGACAGCTCACTGTGACATAGATGCTACACTTCCATTACACATCACTGGAAGATGTATAGGGAGGTACATGAAGAAAGGTGCATTGCACAGCTATTTGTGTGATGAAGGCTGGGACCTATGGAGGTATTATGGCCTCTAATATGGATGTTTTTCACATACTCAGTACTTGTGTTACATAAAAGGGAGTAGTCAGTACTGTGACCACATGCTGGTGGATGTTCCACTTACCATCTACCCCAGGACACAGGTACCATACCTATTGGTCTGAGAATAGGGTGTGATGTCCACATTATACTTGGGTGGTGTGTTTGTTTCCTGAATTAAGAAATCCTACCATGTATCTTGTCAATGCAGGTGTTGTCATGCCTGCAGGAGCAGTGTTTGGTATGTGTTGCTACTGTCTGTGTTATAATAATATCACAGCTGGAGTCAATGATTGCCCATATTCTGTAGTCATACAGGCAGCTGTGTGTACACAGCATGTGTATGTTGTTTGTGGTGTCCAACACTTAACTAATGGCTAAGAAAGGGCCTGGCAGACAGCCCTGATATATGGACCTGATCACGGAACATGAGATATAGGTCACTTCACAGATGTCAGCATATTTAGATGCCAGGTGTGTGATACACTGTTCTACCCACTTGGTAATCTAAGTGCATATGGCCACATCTGACACTTTTGAATGAATACCTCAGTGTGGATTTGTGTCAAATGCCTTGGGCTTGTCAAGTTCAAAAGGATGATACTGTTGTTGTCATGCATGTCCTTGATGACCTCTTTGAGGACATCTAACAGATATAACAGACATGATGTAGCATTAACAACTCACACAGGTCTTTTGCACACAGCCGGTATATCATTAATGTCCATTTAGAAAAGGTTAATAATGAAATATTGGTCTACCTCACAGATGAGGAGAGTCAGGATATTTCTATATATGCATGCATCGGGTGCTGTCCCCCTCCAACTCACAGGGATGCATGTTGAAAACACCCTTCTACAACAACATAGTCTGTGTGGAGGGTGTGTTGAAGCATCTATTCAACCATGTCAGGAAAGTGTATGTGATGAGTCATGTGATAGGTGATCTGTGATGTTGCTACAGCCCATTGATTCTGTGTGATAGACCTAGATGTAGATAAGACAGTGCATACTGGCTATACTCAAGTGGTGTAGGGTTTTAACATAATCCCCATGCAGGGAACATTGAGAAAGTCTCCCAGATGGGGATTAAACCTCATGTCACTTGACAGGTTACTAACTTGCACACAGCCAGAAAACATACTGTGAAAGCTGGGGAATCAACCTGTACCAGTAGAACTGTCACCACTGGTGTACCCCAAGGATCTGTGCTTGGCCCTTTCCTGTTTGGGATCTATTTCTTAACAGCTCAGGATAAAGTATATGGCCTTTGACTTATCATGTTTGCTGATTCTTGCATACTCGGTGCAATCATTGAGTCCACCTATGATGATAACATACTACAGGAGGGGCTAACACAGACAAATGATTGGTGATGAAGCCACAAGGTCTGCAAATAAATTCAGAAATGTGTCTTTACTTTGTCCTTCTGAAAAGTGGAATTCTATACTAATTACATCATTGACAACAGTCCTGCTATGCTGAAACCCAGTGAAACAAGCACTGGGAACATATGTAGCTAGAAATCTGAACTTCGACCACCAAGTATCCACACTGGTATTGAAAGCCTATGTTATGCACATCATAAGTCATGCCATCATCTTCAGATCTTAGGGTTGCATGACAGCAATATACTCAAACTTCATCAGAACACTAATAGAGTATAATGCTCTCTTTTGCATGTACCTCACCAGACACATGCAGCAGCTGGAGACACCACAGGGGTTTCTCACCAAGAAAACAAGTGCCTGCAAACCATGCCATGAGGTATATGGATAGACTGAAAGCTATGTCACTGTAATCTGTACCTTACAGGATGAAGAGACTTCTGCCTGGCCTAACAAAAATACAGATTTGCTTTCCCCCTGAAAGAACCCACAAATGACAAATTTTACTAACAAACCATCTTTGAAATGCTAACTGCTATCAAACGAACTATCCCTGAAACATGTCAACATATTTAACACAGAACATTCCATTTTAAGTTATCGCCTGTCATGTATACCTGTGAAATGCCCTTCAAACATGCCCATGCCATCAGTACCCTTCTAACTAATGCATACAGATAAAAGTGTAAATTCTTTGCTAATCAAAATATCTATATTAAACTATTATACAGATTTTTCTTAATTATATTCCAGCATATGCATTATGTAGCTGACAAAATGCAAGCATACTTTCTCAAGCTCAGTAATCCTCTGTGCAGATATATCCCAAAGTAATAGCATCTTTTCTGTGTTCCCCACATTAATAAGCCTCCTCACCTTCAGTTTCCTTAGTTACATGGTTGTCTTTTTATGGTGTAGTTTCCAGGATTTCAGCACAGTGAAGATGCAAATCAGATGTGAACTCATTAGAATTGCTGAATCCCAAAGTAAGGGCACTCCCTTAGTGTTTGTTTTTAATGGCTTGCAACTGTAAATGATTACTGACTGGGAGAAGGAAAACACAACATCACTGCAGGCTGCCCTACATGCAGTGGGTGTGTCAGGTTAGACTTATAAAGTGTTAGGAGTAATTTTGTCAAGGTAGAAAATGTAAGTAAGCTGCACACAATTCACAGGTTCTGTCATTGACATCCAGCCTCCCTTTCATTAGTTATCAACTGCATATGCTACTGCTACCATTTAATATCCTCACACATTTTATGGACAATAATATAGAATGGATTACAGACTGATTGTTTCAGATTACTGGTCTGATAAGAGAAGACTAACCAACAAACACAGAGAGGTAAGAAAGAGCTGTAAATTTGCAAGCAATATTCATGACTGGTTGTGTGATCACTATATCCCAAAATAATAAATGTACAAGTAACAGTTGTATAGTTTAATATTACTGTAAAAGATGTCACTTGGTTGTATGCAGAATGATTTCAGTTCTTTACTGCAAATCTGTTTGTGTGGCAAAGAGTGATAAGGCACCCTTTCTACATTCTGAAGGTTTACTGGAGTGAGATTTCAAATCCAGATCTATGTAGAAATAACTCATGTGTACCAACATCTTCTAGTGTATATGTCATACATTGCTTCCCTCATTTCAATTAATTTTCCCATTTTTTTTTCCTTTTTTTCTTTCTTTTTTTTTTGTGGGGGGGGCAGTGTTTGTAAGATGTGGTGCTTAGCACAAATTCAGGAAAAGGAGAAAATGAACGTCAGGTTTGTCTGTGCTTATCTCATTTACATAAAGCATGGTAGTGTGCATACTGGATTAGTGGGCCACCCAGGAAGCAGATAGAACACCTGCAGAACAACTGCGAACAGGGCATCTGTAAAAGGGCAAAAGTCAGAAACAATAAATTATTGCAATTTCTGTATTTCATCACACAAGTGTGCTTAGTGGGGTTGCATAGCATTGCACGGTGATTAGCAGGTTTCCCCAGCAGCTGCTGCCATCAAACACCTGCAGACAGGACTCAGACAGCCAATAATTGAAACCAGATACATTCTATTAAGTCTGCTGGGCACTGCACAAGCCCACTAATGGGTGTTTTGCTGCAGTTAGCATAGAGACCTTTGAAATGATTAGAAAATTAGGAAATTTCATGTAACTATTCCTGGGGCAGTAAGGGTAAGTGTAGGGCTGGAATACAGATGGTTTTGTGTTCTAGTACAGGATGTATAACCTATTTTTACTGTTGTGACAGTGCAGTTTAGAGCAGTGGGCTGAAAAATAGACAGTTGATGTTTCAACATTATTTTGGCATTAGGTATAAGTGTAAGACTGACATACAAATGGTTCTGGGTTCTAATGCAGGATGTTCCAAACATGTTTACTGTTGTTCCACTTCTCATCATATTCACTCTCACTTATAACACTTTAGACAGTGGTGCTGATAAGAATTATATGTATGAGGGATGAGACATCATTATTGTGTTTTCAGATGTCTGACTGAAGGTATACTATCTACTATAGTTCTGTAAGTATAATTCTTCTATTTGGACTTGTATGGCCTTCCCAATTAACCAAGACACATACACAGCTGGATCTATATCCAATAATCTTGTCAGGTCACACACATACATTTATAACAGCTGAAACTGTCACCTGTATTTATAGATTATTCCAGACTACATCTGAGCAACACTTCTTCTGTGGCAAAGATGGAAAATCATACTGTAGTAGAAAATATTTTGTCCCATATGCCTAGATTTGAATCCCACATTGTAAAAGTAAATTTTCCTCAGTGTACAAAGACAAAAAATGTGTCAGGTCATTACATGTATGCCCCCAGTGCATGTCTGCAAACTTAACTCACCTAACAGTTGCTGTCCAATTTCCAATATATATTTCCAGGCTACATCGGTACAGACCTCTCAAAGTAAGGCCAAGTGACAAAGTAACCTTCCAATTTCAATTATTTAATTCCTCCTTACTAGGCACTGCTATGCTCCTCTTAACATTGTGCAAATGCAGTTGGCATTGTTGCTTGAGTTTGCACACTACTAGTAAACACGATAACAGGAACTGGCGGGTAAGCATCAATTTCCTTTGCTCTTGTTTGGCTGGTAGATATGGCTGCCATTGGAGAGGAAGGTACACACTTTAGGGCACAGAAGTGGTGTGTTCAGGAGTCCAGGGTATTTACTGGACTCCTCATAAAGCACAACCACCAAAAGTTTCTGCTCAGAGACTATTCTGGCTCTCAGTACAAGTCTGAGTCATAAAATAGTTTGGCCAGGTTGTATCTATTTCAAATGGCATCCCATGCACTTGAGAGCAATGTAGGCATCATTTTAATGACCTACACAGGAGAAAAAAGATACTCTCAACCGCTGGTTTCAAGAATTTCAGACTGTGGGCATCCCACAGCTGTATCAGTATGACAATAACAGAGCACTTTTAAGACTTAGAAAGCTAAATATAGACAAGACTGGTATATATAATGCTCTTCTAGCCTTTTTTGTTCTTTCCCCAGTTCCCACCAAATGTGAGTTTAATTGATAGTTTCATGTTTCTCCACTGGAGAGAGTGAGGGAAGCAAGTGTTATACTTGCAGCAGAAGAGGAGTGTTATTGCAACATTATAGTTTTTTTTTGTATTTTATATAGAGTTGTATCAAATTGATCCTGCATATCACAACAGTAAAAAGAAGTATGCATGTGTAAGTCTGTAGCACACACCAGTTGTAAGTGTTCAATATTAAACTGTAGTCAGAGGTTGTGGGTTCAAATACCACAATTCCCAACTATACAGTACTGTTACTTCTTCAGTAATATTTACATTAAAATAAACACTTTATACCAGTGGCACAAATGTCCAGCTGTAAACAGTAATCTGTATAATTGGAACATGTAAATGTGCAATAAATGCACATTTCAAGGATTACTTGCTTAATAAGGGTACTTGTCTTTTTTACATGGCTAGGCTTGCAAACACCCTAAAGCTATTAGGCTAGTAACCTCCTATGAACTTATGAAGTTATGAAACTATGCAGGCCTCCCAACATCTTCTCTCCAACATGCCTTGCTGATGTCATCCACTATAAATTGACTTGAAGTCTTGCCCTGCTGATGTCATCCAATATAGGTTGACCTGCAGTCTTATAAAACTCAGACTTCTACCATGGTGCTAGCATACAGTACTGAGTTCTGTAGTCTGTGTAATTCGATAGGTAGGGGTCCTGTTCTAACTGCAGTCAATTTTGTATGTGTGTGTGTGTGTGTGTGTGTGTGTGTGTGTGTGTGTGTGTGTGTGTGTGTGTATGTCTGTGTGTGTCTAGCCCAAAAAGCAGAAGTGTGTATTCTACAGATGCCACTACAACCCCATGGAATGATAGTATTTTGATAGTTGCACATTGCTACAAATCCATTTCATGCAGGCCTCCCAACATCTCTCCAAAGTGCCCTACTGATGTCTTGTAAAAGTCAGTCTTGTGCCATGGCACTTGTGTAAAGTTCTGAGTTTTGTAACCTGTGTACTTAGGTAGGGGGTTTCTTCTCACTACAGTTAACTGTGTGTCTGTGTGTGTGTGTGTGTGTGTGTGTGTGTGTGTGTGTGTGTGTGTGTGCGTGTGTGCGTGTGTGTGTGTGTGTGTGTGCGCGTGTGTGTGTGTGTGTGTGTGTGTGTAAGTAGACATTTATGATGGAAATGTTCTGAATTGGCCAGTTTTGTCATTATTGGTTCTTGCATTTTGTTTCATTTCCTACTGGAAATATGTTCAAACAATTAATTTAAAATGAGCTGTAACTTAAGTCTAACAAGTGTTCTCTATTATTATACAAGGAATATAATTTAATAAAGTCAGGAAGGTGTATCAAAGAATGTATGTATGTTTCTTGTACTGTGTGCAAGGGGCCTATGATTTGAAAACAGCCCAAAGGTAATCTTTATCCAACGCTGGCCAGATGCATTTTCTTTGGATGTGGTATGGGTTTCAATGCTGTTTCAATGAATGTGAGTTTCAATGGCAGAGAAGTTTTAATGCCAAATTATATTTTCATTGTGAGACAGTATTACTTTGTTTAGCAGATATCTATTAGTGTTTGTGCATTGTGCTACAAAATGTAAAAGTAAAATCCAAATAATCATTGTAGAAGTAAAGAGTATGCATGCACACATTAGTGTTTATGGTAAATGGGGCGAAATAGCCAGGTAATGGGACATTGAAATGGCTGAAGGGGGACTCTGGTGCCATATTTTGGTTGCCTGTTCTTCAATTTGCGTTTGAAAGATGGCATCCCACAATTCCATTGGAGTGGGTGGGGTTACATAATTATATATGCAAATTTTACATTAATCAGTGTACAGATTTGTACCTATTTTTCATGGGCCTTGTCCAGATTTTTGATGTTTCCAGGTTGAGAGGTATGAGGGGGTTACTTTACATTTGTCTAATTTTTTAATAATATCAGCATGGAAGATTGTGTCAAAAGCATTGACCAGGTTGAGTTAAGCTGTTTGTGCAGAGATATGACTGCCCACAGTTTCTGCAATCTTTTCAAAGAAGTCTGCTAGGTTAAGGAGACAGGGCCTGCCTTTCATAAAGCCAAACTGATTGCTTTCTAGGTTTGCTTAAGTTGCCTATGTTTGCATAAATGAATTCTACTCTGACATTTTCCATGATTTTGCACACAAGTCTGATGAGGGGGTCTCAAAGACTTCTTATCAGGAGATTTTCCGGCATGAATACCTTGTCCTACAAAGATTACCTTAAGGCCCTATTTCTGTACTCTGTCTCTTCAGGTTACTTAGGGGCGATCGATGCTTTGCATATAAGACGTCCTCAGATCCAGCTTTGATGTGTCTCTTGCACATCCCCAAAACAAACAGCTCCAGAAACATTAGATCTAAACACATTAACATGCTGGAAAGACCAATATATGTCTCAAAGTATCCCTTTGTTATTTATTTATTTATTTATTCATTTAATTTTAAACCCCTCCTCTGCATCTCTAGGGCTAACAATACTACAGGAAAAGCACAGTTCTCCCACTCAATAGCTAGAACCTGGAATAATCTCCCTCCTGCTCTGAATTCTGCCCCTACCACATCTCACTTTAAAAACTCACTTAGAACACACTTAAAGAATAAGTGACTTTGCCCACATATTACATAAGTCCTCAAATTATTCCACTTATATACCTCACTTCCTAATATACCTACAGTAATGTATATTACAGTGTAGGTCTTCTAATGCTGATTGAATTTGTATACTTATTCTGTTATTAACCATGTGTAACTATTTTTTCCTGTATATATAGGTCTTGTTATGTCTTCTGCTGTATACTGTATTTTTAACATAGTGTTTGAAAATTCTCTGTATACTGTATTTTAACATACTGTGTAAAATTTTACTTACTGTGATTTTACTTACTGTGGAGCTTTTCTCCCCGGGTCTCCACTGAAAATGGACCTGTGTCCAGTCGGACCATCCTGGTTAACAAATGTAAAATAAAATAAAATAAAATAAATAAAATAAAATGATCCCCAACTAACATGTCCCCCAACATAATTCATAGTTGCCTTCTTACTAACATACCCCATCAAATACGTGTCCAAATAAGTCAGGGACAAAATTGGGTTGGACTGCACAGTTAGGCTTATAAGACCCTGGTGGGCATAACCTAGTATAAACCTATAAACCTATGCATCCATAATTACCTGGGTCTGGCCACCCTTGTGTAGGGGAGTCATAGTGGCTGTTTTACAGGCATCAGACACAAACCTCATGGAGAGGTTAATATTAAACATTTTAAATAGAATAATGTCTGGTACATGGTTTGTTTTTATGCAAGTATTATTTCTAGCCTTTAAAAGAGACTCTAAGACTTGCTTCAAGGTGACTCGGGCAAGACTGGACTTTCAGGGATATTGAGAGCAATAATGTGGGTAGGTGGGAAAAGTTAACAATAAGGTTGTCTGCAAATATATTGGCTATAGCCTTTGGATTAGAATGTGGGATATTATTTTGGATGAGTACAATGCATTGTCCATAATTTCCTGACATAGATCAAGAAATAATTGTACTTATCTTTGGTGTTTTTAGTGACACTAAACTTGCAATCTACCTTACATTTTTACAAGTTCTTTTAAGCTCATTGCTGGTCTTGGGACAGGAGATGGGGACTTCTAACAGCTTTTTATTATTTTAATTCTTTTGTTGCACAGCTCATTAATATGGGAGTTCTACCAGGTATGTTTATTCCTGGATGTTTGATATTATATTTAGGGTTGACAGGTACTGACTTTTCTATGTTTAAGCTGTTGTAGCTGTTTAAGTGCTATTTAAAGTTGAAGGTCAATGCAACAACACTCTCAGGTTTGACTATTTGCAGAGGATTACTGGGTGAAGTCATCTTGCCCTAGAAAAGCCTTAAAGATGATCTCATTTAGTGGTTAAGTGGTACAATCCTATCCCCCCTGGCTAAAATTATGGAAAAGTGCATTCATAAACAACTGCTGCACTTCCTCATTCAGAACAATCTCTTGGCTGACACACAACATGGCTTTAGACCACATCACAGCACCGCCTTTGCCCTCCTTTCCTTTACCAATACCATTAACCATAACAGAAATAACATCTTACTTTCCTCAGCCCTTCTTCTTAACTCTCCAAAGCCTTTGTTATGGTTAACCATCAGCTACTTCTCCAAACTCTGACCACTTTATCCCTGGATAGCAGTGCTATAAAGTGGCTCAAGTCCTATCTGAGTGGTAGACAACAAGCAGTCCTATGGCAGGATAAACTATCTACTCTACTTCCTCTCTCTCTAGGAGCCCCACAAGGCTCTATTCTTGGACCCCTTTTATTTTATATCTTTATCAATAACCTTCAGACGCTACTTGTATTCAATATGCCGACGACTCTACACTGATCTGCTCTGCCTTCTCTCCAGCAGATTGTCTGTCATTAATTCAAGAAATGTTCAGCATAGTAGAAAACTGGCTCTATAATAACTGTCTGATCCAGAACCCTAATGAAACCAAACTACTGCTTTTCTCCCCCACCCGTATGTCCACTCCTTACACTTTCACAATAACTTCCAACAATGGTACCACTATTTCACCAGATACCCACACAAAACTCTTAGGGGTAATTGTGGATAATAACCTCAAATTTAATATCCATGCCAATCATACTATCAAAATTATTAACAAAAAATAAGTTCTCTTTATAGAAATAAACCTTTCCTTACCCCATTAGCTAGGTCTGAAATTGCCCACACATACACTTACTCTCTACCCTCCTGTATGCCGCACATGTCTGAATAGATCAGTACTTGGTAAACTCTCAAACTGTTATAACCATATTGCCAGATTTGCCACAGGGTCAAAACATCGGACACATCATCG